>NC_136642.1:1696012-1758512 GCF_949748355.1 Melanostigma gelatinosum | reverse complement strand
ACTTCATTGGCAGCGTGATGTTCAGAAACCTCCTGACGAAATCCCAGACGAGGCCAAAAGCGGAGAGGTTAGGGACCTTCACCACCACATGAGTATCCGTAATCTCCAGCGGCTCCAGGATTGTCATTCCATCATCAGTGATGTGGACGACGGACAACAGGCCGTCAAAGACCAACGCTGTGGGAGCAAAGAGCTGTTAAACCTTCATTCATTGTTGCTGAAACAGGTTCATCCCAAACTAATTCATTTCTTACCACTCTAGTTCAATTTGTCATTTTTGTCTCTGCCAGGAGAATCATGCGATTGGTCTCATGCGTGCCTGTGATTGAGTGAGTGTGCAGCTCTGTGTCTGTCCATGGCTAATCTCAGCTTCTGCTACAGCTGACTGCATAATATTTCAGTTATGGCTGCATTCTCAAGGACTTCTTGTGGTTGCAGTGACTCACACTTCCTCAAAACAACTTTTGTTGCCTGTTTCATACTGCCATCGACTGCCTGCTAACCCACCACTCTCAACAAACCCCCGGCCCCTAGTGACACCCCAGCTGAGCGCATCACCGACCCCCCAACGACTACTATGCAGCAAGAGACACAGCGGAGGGATAACAGTCTGCGGTGTGTTTGGCCTAAAGACTCACGGCATGGACGATGAGTTTGGCAGCTAACGAAGCCACCAGTACACACCCTGCTGAGTACCTCTCTGCAGCTGCTCTGTGGATCACTTCTGTTGTTTTAGACGGTGTGGGTGGCTAACCGCTAACAGCTAACGGAAGATTGAGCTGATTTGCTGCTTACATCACTGCTTGTTTTTGAGTTTGCATGAAGTGTGTTAGCCAGTTGACTCTGGAGCCTCCCACTCCGCCCCTATCCTTTCACTATTCTTTTTGAATTCATCATTATTTTCCCACATGTGATCTGTCTGGATCTGTGCATTGAGTGTTACCACCATTATAATGTATTTTTTGCATGTCACCAGATGCAGCTGGTTTTACACATTAATACGACTCTTTGTAGTTTTGGAGATTTGTCCCTGAACACTGAAGACAGCCATGTCTTTACCGTGCTTTGTTTCACAGTGTGGGAGGTGGAGCTCACAGACTGCAGCATCCTCGGAGCTCTTGATGTCGAACAGCGGCCCTGCAGCCTTCTTGCCAGCTGGCTGGAGGAGGCCCTCATCCCATTGGACAGTCCTGTACAGCAGCTCTGCCTCTTGAGCCATAACAAACACCAGTCCAGTCAAAGAACACTGGAACACACCTGGACCAGGACACCTGAACCTGTAGGACACGGAGAGGATGAATGAATATAAGAAGCATCTATTGGCCTGTTAGTCACATGATCTGTTTCCACTCACAGGTGTCCATGTGCAGCACAGACTGATCGGAGTGTAAAGCGTGATGACACCCAGGGGACAACTCCACTCTATTTCGGGCGTTTTCAGACCCGTAGTTTGTTTGCTTTGTCGATTCAGAGACTAACTTCGTACAGTGGTTGCATTTGCTCCTCGGCTTGTTTGTGTTCACGCAGAGACGTTCAAGACTAATGCCATGTGAGAGAAAGCTGTTCCGTCATTGGTCAGACACATTACCGGGAAGATTCTTCTTGATTATGAGCATCAGCAGCATGCATTACTTGTTGTGAACATACTCGCAAGACAATTGTTCTTGAGATGTTGTTCCCACTTCCCTCCTCCCTGCATCTCATTCCCTCATCAAGCTCTCTCTCTATAGACCGGCCCAGACCCTTTGTTCTTCTGTCAGTTCCTCATCGTTTCAATGTCGCCTTTTGTGTTCAAAGCCACCTGAACCAGTGCCTGAACCGTGAATGAATGCATGCACAGTTTTATGAATCTGATTCTTGTTTTCATATGGATCCTACACAGTTTCATGAATAAGGTCCAGGTCCTGTTTTGACTTGCTCCCCACACACAACAGCCCTTCGTTTAGAATCACAACTTGATGAACCGTGAAAGAAGCTGGAATCGTGTCTTTCATAGGATTACCTGTATGAAGATTCTGCTGTGTGTTCAGGTGAGAATGAGGATGGAGCCTGGAACTAAGAAGGCACAAAGTCAGTTCTTTCAAGAGAAATCAAGTAACAAGCCACAGTTCTCTTTCCTCTGTTCCCCTGGTACACAATAATGACATTTACTCCGTAGAGAAACCTCAAGAAATCAACTTCACGCTCTTCAGCTGCTGCTCCCTCACCTCTTTGTCGGGCACATTTGTTTTCACATCCAGTTTGCCGTCGGCGTCACCTGATGGAGAGAAGAAGAGAAAGAGAAACATTCGCAGACGAACGTCTTCAAACAGCTCGAACAGAATAGAAAATACTTTTTGTTACGATGAGGCTCATTCAGATCAGATTTGAATGTAGAATAGCTTGAATGGGGACATTCTTTCAATACTCACATTGTTTGTGTTTCTTAGTGATCGACCTCTTATTCAACCTGTCGGGAGGAACACAATCCCAGAAGTTATGATCAAGTTTTAAATAATTGTTGGTTCTTTGAGTGAGCCAGCTTCATGGTCCTAATATGAAGCAACTAATCTGCTTCATGATCAGGTCACATTCATGTTGTGAGCGTGCTTTAGAGGAAATAACATCACAGGAAAACAAAACCAACGACCTTTATTCACTCGACTGTGAAATCCAACGACTTCTAACAACTTGCTTTGCTTTGTCAGCTTTTATTTTATTGTTTGTGGAGAAATGAAAGAAAAGAAACATCAGAGGAACTGCACTCGATGAGCTCAAAGGGAGAAAAAGGAGGGAAACCCTCACTGTGAGTAAACCGCCCTGTGTTTTATTAACAACACTGCTGAACCTGCACGGACTGACTCGGACCCCCTCACTGACCTCAGAGTCTCCAGTCTGCAGTCTGGACTCTCCAGAAGGTCACACAGCAGCTTCTCTCCTGAATCCTTCAGGTAGTTGTCACTCAGGTCCAGATATCTCAGAGGTGACGTGTTGGACTTCAGAGCTGAGGCCAGAGAAGAGCAGCTGACCTCTGACAACCTGCAGCACCTCAGTCTGAATGAAGGATCAATGATGGAGATGAAAATCAATTTATAATCCAATCATGTGTTCAGGTTGTAAATGTGGAGCTGACTTCATCATTCTGTTACTTCATCATAATATCCGCCCTCTATTTTATCATGAGTAGAAACACACACCGCAATAAATAGTTCCACTTCAGAGAGTAAACTGTATCAAGTTGAATATGAGTTCAGATGATCTTCTGTACACAGATTAGCGTTTACCAAACATGTGATGTACTTTAACAGCTAACGTTGGACATTTTCTGCAGTTTCTTTACAATGAAGGTAATCGAGTATTCATGAACATGAGATATGAGTTCACAGACAATAACAGTTCCTCCTCTTGGTTGTGGAGGTTGGTTTATGGCGTTACACTGGTTGTCTTCCTGATTCTTCACAGTTCATTTAGTTTGTTCGTCCTCTGGTGTTTCAGAGAAGAATGCAATTAAAAGCACGTTGAGTAGAAACACCTTTTGTTCATGCTCGGAGCTCACACGCCATCTGCAGAAGCTCACGCTACGGTGCCACGGCCAGGTGTGAACAAAACGTACATTTAGTCCAGGAAAAATAAAAGTATGAACAAAAAAGAACAACTTCATGGGTGTAAGTTATGTTTGAACATCAATGAGGTTCAAAGGTTGATGAAACAAATAGGAATAGCATAGATTCATCTTCTTTAGCTCGTTAAGGAACAGCATCAACAGATGTACTGATCTTTCTCTCAGGTTTTGGGTTTTTTCTCGAGTTCTGTGGGAGATCAGTGGACCCGGTTCTTGTGTTCATGGTGCATGCAGCCGAGGGTTAGTCCACTTTTATTACACTTTAAAGTCAAGTGTTTGGAGCTGATTCAGCGTGTGAGGGATGCAGATTTTGAACTAATTGAATTGTTGCTTTATGATAATTAGCATTTGGTTTGACGTTGCTTTCAATCATATTTTGGTTGAGCGGTTTGTATTTATCTGCTGCATACACGTGTTCAGCCTCATTTTAAGTGGGAGAATATTATCAGTGTAGAAATGTGCCACATTTTAATGTTGAAGTCTTATTTCTGTTATAGAACCACATTCACATCCACAAACGTACAGGAAGAATAATATGGAGTAAAGATTCATCAGTGGAGCTGAAGCGTGGACTGACCTCAGAGTCTCCAGTCTGCAGTCTGGACTCTCCAGAAGGTCACACAGCAGCTTCACTCCTGAATCCTTCAGGTTGTTTCCACTCAGGTCCAGATATCTCAGAGGTGACGTGTTGGACTTCAGAGCTGAGGCCAGAGAAGAGCAGCTGACCTCTGACAACCTGCAGTCCTCCAGTCTGAATGAAGGATCAATGATGTAAGTTCAGAGGACAATGTTCATTCAGTGTCAGGCGTTTAGAACGGAGACGTTTAGAAGATGGAAACTCCAAACACATGAGCTGAATGCAGGTTCAACACTGAGGTACAAGAAGTGAATGAGAGCTCATTAACACTAATGACAACGTGCTGCTGCTTCAATAAAGACCAAGTGACTTCACTTGAACTCTGCCAGCTCCATCTAAACTCATGTCAGCCCAACACAAAGAGATAAAAACACAGAAACTCATTTCAGATTCCACTCAAGAACACAACGTTAACAAAGATACCAAATGTGTCAGGAGGACATTTTAGGAGAATATGTGAACAAAAGTTATGTATTTTAGGAATAGTGGAGTCATAACATCAAAGCAGCTTCAGTTTAAGCATCAAATAGCTTCATAAAAATGAGGAAAAAGCAAAATACTGAAAACATTTGTTGTGTGATAGAGATATTTATTCATTGTGTTTAGTAACTTTGATCATTTACTGAAGAAAACCTGATGGAGAATACAAGATGAAAATCTAGAATATATTATATTATGTCAAATAAATAATATAACTAAATATGTTTTCGGTGTCTAACGATTTATGAACATTGTTTTGCAACTCTTGGTTTGTTGAGGCTTTTTTTTAAAACAAAAAGCTCAACATTGTTGTTTTTATAGAATCTGTGTTTTCCAAAGTTGTGTATTTTTACGATGATAAAAAGTGAATTTGGTTCAGAGAATTATGTCGTATATGATCATATGTCATCTGGTGTTTTACCTTCGACTGTTGAAACTATCTTGGTCCAGATTGTAGAAGAAGAAAAGTCGATCCGTCCGATGTGTTCTCTAAACGATATCAACAACGAGTTCCATCTTGTTTTCTACTCTCCTTTTTTACCGTTGTAAGAAATTTGAGTAAAAAACTGTAGTTAGTAGATATAATAAAAGTATTTAATAATTCATAATTAATAATTCATAGTTAGTCATAATCATAAGGGTTTCGAGGATGCATAATTAAGATAAACAAACATGCAGAAGCATGACACTTCTGCCAAGTTGCAGATGTTTAACTTTCATTTTGAAGGATTATTATAGATGGGATTAAACAATAACTGACAATCATTGAATGTGTTAGCTGCTCAGAAGAGACAGATGTGAAGACAGGCGTTTGCTGAGCTGAGGGTGGGTAGCCAATAGAAATTGAGATAGACGGAAGGGAGGAGTCGTGAATTAATATGTGGGCGGGTTAGAAGCGTTTTTTCTGCCTCTTTAGTTTGTGAATCTGCGGGACGGCTGTGTCCTGGGACCTGAGGTAGTTTTTTTCCAAATGGGGTTGTATTGTTTTAATATGTCATAGGAGTGTACACTCCAATGTATAACTGTAATCGTGCTTACATCAGTGGAATTAAATTCCTTATAATTGTAAACCAGTTTGGGTAGCGTTACTATCGCAGCGTGTGTGTCGACGGCACAAAGCCGGCCACATGGCAGTCACATGTGCTCTGGCCTTCTCTCTTGTTGTGAGGTAAAATTCTTCCATAACAAATTTGGCGAACCCCAGATGGGACGGTCTTGCCGGCCTCGCTGTGTGTGCTGACGGCGGCGGTAGTCAAGCAGACAATCCTGGGCCCACAATATCGGTCGGCAGAGCCGTTTCATGAAATCTGTGAGTTAACGTTAGCTATTAGGATCTTAGGGGAATCTCTGCTTGGCTAAGCGCTGCTAACGGCTAACGCTCCGTTGCCGGTGGGTACGTTCCAACAGAGGGAGGCCATTTTCCACTGAGGTAAGTACGATTTGCTGTCTGAAGTATGATGAACTTAAGGGATTAGTCAAGAGTATAAGGATCCTAAGAATTAATTAAAGACGGACAGCGCTGTGTAAGTAAGTAAATCACCACATTGGAATCAAGCAAGCTGTGGTACGGGCGATACTGCTTTGCTCATGCTGGGAGCCTCCTTCGGCCCAACATAAGTATTGTTAGGCCTGCAGATAGCTAGTTTAAAGCAGTTATGTAGCGAGGCGAACTGAGATGTTGTGGGCTTTGAGGGGCTTAGGTGTGCAAACCTTTGTGGGCTTAGTCCACAAATGTCGGGTCACGTCGCATAAGTTGCTTAGTGAGCTAGGCTAGCGGGAGTTAGCTTCTGAGGCCGCAGGCTTCAGGAAAGACACTCTTGCTAGCTTTGGCTGTGAATATAATTAGTGGATCATGTGGTGATTCAGAGGGCGTAGAATAAGGGCTTTGGTGAAACTAGACAGACTGGGTGAGTGGTTTGTGGCGTTGGAAGTGAATAACTCGCGTTTCATATACGTAACAGTGAGCTCAGGTCCGGCGGAGCTAAAGCCCGTTAACCGGAGGTTTAAGGGTTAATAATAACAATAATACGTGTGACTAGTCTGTGTTTTAGCAGCGTGGAAATACGTTTAAAATGATGACTAAATAAGTCCAATAATACGTGTGACTAGTCTGTGTTTTAGCAGCGTGGAAATACGTTTAAAATGATTGATATTGCATGACCGCGCTGTGGGGAGCTAACGCTAGCTACGTGTAGCTCCGGCGTTGCGGGACGCTGTATGTAAAATAAGTGCTTATAAAATAAAATAACGGCTGGATTGAGAGAGGAGACAGAAGGCGTATGAGTGGAATTAAAGTGTGGGATTTTGGTGATACTTGTGTGTGCGTACGCTTTATCAGAAGCTCCGTTTTTTCGTTAGCATTGCGGATAGCATATCTGTAAAAAAGCCGGTTTCATGACAACTTCCGGTTTGGCGCAGAACAACTTCCGGTTCGGCGCAGACGGCAAGACAAGTTTATTTGTATAGCACAGCTCAAAGTGCTTCACATAAAACCATTAAAAGCATCAAAACATAAGGCAAAAGAAAAGGAGATTTAAAAACAATTAAACAGAAGGAGTAACTGCTAGTTAATGATAATAATAATATTAAACCTAGTGTTTTGAATCTGTCATTACATTAATACTAAAAGAGACTGACATCTGGTGACTTAGAGAGACAATCACAGCATAGTTTTATGCCACCCAGTGGCTTCCTAGATAAATTACACAAAACAGTCTTAGAAATTCATTGTCTATGACCTTTGTGCTTACATCCTGACTTTAGTTTTAATTAAGCAGTATAACTTTAGTTGTTGACTTTGGTTTTAATTCAGCATTTTAACAAAGATTAATGGTTTCAGTTGTTCTTCAATTCTTGAACTTAATTGTGATTCATTCTTGTGCAGACCAGAGGGTAAGTGCAGTTCAACAGTTTGACTTGCCTTGGTATTTCTGATTGAATATCTTGAACACAGTTATTGATTTTAAAGTTGAATTTAATATTTAATTGATTAATTATTCATTGTTTTTTAATTTCATTTTACTTCCAATTTTAAACCTTTCGAATTCTGATTTGGAACTGGATTGTGATTGTGATTCTGATTTAGATGTTGAGTTTGATTTCGGAATTCCAGCTTCAATTTTGGATTCGAGATTCCTTCACATATCCAGTATTGACTAATTTTGGTACATTTACTATTTTACATAGTTCCTAAGAATCAATTTTGACACGGACGGCGCAACATATTTGAGAGATCGTTGACCTCTCTTACACTACAGACGTATGCTAACATTTACTGCTGAACTTTTGGCAGTTCTGTGTTTGTTTCAGTCAAGGTGTGTGGCTGAGTCGGTCCAGATCTGGGAAGTGGAGCAGCGGATCCCAGTTTTGGAGTCAGCGGCCACACGCCATACAGCACAGAGGGTGAGTTGATTTTGATTCATGTGATGACAAGCACGCACATGTAATACACACATTTGAATACTCCTAGGCTGCATAATGTTTACATTAAAGAAGCAGAGTAAGGAAGTAGGAGAGTTGGTAAAATCCAACGGACAAGCTGAGTTTGTGCCATGGGGACATCGAGACATGGACGCACTGGAAAAGGCGTTGCCACCGCTGGCAGGTGGAGCCAATCCGTGGATCCGTGTCTTTGAAAAACTCACAGCAGCTGATAAATTGGCATTGGGAGACATCCGTGCCGTGATGATCCACACCGAAGGAACAGCCAAATTGAACATTTTGGAGGTAAGTACAGGAACGACCAACAGGGGGGATGAAACCCCATTTGACAACTTTCGAGGAGTTTTCTGGTCAGCAATGCGGAGAATCTGGGCCAAAAAACCAAAAACGAACTCTCTTTCGGGACTGAAGATAAAACCAGAGGAAGAAACCCATCAGTACCTGAGGAGAGCTGAAGAAGAGTGGCAGAGGGCAACAGGGGGGAGACATGATGGCAATGAAGCCACCACTGTAGTATGGCGACACACTGTGCAGATGGGCCTGCCTCCACCGGTACGGACAGCGCTGGGAGAAGTAGTAGGCTTGAGCAACATGAAAGATGCCATGTGGAGGAAACACCTAACTCACTACAACCAGCGACAGCTAACTGAGAAGACAAAAGGACAGGAAGACATGAAGAGCATGCAGCGGCGGCTGCTGAAACTTCAAATAGCGGCGGCTGACAGAGAGATAAGTAGAAAACATCTGGCCAAGAAACAGATGGCCGTAGACAAGGCTCAGGCCTCACAACAGCCCCAATATCCAGCTGCACCCCCGACCTCATACCAACCAAATCCAGCAGTACCAGCCCACACAGTGGTGTACTACCAACCTCCACCACATTATAGAGGCAGAGGACGTGCACGTGCATCCAACAGAGGCAGAGAATATGGAAGAGGCAGAGCTTACCAAGCAGGCGGATATGGCCAACCAGGAAACAGAGAAAACCCTGACAGGTTTGGTGAGTGCTACGTATGTGGGAGATGGGGCCATTGGGCCCGAGACTGCCCAAGGCAAATGGGAAGAGGAAGACAGATCAGTGCAGCACCACAACATGCTCCGTTCCCACCACAACATCAGCAGTACCTACGACCAGGTCCAGCTGGACCTCCTCCCATGAGACATCAACAGATGCCCATGCTGTCACCAGGACCATGGGGAGGTTCAGGGTATAGCCAAGATACATAGATGGTTGCCATGTGATCCCTTACAGCAGAGATATCGAGGTGAAGGGGAGATATGGTAAGGTGTCAAACATTTTTTTGTAGATCCACATTTAGAATCGTTTTCAGTAAAGGTGCTACTCACAAATTTTGAGATTTAATAACGTCATGATAAACCACAACTAGACTTGCTAACTCTAGAAATTGAGAAATATACGGGAGCTCGAACTAACATGAGCCGAGTGTTGTTTCCTCAGGTGACAAACGCAGAAGCAGCAGCTGACGAAAGGAAGCAGGCTGATGTGTCACCAGGCAGTCTGGTGTGGATAAAAGTCCACAAACGCAAGTGGAGTGAACCAAGGTGGACCGGTCCATGGGAGGTAGTATTGGCAACCTCACATGACACCACCTCACTCACTGTGCAGCAGCGAAGGTAACGAGTAAGACACTCGCAGAGACAGGATTGAACATCAGACAGGAAAATTTGAAGCCAAAGACACCTCAAAAGAGGGGTTTAGACAGTACTGAAGATGACGTTTTCCCCACAGTTTAAGCGAGGGCGTCCATTAGGAGACTCTAGGGTCAGTGGGTTATGGAAGTCTCTAATTACTTTCTTCCTGATTTCAGTAGCTTCCCTCTTAGTATATGGAATTAACCACAGACAGGAACCAGATCACATGCATGACTACATCAGGATTCGACATTTAGCCTCAGTAGCTAATCAAACCGATCTTAGACCACGTAGAGAGGCTTATCTGACGACACTCACCTATGAAAATGTAACTCTCACTCTTACGTTCAAAGAAGGTACAACATCAACGGTCCAGGTCGACTTCTGTGAAGTCGTTTCCGGTCCCAGGTATGAACACATCTACGGGTGGATGTCCAAAACCTTGTGCATCATAACTGACGAGTGTGGGCCCGCCACAAATAAGTATGGTAAGCTGTTATCGTATCATAACTGTGATTGTGAAGATTGGGGATGGGCAACGATGAATACAGGTGGCGAGGGTTTAGGAAAAGACCCCAACCCAGGTCTTAAAGACCGACTAAAGATGTTAAATGCCCCAGCTTCTTATCACATGTGTAGAAAAGGGGTGGGTAGATGTAATCCTTTAAGACTTACCTTAACAGACCCAAAATTGACTGACGGAGGACTTTACGTAGTACAGGGAAAGGCTACTGATAGTCCTGCCCCACAAGGGCTCATTAGGATTATTGTTAAGCCTGTAAAAGACCAGGTTCGACATACGACTGACGCAGAGAATGAGGTAAGGGGTGGGAACCGGAATGGCAGATGGGAATTTATGGTGGGTACAATATACGGCTTCAAGCCAGTAGTACAGATTGTATTGTGTGTTTAGGATCTAGACCCCTAGCAACACCAGTTCCTTCAAGATTCAGACTCCTAAGTCCTGAATTAGTTGTATTTTAACTCTGTTTACTGATGACACTTTGCCCCTCCAACACACTTGTCAGAGGCTGCACTGGGATTACCCACCTGTAGAATATAATACCCCACCTCTGTTCAAGGTTTCAGAGGGTCCATTTGATTGTATAGCCTCAGATACAGCTATGGGGCCCAATGTAGGCAGTATTATTGAAGCAAATTGTAGCAACAGTCACCTATATCTTGCCTGTCACTGATGCAACTTATGGAGAACTCATCTCTCCACGCCCACATGCTAACAGAAGATCCAAAAGAGATGCCGGCGGCCCGAAGGGGGCCTTTGATGACCAAGTGTACATAAGATGTCATAAGACTGCCAAGGGGGGTGTCTAATGACTTTCAAGCCAGAAATCAAATAGCAGCAGATTTAGAATCTGTTTTCTCTCAGAGGGTGATGATTAATAAAAATGTCGATTGGATCAACTACATTTACTATAACCAACAGCGTTTAGTAAACTTCACCAGTGACGCCATATCAGGACTGCATGCACAGCTGGCGAAGACTAGTTTAATGACCTTGCAGAACAGAATGGCATTAGAGATGATTTAGCAGAGAAAAGTGGCGTGTGCCAGATGTTTGGGTCTGCGTGCTGCACTTTCATTCCGAATAACACAGCTCCTGATGGATCGGTGACCAGGGAGCTGGAGGGACTGACAGCACTCAGCCAAGAGCTAGCAGACAACTCTGGTGTCACTGATCCGTTCACCGACTGGTTGGGAAGTATGCTTAGCCAGTGAAAACATACATTTTTGGCAATCGTAATTATTCTGTGTGCTGTCATCATAGACCGCCTAGTTGTCTGTGGATGGGGGTTCCCGTGCATCCGTGGACCTCTACAGGGGTTTATTGTTTCACCGATGAGCCAGACACCAGTCCAGGGCAACCAATTATGTGACGAGGATGAGGACGAATTGGAGCTTCTGATGGCCACAGTCTAGATGAGGCCACCAGAGGGACTTCACGAGCGGTTCCTGACCATCCAGATGGACTTCTAAAACATCCAGTGAGATGTTGGAAGTTTGGAAAATAGACGGATTGTTTTGGATGAGTATTTGGAGATTAAATTTTTTGTTTAATTGGGTTATAAAGGGATTTTAGGGTGTAAAGATTAAGAAATGTAATTTTGTCACGTGTAAAAGAACAGTCAAGGCTTCTCAGTATGTGTTCTCTAGCCTACAGGGTGTATCCTGATCCTGCCAGCCCCAAGACGTGGAAGGCAGTGACTCTCAACGCACTCTATCTTGAAACGAACTGAACAGAAATACTTGAAATGATATCTGTGTGCATGAATTCTTTGCCTCGGTTTAGATAGATAGGGAGCCTTTCCCTGGATTGAGTAGGGGGGAGGTCTCCAGGGACATTTGAATAACTAACTACATTTGAGTAGCTAACTCACAGTGAACTGTGAGTTAGGGGGGAATTGTAAGAAATTTGAGTAAAAAACTGTAGTTAGTAGATATAATAAAAGTATTTAATAATTCATAATTAATAATTCATAGTTAGTCATAATCATAAGGGTTTCGAGGATGCATAATTAAGATAAACAAACATGCAGAAGCATGACACTTCTGCCAAGTTGCAGATGTTTAACTTTCATTTTGAAGGATTATTATAGATGGGATTAAACAATAACTGACAATCATTGAATGTGTTAGCTGCTCAGAAGAGACAGATGTGAAGACAGGCGTTTGCTGAGCTGAGGGTGGGTAGCCAATAGAAATTGAGATAGACGGAAGGGAGGAGTCGTGAATTAATATGTGGGCGGGTTAGAAGCGTTTTTTCTGCCTCTTTAGTTTGTGAATCTGCGGGACGGCTGTGTCCTGGGACCTGAGGTAGTTTTTTTCCAAATGGGGTTGTATTGTTTTAATATGTCATAGGAGTGTACACTCCAATGTATAACTGTAATCGTGCTTACATCAGTGGAATTAAATTCCTTATAATTGTAAACCAGTTTGGGTAGCGTTACTATCGCAGCGTGTGTGTCGACGGCACAAAGCCGGCCACATGGCAGTCACATGTGCTCTGGCCTTCTCTCTTGTTGTGAGTTGCAGATGTTTAACTTTCATTTTGAAGGATTATTATAGATGGGATTAAACAATAACTGACAATCATTGAATGTGTTAGCTGCTCAGAAGAGACAGATGTGAAGACAGGCGTTTGCTGAGCTGAGGGTGGGTAGCCAATAGAAATTGAGATAGACGGAAGGGAGGAGTCGTGAATTAATATGTGGGCGGGTTAGAAGCGTTTTTTCTGCCTCTTTAGTTTGTGAATCTGCGGGACGGCTGTGTCCTGGGACCTGAGGTAGTTTTTTTCCAAATGGGGTTGTATTGTTTTAATATGTCATAGGAGTGTACACTCCAATGTATAACTGTAATCGTGCTTACATCAGTGGAATTAAATTCCTTATAATTGTAAACCAGTTTGGGTAGCGTTACTATCGCAGCGTGTGTGTCGACGGCACAAAGCCGGCCACATGGCAGTCACATGTGCTCTGGCCTTCTCTCTTGTTGTGAGGTAAAATTCTTCCATAACACCGTGAACACTGCGATGCTTTGTTTGGTAAGTCAAACATAGATTTTATAAATATGGATGATGCACAAAGACTGAGATGGCTGTTTAAAAGTGGAACATATAACTTAGCCAGGTATCTGCAGAAAGTCTGGAAGAAGAGGAAAAAATAGCTCTTTGCCAAGTTTGTGTTTTTATTTTCTTCTTCATGTTTTGTATTTTCAAGACCAGAAGATGTCTGGAAAAAAGTGGTGTCTTGTAATCCCATGTGGGACGGAGCAAATGTCAGGCAATAAATGAATAAATATGTTTCATTTAAATCTACAGCTCAACGTTTCTCTGCCAGTCAATGAACTTTTACTGCCGCTGAGGCTTTAAGGTCCTTTAAGATCAGTATAATATCAGCTTCATGTCTGCACAGGAGGAGAGAATGTTGGACTGACCTCAGAGTCTCCAGTCTGCAGTCTGGACTCTCCAGAAGGTCACACAGCAGCTTCACTCCTGAATCCTTCAGGTAGTTGTCACTCAGGTCCAGATGTCTCAGAGGTGACGTGTTGGACTTCAGAGCTGAGGCCAGAGAAGAGCAGCTCACCTCTGACAACCCGCAGTACTCCAGTCTGAATGAAGGATCAATGATGGAGATGAAAATCAATTTATAATCCAATCATGTGTTCAGGTTGTAAATGTGGAGCTGACTTCATCATTCTGTTACTTCATCATAATATCCGCCCTCTATTTTATCATGAGTAGAAACACACACCGCAATAAATAGTTCCACTTCAGAGAGTAAACTGTATCAAGTTGAATATGAGTTCAGATGATCTTCTGTACACAGATTAGCGTTTACCAAACATGTGATGTACTTTAACAGCTAACGTTGGACATTTTCTGCAGTTTCTTTACAATGAAGGTAATCGAGTATTCATGAACATGAGATATGAGTTCACAGACAATAACAGTTCCTCCTCTTGGTTGTGGAGGTTGGTTTATGGCGTTACACTGGTTGTCTTCCTGATTCTTCACAGTTCATTTAGTTTGTTCGTCCTCTGGTGTTTCAGAGAAGAATGCAATTAAAAGCACGTTGAGTAGAAACACCTTTTGTTCATGCTCGGAGCTCACACGCCATCTGCAGAAGCTCACGCTACGGTGCCACGGCCAGGTGTGAACAAAACGTACATTTAGTCCAGGAAAAATAAAAGTATGAACAAAAAAGAACAACTTCATGGGTGTAAGTTCTGTTTGAACATCAATGAGGTTCAAAGGTTGATGAAACAAATAGGAATAGCATAGATTCATCTTCTTTAGCTCGTTAAGGAACAGCATCAACAGATGTACTGATCTTTCTCTCAGGTTTTGGGTTTTTTCTCGAGTTCTGTGGGAGATCAGTGGACCCGGTTCTTGTGTTCATGGTGCATGCAGCCGAGGGTTAGTCCACTTTTATTACACTTTAAAGTCAAGTGTTTGGAGCTGATTCAGCGTGTGAGGGATGCAGATTTTGAACTAATTGAATTGTTGCTTTATGATAATTAGCATTTGGTTTGACGTTGCTTTCAATCATATTTTGGTTGAGCGGTTTGTATTTATCTGCTGCATACACGTGTTCAGCCTCATTTTAAGTGGGAGAATATTATCAGTGTAGAAATGTGCCACATTTTAATGTTGAAGTCTTATTTCTGTTATAGAACCACATTCACATCCACAAACGTACAGGAAGAATAATATGGAGTAAAGATTCATCAGTGGAGCTGAAGCGTGGACTGACCTCAGAGTCTCCAGTCTGCAGTCTGGACTCTCCAGAAGGTCACACAGCAGCTTCACTCCTGAATCCTTCAGGTTGTTTCCACTCAGGTCCAGATATCTCAGAGGTGACGTGTTGGACTTCAGAGCTGAGGCCAGAGAAGAGCAGCTGACCTCTGACAACCTGCAGTCCTCCAGTCTGAATGAAGGATCAATGATGTAAGTTCAGAGGACAATGTTCATTCAGTGTCAGGCGTTTAGAACGGAGACGTTTAGAAGATGGAAACTCCAAACACATGAGCTGAATGCAGGTTCAACACTGAGGTACAAGAAGTGAATGAGAGCTCATTAACACTAATGACAACGTGCTGCTGCTTCAATAAAGACCAAGTGACTTCACTTGAACTCTGCCAGCTCCATCTAAACTCATGTCAGCCCAACACAAAGAGATAAAAACACAGAAACTCATTTCAGATTCCACTCAAGAACACAACGTTAACAAAGATACCAAATGTGTCAGGAGGACATTTTAGGAGAATATGTGAACAAAAGTTATGTATTTTAGGAATAGTGGAGTCATAACATCAAAGCAGCTTCAGTTTAAGCATCAAATAGCTTCATAAAAATGAGGAAAAAGCAAAATACTGAAAACATTTGTTGTGTGATAGAGATATTTATTCATTGTGTTTAGTAACTTTGATCATTTACTGAAGACAACCTGATGGAGAATACAAGATGAAAATCTAGAATATATTATATTCATGTCAAATAAATAATATAACTAAATATGTTTTCGGTGTCTAACGATTTATGAACATTGTTTTGCAACTCTTGGTTTGTTGAGGCTTTTTTTTAAAACAAAAAGCTCAACATTGTTGTTTTTATAGAATCTGTGTTTTCCAAAGTTGTGTATTTTTACGATGATAAAAAGTGAATTTGGTTCAGAGAATTATGTCGTATATGATCATATGTCATCTGGTGTTTTACCTTCGACTGTTGAAACTATCTTGGTCCAGATTGTAGAAGAAGAAAAGCCGATCCGTCCGATGTGTTCTCTAAACCAGGGGTCCCCAACCTTTTTTGCACCACGGACCGGTTTTATGTAGCCATTATTTTCACGGACCGGCATGAAAAAAACAAACTGAAAATACAACTGAAAAATACAACTCGCCATATCGCTGAATCAGTGGGAGCCCTGGGCTTGTTTCTCTGCAACGAGCCGGTCCCATCTAGGGGTGATGGGAGACAATGACACAGCAGGGCCGAGATCCTTCTTGTGGCACGCGTCAGTCTGTGTCACGCAGCGTCAGTCTGTGGCACGCAGCGTCACACAGCGTCCCTCTCTGTCACTCAGCGTCCCTCTCTGTCAGTTCAGCGGAAAGATTCAGCTGTGGCACGCGAGCATAGTTCGGCAATTGTCAAGAAGCTGCGGAGCTGAGGGGGCGGAGCAACATTTCCTGAGACATTTCCTGAGAACACCCGTTGTTGTTACGACAGATCAGCTTCCATAAATCAGTTTTATGATTTTAGTTGAGTCACAGGAGCCCCCTGTTCTCTGTATGCATCCTTAGAGTAAGTACGTTGTACTTTTTTGTTTCTCATTCATTTTATTTCAGTATGATTTTGCTGCTTATGCAACAAAATGGAACATAATACACTTTCCAAATTATTACTTTTATAGTCACTTACAACAATCGGCTAAAATAATGAAAATAAATCATCCGTTTTAGAATCATTTAAAAGTATATATTAAAATTAAGACATAAAATGTCCAATCCAAAAATACATGTTTGAAAATATCTTCACTCTTCCTCTGCTTATATGTATATGTATGTCAGTAGGACATATGTTAACTGTTAACAGTTTACAGCATACTTAAATAAATATAAATAAATACAAAACACACGCACACTTTGTACACACACTGCAGCAATTCTTTTGCAGGAATATGAGCATATTTTCCCCCTCTGGCAAAATACAACACGTCTCATGCCTTATTTTATTTTACCAGTTGGTGGCGGTAATGCGCCAATTCGTTTGCCAACCGCCAGTACACCAAAAGGGAGGAGAAGAAGAAGCTTTCCCGTGCCTGTGTTGTTGTGCTCATGAGCGACAGCGCTACGTACCCCGTTGTAATAATACTATGAGTGAGGAGCGGAGGACCCAGTCCTGCTGCCAGGACGGAGTCATCAGAGTAGTGTCAAAAAAGTATTTCAATCGGCGCAGGGGGACAGAGGGTTACGCAGAGTGACAGAGCGTGAAGCAGTGTGACGGAGCGTGAAGCAAGGTGACGGAGCGGGACGCAGGGTGACCGAGCGTGACGGAGCGTGACAGAGCGTGACGGAGCGTGACGGAGCGTGACGCAGAGTGACAGAGCGTGACCCAGGGTGACAGATATTTGATGTTGATGGTTAATTTGCAACCAAGTTGTATACATCATGTATTTACTTGTTATTTGTATGTAATAGAAAAGTGAGCATGTGTAGTTCATGAAGCAATAAATAATGACAATTGAAAAATATAGAGAGATGTTTGGTTCATTCTTTTCAAACACTAAGCCTAATTTACCTGAGTCATTGATTTAATTGTCACACTTAAATCCTGAATTGACTGGTGAAACAGAAGAAGTTAAAGGCCAAGATGAGAAGATATAATGTTGGTCAAATACTGTGGTCCAAATTCAATTTATTCAGTTGTATTGGCATTGAGATATAGAAAGTTTGACTCTAGAATATTCAAACAATTCCGAATCTCACAAGACAAGAGCAAAAACAAGATGAATGTGTTCTCCTTTCTTCGTTGCTGTCATGTTAACTGTCTTGTGACCGCTAAGATTGATCTCTGGAGCTGTAGGTGGATGCAGACTGTCAGAAGTGTTACTATTTTGAAAATGTATCACTGATTGTGTTACTATGGTAACTGAAGCAAGGTCCACTGGAGGCTGTTTAATAATAGAGTGCAGTGATGAGATTAACGTGTTATACATTCATAATATCAGCAATTTCCTGCCACGTTTTTAATATTTTGTGATCCTATATTGAACGTAATTTTCTTTTCTTTCTCGGAACTGAATCACGCTGCAAGCAATCGGTCCATTTTGTAGCCTCAGATGGCTTAATTGTTGCTGAAAGAGCACTCTTCTAATGTGCATTTATTAACATAGCTGTATAGTAGTAGTGTGATGGCAATAACATAACGAAAATAATGATGTGGCCTGCTGTACATGTGGTAAGTAGTAGCCTATGTAACGTAGCCTATAAAACAATCAATACATATGGTAACATATACTAACAATGATAATAATATACTGTGTTGTCAAACTTGTATTCAACTTGTTTATCTGCTTTTTATATGTTGTGCTATATATTGTGATGACTTCCATAACAGGACAACTACGTTTATTTAACACAAGTAGGAAATGGCATTTAACACATGTAGCGTCCAAATCTTTAGCAGTAAGTAAACCTTTAGTTGACGCGTGTTTCTTGTCTTTTGCACATATCTCACACCGACGCCGCTCGTAGATGAAAAGCAATACGTGTTTTATTGATCCATTTCCTTCGTACAAGTCAGTCAATCAACTTCCTTTCTCCTAAAAGTATGCTGATTACTTCGACCTACTATACGTATCCACAGGTTATCCACGTAGATCGTTCCCTTTAACACGTTTTATAACACGATCCCAAACACGTATTGCTTTTCATCTACGAGCGGCGTCGGTGTGAGATATGTGCAAAAGAGTATGCTGTAAACTGTTAACAGTTAACATATGTCCTACTGACATACATATACATGTAAGCAGAGGAAGAGTGAAGATATTTTCAAACATGTATTTTTGGATTGGATATTTTATGTCTTAATTTTAATATATACTTTTAAATGATTCTAAAACGGATGATTTATTTTCATTATTTTAGCCGATTGTTGTAAGTGACTATAAAAGTAATAATTTGGAAAGTGTATTATGTTCCATTTTGTTGCATAAGCAGCAAAATCATACTGAAATAAAATGAATGAGAAACAAAAAAGTACAACGTACTTACTCTAAGGATGCATACAGAGAACAGGGGGCTCCTGTGACTCAACTAAAATCATAAAACTGATTTATGGAAGCTGATCTGTCGTAACAACAACGGGTGTTCTCAGGAAATGTCTCAGGAAATGTTGCTCCGCCCCCTCAGCTCCGCAGCTTCTTGACAATTGCCGAACTATGCTCGCGTGCCACAGCTGAATCTTTCCGCTGAACTGACAGAGAGTGACGCTGAGTGACAGAGAGGGACGCTGAGTGACAGAGAGGGACGCTGTGTGACGCTGCGTGCCACAGACTGACGATGCGTGACACAGACTGACGCTGAGTGACGCAGAGGTGCCAGTGCCACAAGAAGGATCTTGCTGTCTCTCCAATGACACCCGAAGTGTGTTCCTTATGTCCAGTCTGTTCCGTAACTTTGTCTTGGTTGCTGTCACTGCAGAAAAGCCCGCTTCACAAAGATAGGATGTTGGAAATGGTAGCAAGGTTTTCAGTGCTTTTGTGGCGATGTCAGGATATTCTGCCTTGATTTTCATCCAGAACATCGGCAGAGTGGTTGTCTCAAATGTACGTTTAAAGTCACCGTCATTTGCGATCTCCAGCAGCTGATCTTCTTGTTGCACGGACATGCTGGATTCGCCCGGTTTGTTTACAAATGGGTCGCGGATCCATTCCCTCGCCGTTCGTGGGTCTTTTGTGGTCGGGAAGTAGCGCTCAAACTCTTGTAAAAGCAGAGACAGGTGGTCGCGCACCAGCTGGGAGAATGCTGGCTCAGGCGCAGTGTCCTCCTCCAAAATCCCCACTAATGTTTGAAACATGTCAAATATCCCTCTGTCCACTCGCCGTCCCCATAATTCCAGTTTGGCTTTGAATGCAGCTACTTTATCTGCCAACTTGAACACAGTTGTCATTTTCCCCTGAAGTGACAGATTAAGTTCGTTGAGCAGGTTGAATATGTCGCACAGGTAAGCGAGTTTTGCGACCCAGTCCGCATCACTGAAATGAGCTGCCAGTGGCGACTTTTTTTCTGAGAGAAATCTCTGCAGCGGCTCTCGTAACTCAAACACTCTGGCGAGTGATTTTCCTCTGGATAGCCATCTTATTTCTGTGTGTAAGAGAAGGCGCCTGTGCTCTGCACCCATCTCCTCACAAAGCTGCTCGAACAGACGGGAGTTGAGTGCGTGTGCTTTGACGTGGTTAATAACTTTAACAACATCATTAAATACACCATGAAGTTCAGGTGACATTTTGCGGCTAGCCAGCATTTCCCTGTGAATGACACAGTGCGTAGACTCACATTCAGGTGCAACCTCCTTAATCCGAGTGGTTAATCCAGACAGCCGTCCAGTCATGGCAGCAGCTCCATCCGTGCACACGCCGACGCAAAAGGACCAGTTCAGTTTTCCCGATATGTAGTCATTCAGAGACTTGAATAGTTCTGCCGCTGTGGTGTTGGTTGGCAATAACAGTGCACAAAACATATCCTCATGCACATCCTCCTCATAAAGATATCGCACATAAACGAGTAATATTGCCTTGTTGTCAATATCAGTAGACTCATCAACCTGGATTGCGTACCACGGTGACTTTTTAATCCTCTCCAACAGCTGCGTCTCAATGTCCTCTGCGATGTCCTCGATTCGCCTGGTGACGGTGGTAGCAGAAAGAGGCACCTGTGCCACCTTTTTAACTGCAGCCTCTCCTAAAAGTTCACGGCAAATATCCTTGGCGGCGGGCAGGATCAGCTCTTCACCAATAGTAAAAGGTGTTTTAGCCTTAGCAATGCGGTTAGCCACTAAGTATGATGCTCTCAGTGCACTTGCATTTACTGAAGTGGTGGCCCTCAGTAATTGCTTCTGTCTTTCTTGCTCACGTTTTTTTCTTTCAAAAAAATCCAAAGGCTTGTTTTTTAATCCAGGGTGCTTGGTCTCCATGTGCCGAAGCAGTTTTGAAGGCTTCATCGCCTCGTTTGCTAGCTTGTCGCCACATATTACGCAGAGCGGGCTTGGCGAGTGAGACTCACCTGTGGCGATAAATCCAAATTTTAAGTAGGACTCCTGGTATTGTCTGTTAAATGAAGCTTTCTTTTTCTTCTTGGAGGTCGAAGGCTCCTCTTCTGTCTCCTCAGTTGGCCTTTTCCCCTTTGCAAAGAAGCTCTCCAAAGATGTTTGTTCTTTACTCATTTTCGCTGGTTTGCGGGCTTAGTTTTGGAATGACGCATCACGTGACCGAGACGTCTTTACGTGTCAAGAGGCACAGGCGGATGTTAAGCAGCACAAGAGAATCCGGTCGTTTTTCAAAATAAAACATCTTTCAGACTCTAATAAGCAATACAACAGAAATTATATAAATTATTTATTTTTTCTGTGCGGCCCGGTAACAAATGACTTACGGCCCGGTACCGGTCCGTGGCCCGGTGGTTGGGGACCACTGCTCTAAACGATATCAACAACGAGTTCCATCTTGTTTTCTACTCTCCTTTTTTACCGTGAACACTGCGATGCTTTGTTTGGTAAGTCAAACATAGATTTTATAAATATGGATGATGCACAAAGACTGAGATGGCTGTTTAAAAGTGGAACATATAACTTAGCCAGGTATCTGCAGAAAGTCTGGAAGAAGAGGAAAAAATAGCTCTTTGCCAAGTTTGTGTTTTTATTTTCTTCTTCATGTTTTGTATTTTCAAGACCAGAAGATGTCTGGAAAAAAGTGGTGTCTTGTAATCCCATGTGGGACGGAGCAAATGTCAGGCAATAAATGAATAAATATGTTTTATTTAAATCTACAGCTCAACGTTTCTCTGCCAGTCAATGAACTTTTACTGCCGCTGAGGCTTTAAGGTCCTTTAAGATCAGTATAATATCAGCTTCATGTCTGCACAGGAGGAGAGAATGTTGGACTGACCTCAGAGTCTCCAGTCTGCAGTCTGGACTCTCCAGAAGGTCACACAGCAGCTTCACTCCTGAATCCTTGAGGTCGTTGTCACTCAGGTCCAGATGTCTCAGAGGTGACGTGTTGGACTTCAGAGCTGAGGCCAGAGAAGAGCAGCTGACCTCTGACAACCTGCAGTACCTCAGTCTGAATGAAGGATCAATGATGGAGATGAAAATCAATTTATAATCCAATCATGTGTTCAGGTTGTAAATGTGGAGCTGACTTCATCATTCTGTTACTTCATCATAATATCCGCCCTCTATTTTATCATGAGTAGAAACACACACCGCAATAAATAGTTCCACTTCAGAGAGTAAACTGTATCAAGTTGAATATGAGTTCAGATGATCTTCTGTACACAGATTAGCGTTTACCAAACATGTGATGTACTTTAACAGCTAACGTTGGGCATTTTCTGCAGTTTCTTTACAATGAAGGTAATCGAGTATTCATGAACATGAGATATGAGTTCACAGACAATAACAGTTCCTCCTCTTGGTTGTGGAGGTTGGTTTATGGCGTTACACTGGTTGTCTTCCTGATTCTTCACAGTTCATTTAGTTTGTTCGTCCTCTGGTGTTTCAGAGAAGAATGCAATTAAAAGCACGTTGAGTAGAAACACCTTTTGTTCATGCTCGGAGCTCACACGCCATCTGCAGAAGCTCACGCTACGGTGCCACGGCCAGGTGTGAACAAAACGTACATTTAGTCCAGGAAAAATAAAAGTATGAACAAAAAAGAACAACTTCATGGGTGTAAGTTATGTTTGAACATCAATGAGGTTCAAAGGTTGATGAAACAAATAGGAATAGCATAGATTCATCTTCTTTAGCTCGTTAAGGAACAGCATCAACAGATGTACTGATCTTTCTCTCAGGTTTTGGGTTTTTTCTCGAGTTCTGTGGGAGATCAGTGGACCCGGTTCTTGTGTTCATGGTGCATGCAGCCGAGGGTTAGTCCACTTTTATTACACTTTAAAGTCAAGTGTTTGGAGCCGATTCAGCGTGTGAGGGATGCAGATTTTGAACTAATTGAATTGTTGCTTTATGATAATTAGCATTTGGTTTGACGTTGCTTTCAATCATATTTTGGTTGAGCGGTTTGTATTTATCTGCTGCATACACGTGTTCAGCCTCATTTTAAGTGGGAGAATATTATCAGTGTAGAAATGTGCCACATTTTAATGTTGAAGTCTTATTTCTGTTATAGAACCACATTCACATCCACAAACGTACAGGAAGAATAATATGGAGTAAAGATTCATCAGTGGAGCTGAAGCGTGGACTGACCTCAGAGTCTCCAGTCTGCAGTCTGGACTCTCCAGAAGGTCACACAGCAGCTTCACTCCTGAATCCTTCAGGTCGTTGTCACTCAGGTCCAGATCTCTCAGAGGTGACGTGTTGGACTTCAGAGCTGAGGCCAGAGAAGAGCAGCTGACCTCTGACAACCTGCAGTTCTTCAGTCTGAATGAAGGATCAATGATGTAAGTTCAGAGGACAATGTTCATTCAGTGTCAGGCGTTTAGAACGGAGACGTTTAGAAGATGGAAACTCCAAACACATGAGCTGAATGCAGGTTCAACACTGAGGTACAAGAAGTGAATGAGAGCTCATTAACACTAATGACAACGTGCTGCTGCTTCAATAAAGACCAAGTGACTTCACTTGAACTCTGCCAGCTCCATCTAAACTCATGTCAGCCCAACACAAAGAGATAAAAACACAGAAACTCATTTCAGATTCCACTCAAGAACACAACGTTAACAAAGATACCAAATGTGTCAGGAGGACATTTTAGGAGAATATGTGAACAAAAGTTATGTATTTTAGGAATAGTGGAGTCATAACATCAAAGCAGCTTCAGTTTAAGCATCAAATAGCTTCATAAAAATGAGGAAAAAGCAAAATACTGAAAACATTTGTTGTGTGATAGAGATATTTATTCATTGTGTTTAGTAACTTTGATCATTTACTGAAGAAAACCTGATGGAGAATACAAGATGAAAATCTAGAATATATTATATTTATGTCAAATAAATAATAATATAACTAAATATTTTTTTGGTGTCTAACGATTTATGAACATTGTTTTGCAACTCTTGGTTTGTTGAGGCTTTTTTTTAAAACAAAAAGCTCAACATTGTTGTTTTTATAGAATCTGTGTTTTCCAAAGTTGTGTATTTTTACGATGATAAAAAGTGAATTTGGTTCAGAGGATTATGTCGTATATGATCATATGTCATCTGGTGTTTTACCTTCGACTGTTGAAACTATCTTGGTCCAGATTGTAGAAGAAGAAAAGCCGATCCGTCCGATGTGTTCTCTAAACGATATCAACGAGTTCCATCTTGTTTTCTACTCTCCTTTTTTACCGTGAACACTGCGATGCTTTGTTTGGTAAGTCAAACATAGATTTTATAAATATGGATGATGCACAAAGACTGAGATGGCTGTTTAAAAGTGGAACATATAACTTAGCCAGGTATCTGCAGAAAGTCTGGAAGAAGAGGAAAAAATAGCTCTTTGCCAAGTTTGTGTTTTTATTTTCTTCTTCATGTTTTGTATTTTCAAGACCAGAAGATGTCTGGAAAAAAGTGGTGTCTTGTAATCCCATGTGGGACGGAGCAAATGTCAGGCAATAAATGAATAAATATGTTTTATTTAAATCTACAGCTCAACGTTTCTCTGCCACAGTCAATGAACTTTTACTACCGCTGAGGCTTTAAGGTCCTTTAAGATCAGTATAATATCAGCTTCATGTCTGCACAGGAGGAGAGAATGTTGGACTGACCTCAGAGTCTCCAGTCTGCAGTCTGGACTCTCCAGAAGGTCACACAGCAGCTTCACTCCTGAATCCTTCAGGTTGTTGTCACTCAGGTCCAGATGTCTCAGAGGTGACGTGTTGGACTTCAGAGCTGAGGCCAGAGAAGAGCAGCTGACCTCTGACAACCTGCAGCCCCTCAGTCTGAATGAAGGATCAATGATGTAGATGAAAATCAGGTCATGGACAACGTGAGTCTGTGGACATTCACTGCCTCTACGTTTTGTCATTTGGAGCAACACACATTTCTTTGTGCTCAGAAAAATCCTAAAAATATATGAAGCAAAGATGTGAAACCCACAGACTGAATATAAGATGTGGACGTGCAACCAGTGAACAGGAAGTGAGCATATCTGGACTGAGGAGGAGACGTAGAGACACCGTATACGTCTCTGGTGTCGACCTGTCAATCAGCGTGTAGCCCCGCCCTAAAGCATCCCCTGCTTTATGGTCTGTGTGACTCTAAATGGACCATAATGTACTAAATGAACATCATGCTGTATTGAAGAAGACTTGAAACTAGAGATTGAGACATAAACTCATGTTTACAATGTTTACTGAGGGAATAAATCAAGAGAGAAGTAGAGTCATTTTCTATAGACTTCTATACAACCAGAGGAGTCGCCCCCTGGTGGCCACTAGAGAGAATGCAGCTTTAACACGTGAAGCTTTGGCTTCATGTTTAGGAACTGGAGGTTGGTGCTTGGGGAAACCTCAGTCAAGGATTTGTAGACATACAAAAACAACGAGACCATGTACAGTCAGTGAACTGACCTCAGTGTCTTCAGTCTACAGTGTGGACTCTCCAGTGCAGCAGACAGCAGCTTCACTCCTGAATCCTCCAGGTTGTTGTCCCTCAGGTCCAGCTCTCTCAGATGGGACGGGTTGGACTTCAGAGCTGAGGCAATGACTTCACAGTGAGTCTCCGAAAGTTCACATTCACGAAGTCTGTCATGGCACAAATATTTGTTCAATGTAACTATGAAAGAGGACACTTCATATTTACTTCATGCATTTGATGACAAAAGAAGTTCTCGTATTCGATTTGAAATATTACGAATATATTACATACTAATATTAACTAATGGAGGAAAAAAGTCGTCTGTTGTCACCAAGAGCTCTACATTACCTGAAAGCAGACAGAAATGTGTATAAATGTATGTGTATATTCCACAGACTATAGCTGCTGCTATGATGTTAGCATAGCACGAATCAAACTCAACTCCATTCAGAAAACAAGCATTTAAAAAGTTGTTCTATTTCATCCTTACTGACCGCCAGAGGCAGTGCTTAACACTGGATGTATCCCGTCTCGCGCATGCGCAGGTCGAATATTTATATCAACAAAGTCACGTGTGACCTCGGATGACCACCGTCATCTATAAGTTCCGGTGTCATCCTGAGCTCAGTCCTTTTTTTCTTCTCGCGTCGCAGGTTAGCTACCATGGTAGCATAAACAAGGATGTGTCTACGATCAAGACATATTAGAGCTCGTCGCTGTAGCCTTGTGACTACCGGTCGGAGTTGCGGTTCTCTCGCCCTCCAAAGGCTGCGACGAGCTGTCCCTCTTCAGAGGGAACGGTGTGTTCGCCGTTCGGACATCGAGCCCCGGACTGGTGAACGCCCCTATCATCGGTCGTCACCAGTCTGATAAGGGTCAGCTAAGTCGTGATGACAGCAATCGGTAAGATCGATTAACATTGTTTTCTATAACAGTTGTTTGTTCCACGGTTGGCAGAGTGCTTCCGCTCTAGTAATCGAGTGGCGCGCTAACGAGAGCGTAGAATTACGCTGTCGGCCCGCCCTTCACAGTGTTACGGCTATCACAGTTAGCAGAGTGTTCCTGCTCAGGCAAACTTTGTGAGACACTAGTCCGCATTGGCGTTGTGTACATGGAGATTTAATCTTTACATCTGACGTAATTCGCAGTTAGCAGTGTCTTCACTCAGGCTAACTTGGATGCTAGCTGGGACTGCGTCCATCAACTTTGTAAACCTTACGGCTGTCACAGTTAACAGAGCGTCCTCGCTCAGGTTAACTCAGTGGAAAACTAGCTAAACAAAGCTGATACTGGGGCTGTAGCCATCAACTTTGTATCCTTACAGCTGTCACAGTTAACAGAGCGTCCTCGCTCAGGTTAACTCAGTGGGAAACTAGCTAAACAAAAGCTGATACTGGGACTGCGTCCATCAACTTTGTATCCTTACGGCTGTCACAGTTAACAGAGCTGTCACAGTTAACAGAGCGTCCTCGCTCAGGTTAACTCAGTGGGAAACTAGCTAAACAGAGCTGATACTGGGACTGCGTCCATCAACTTTGTATCCTTACGGCTGTCACAGTTAACAGAGCGTCCTCGCTCAGGTTAACTCAGTGGAAAACTAGCTAAACAAAGCTGATACTGGGGCTGTAGCCATCAACTTTGTATCCTTACAGCTGTCACAGTTAACAGAGCGTCCTCGCTCAGGTTAACTCAGTGGGAAACTAGCTAAACAAAAGCTGATACTGGGACTGCGTCCAGCAACTTTGTATCCTTACGGCTGTCACAGTTAACAGAGCGTCCTCGCTCAGGTTAACTCAGTGGGAAACTAGATAAACAAAGCTGGTACTGGGGCTGTGGCCATCAACTTTGTAGTATTACAACGATCACAGTTAGCGGAATGTGCTCGCTCAGGCTAACTCGGTGAATGCTAGTTATACTAAATCAACATGGAGGTTGTGCCCATTGATGGTTTTGACGCATTACGGCTGTCGAGTTCGCTCCGGCTAACTAGACTAAGCTAATACTCGGTGTGTCCATTGATTGTTGTAAACATTATGGACATATCGGTAGCGGATATCAGTTAGCAGAGTGCCCTCGCTCAGGCTAACTGGTAGCACACCAAGAGTTACAGCACCTGTCCAAGTGGAGAGTGTCCTCGCACTGTAAGGACTGTGGGTTTTTTTGTCCGTTTTCACAGTAGCAGAGTGCTCTCGCTCAAGCTAACTGGTGGGACACCAATATCTGCAGCAGCTGTCTTAGTGAAGAGTGTCCTCGCTCCCCTCTCACTGTAAGGACTGTGTTCTTTTTGTCCGTTTTTCACAGTAGCAGAGTGCTCTCGCTCAAGCTAACTGGTGGGACACCAATATCGGCAGCAACTAGTTTAGTGAAGAGTGTCCTCGCCCCTCTCACTATAAGGACTTTGCCTGACCTGTTTCCACAGTGGCAGAGTGCTCTCGCTCAAGCTAACTGGTGGGACACCAATATCGGCAGCAACTATCTTAGTGAAGAGTGTCCTCGCTCCCCTCTCACTGTACGGACTGTGGTCTGTTTTGTCCGTTTTTTACGGTAACAGAGTGCTCTCGCTCAAGCTAACTGGGGGGACACTAATATCTGCAGCAACTATCTTAGTGAAGAGAGTGGGCTTAGAGAGTGTCCTCGCCCCTCTCACTATCAGGACTTTGCCTGACCTGTTTCCGCAGTTGCAGAGTGCTCTCGCTCAGGCTAACTGGTGGGTCACCAATATCCGCAGCGGCTGGCTAAGGGAAGAGTGTCCGAAGGATCACTCGCCACTGACTGCCCCCTGCCTGTTCTCTCAACATTCAGCAGAGCGCTCCCGCTCGGACTGATTTGGAATTCCGCATAAACTAGTGGGACAAGGGTTCCACCAGAATCGCGGCCATGTTCAACTCTCCCGGCTGTAGGACCTGTATAGCTCCTCTTCAGCCGGAGGACGGCCCTGACCTCTTGCCCTAGCAGGGAGAACCCAGGCAGGACCTGCGGCATCACGCCTTGAGCAGTAAGGTCTGCTAGGCTGGCCGAAGTGGAACACCTGATGCGGGAGGTCTACCTCCCCCTGTCTGGGCAGCTGAATCCAGACCAACCTACCCTGGTCATTGGTATGGCGCTTGCACGCCGGGCATACACAGCAGCTGGAACATCCACCTGTGAGTGCCTTCTTCAGGCACCTTCCCGCCCTCACCACCTTTTCTGTTCCTCCCTCCGAGGAATATCTGAGGGAGTTGCGTGCATGGTGGAGACACCAGGGCTCTCTCCCGCCTTACATCAGACCATGCAGGAGGTGGCAAATCTGGCCTTGCACGTATGCCAGCCAGTTAGACGACTATGGCGTCCATCAGTTTCCCCTGAGGAGATTCTGAGGCCCGATGCCAGGTGCCCTCGACCCAATGTCGGGTCAAAGATGACCTGCTATCCAGGGCTTAGGACACAGCAGCGCTGTGCACCGTATCGACAACTCCCTCTCCCACCTCAGGCTTTCCCTCGCAGATTCTCTGCAGCGGGCTACTTCGACGCTTCTGCTCAGTGATGCTTCATTGCAGGCGTTTGCGCTCATATCGAGGGAACGTGGCTGGTTCAGACTCGTCGCCAGGTTTGGCTGGCGCAGTCACCCCTATCTGAGACATGTAGGAGGACCCTCCATACTGTCCCAGTGGAGCCTGGTGAGCTGTTCGAGTCAGCTGCTGTACAGGCGCTTCAGCGGACTGTTAGAGCTAGCCAGACCAGGGTCCCATTTCTGGCCCACAAGGCCGTTTTCTCAGCCTCCAGCTTACCCTAGTAGCCGCAACAGGCCTCGGCGTCCTGCTGAGAGGCCGGACCGCTACCTATACAACCCTACTTACATCCCCGTCCCCCCCGGCAGGGGTGCCAGGAGATGTCTCCAGGCCGGCTGTCGGGGTTCTTTCTCCCATCAGCGGATTTCCAAGGGAGAGTGGTTCACGTCTATCGACGCCTGTTCCCATGGTGCATCACCACAACTTTCAGTCCTGGGTGCTTCCATTCGGACTCTCCCATCTCCCCATGGGTGTCCACAGTGTGTTACTGCTGTCCTTTCCCCCTGCAATCGCAGGGCGTGAACATACGGCCGTACTTAGACTGGCTGACCTAGGCGCCGTCCCGGCTTCAGGCGCCACAGGACACTGCTCGCCTTCTCTCACGTGGCCCGGTGGGCCTCAAGGTGAACATGGAGAGGAGCTACCTGAGCCCTTCTCAGAGCATAACCTTCAGTTAGTGTGGCCTGTCTGTCGCCCCAGTGCGGATGGCTGAACAGCCTTCACTTGGATGCCAAGTGGCACAGATACAGGGCAATAATATTATCGAAACAGTGTCTATTCATCTGTTCACTATCCCCATGGAGGGAGTGCATATCTGGCGAACAGTGTCCCAGGAACCGAGCCCCAGGGGCTCGGTTCCATTCCACCAGGAGATTGTCACAACAGTTACCTGCCTCTCAAGGCGGGTGCAGGGTGACAGAACGGGACAGCCTGGGGGCAGTTGTCTGCTGAAAGACCGCAGGTCCAGGTTCTAGAGCTAGCGCTCGAGCACTTCCTTCCATGTTTGAAGGGAAAGCATGTGCTTGTCCGGTGGACAGCACCTCTGCTGTGATTTCCCATGAACTATCGATGGGGCACCAGATCTGCAGAAGTTGCTACGGGGATCACCGTGGCCTTCTGACTTGGGAGGCCCCTCGCCTGACCAGCCTGTGGGCACTGTACCCACCAGGAGAATGGTACAAGGTTGTGGTTTTCCTGTTCCATTACAAGCCTCCACCGGGAGAGTGGCGGCTGCATCCAGACGTGTCGACCCACTGCCCCCACTGGGTCTCCCTGACGGGGGGGACCAGCCCTCTGGGTCAAGATGCCCTGGCTCACACGTGGCCAGAGGATCTTCTTTGTGCCTTTCCACCAGTCCCTCCGCTTTTGCTATAAGCTTGTCAGAGTTCTTCCCCGACAGGATGGATCTCCTGTCGCGACTAGAGGGTCGGATTTGGCATTCCAATCCCTGCCGCCTTCAATTAGGGGTCACGGGAGGGCCCGACCGGATGCTGAGTGGCTGCATAGAACCAGTCTGACGGACTATTCTGAATGCCAGTGCGCGGTCTACCTGCCTGCAGTACAAGAAACAGGTGGAAGCTGTTCTCCGACTAGTGTGCGGCTCAGAACAAGGTCCCAGTACAGCGCCCCGTGCCTGCGGTACTGAGTTTCTACAGTCTCTCCTGGATAAGGGCCGGTCTCCCCTGCATGGGACCTACCCTTGGTACTGGACAGCTTATGCTTGTCCTTTTGAACCCCTGGCACAGGCGGAGCCTAGATGGCTATCAGCAAGTCGGTTTTCTCCTTGCTGTCAATTCAGCTCAATGTGGGGGCGAGCTGCATGCCCTATCAGTGGAAGAATCATGTCTGAGGTGGAACTCAGATGGCTTGGGTGTCACTTTCTGGCCTAAGGCAGTGTTTCTCCCAAGGGGGTGGATACGTTCACATATAAACCGGCCTATCCAGCTGGCAAAGTTGACTGCCTCTGGCGGTCAGTAAGGATGAAATAGAACGAAAGTTACGAACGTAACTACGGTTCTATGAATCCTGGATGACCGCCAGAGTTCTTGGTCACTCGGAATCCCGTGAACTCGCGAGAAGATTCCATAGGACTGAGCTCAGGATGACACCGGAACTTATAGATGACGGTGGTCATCCGAGGTCACACGTGACTTTGTTGATATAAATATTCGACCTGCGCATGCGCGAGACGGGATACATCCAGTGTTAAGCACTGCCTCTGGCGGTCATCCAGGATTCATAGAACCGTAGTTACGTTCGTAACTTTCGTTTTCCTGTCGTAACGCTGCCAGACCTAACAAGGCTTCAGACTTCTTACAAATCAACATCATTATGTTGTTATTTCAGCATCGATGTTATCTGGTTATTGCAATTGATTTACAGCAAAATCTGAATATTTTGGGTTCATACACCTCATAAACCAGGCAACATGTCAGTGTCAGTCATCACACCCAACTTTTCACACATTCCAAATCCAAAATATGTTCACAATTCCATTTGATCAAAAGTTCTTGATTTCACAAAATATTTGATCTAACTCAAATACTAAAGTGTCTTAACTATGAAGGTCCATATTTGGGTACAGGTGTGACATTTAAGCCTGCAGTTTAAACAATGTAGGTGATGAAGCACACAGTACTCAAACTTGTTTTACCATTGCTTCACGTATGCAGTAACAATGTTCACTTACAAAGACAAATACACTAAAACGCACAAAACAAAACAGATGCTGCTGAAAAAAGTATTACCGGTAGTTAAAAACAATGAATAGTGACTAACCTTTAAAACATGCACCATGCACTATTTCATTTTGTTTCTATTCAGACTACATAGTGTATAAACACAGAGCTTCTTTCAGAGGGGCAACGATTCATTCTCATGAACAGACATCAGCCAGGTTGTAGAGCAGGCTGTCAAACTCATCTTCTCTGGGCCACATCAGCATCACGCTCCCTCAAAGGGCCGGTTGACTGTAAGACTGTATCACTAACTTCTCCTAACATGTTGTTCAATAACTCTCTGCATTTGATTATTGTTTATTCAAGTGTAAACATATTGTACATGCAGTTATATAAATGAGAAATGATATTTAAACACATTTCTGTTGTTATAACAAATCATTTTAATTGAGGGTTCAGAAACCCACATGACTCTATCAAAGATCAAACTATTAAAGAAAATAACAAAGACAAATATCAAACACAAGTTCTGACATTAACTTTGTTCAAAGCTGTTTGTTCACCTCTCTGCATCACTAATGTTCCTCCCTGTCGTCGTCCTGTGCATGCAGCTACATCCAAGAGCTGCTCACTGAGAGTCAGGTCTGATGAACATGATAGATGATGTATCCGTGTTGTCTGTGCTTTCATCAACAGTTCATTACAAACACAAGTACCTGCTCGTCTCTCAGCTAGCTGTGTTGTTAGATTGCTGCTAGTTCATCAACTCGTCTGCGATGGTGTTTCTTCACAAACTGACATTTGTAAAAGTCTGTATCTGGTCGGAGCTCTGCTCACATACCTTCAGCATGCACTGGGCTGTAGCTGTGTCAATATATTCTGCTGTGATTGCAGTCTGCCTTTTAATTCTTGGACATTACATTTTCTTCCCTCTGCATCAATGTTTCTCTTCGTGGACATTTTGGGATTATTTGTGGATCTTTTTCAATCGTTGGAAAACCTCTTTTCGGGCTGTTGCCTCTCCTGTCCACCTGTTGTGATCGTTTTAATGTCGGTACACAGACAACATGCTGTCTCATCATTTAAACTTTCTATCTCATAATTTAGACCATGGGGATACTTTTATTTTCAAGTCTAACTTTTAATTATTTTTCCAAAAAAACAAAAAAAAATCATTTTTTTAAATTATTACTTTTTTTTTGCTGGCGGATTCGCGGGCCACATAAAATGACGTGGCGGGCCGGATTCGGCCCGCGGGCCTTGAGTTTGACACGTGTGTTGGAGATGAACCCAGTATCTACACTGAATACGTTCACCGAGCACCGCCAGATGTTATGAACACTGCGTTTGGTTTCCCGCCACATCTGGGACAAGGGGTCTAGATCAGCACTGACTAAATATCTTGTAAAAAAGCTTCGTAATAGATTTATCTTTGGTTCAGAGGGTATGATTTAAAAATGGTGTCATATTTAATCTCATTATGTAGCCAAGATCTTCCTCTGTGCCAGTTTTTTGGTTAATTTTGTAAAAAAGAAGTAAACAAGTGAAAATGAAACACCTTTACATTTTGTATTATCTTGTCATTTGCAATCGCCTTCATCTTTTTAAGTGTTGATTGTAAAAATAAATGTTATTTTTCAGTAAAACGCATTGGTGTGATAGTTTGTATATTTGAAGGTTTAAACTACTGATCTAAACTGATTTATTAAGTTAATCACATCTGGACTTACACAGCTTTCTTGCAGTTCCTCACAGCTGGAATGAGTCTCCATCGCCCCTCATATGAGGTGTTGTACTTCTTCAAGTCCAACTCATCCAGAACCTCTTCTGACATCTGCAGCATGTAGGCCAGAGCTGAGCAGTGGATCTCTGAGAGTTTCTTCTCCGATCGGTTCTCCGACTTCAGGAACTCTTGGATCTCCTGATGCACCGAGTGGTCGTTCATCTCCGTCAGACAGTGGAAGATGTTGATGCTTCTGTCAGGAGAGATTTCATAACTGTTCATCTCCTTCAGGTTGTTGATGGCTCTCTGGATGATTTCTGGACTGTTGTCCGTCTGACCCAGCAGGCCTCCTAAGAGTCTCTGGTTGGACTCCAGAGAGAGGCCATGAAGGAAGCGGACAAACAGGTCCAGGTGACCATTTTTACTTTCGAGGGATCTCTCCATGGCTCTCCTCAGGAAGTCCTCCAGGGCTGGGTAATAATCCCTCCCCATGAAGTCCTTCAGTACCTCTGTCTTCCTGTTTGTGAAACAGTGGAACATGTAGACTGCAGCCAGAAACTCTTGAACACTCAGATGAACAAAGCAGTAGACAGTTTCCCCGAAGATCACGCTCTCTCTTTTGAAGATCTCTGTACAAACTCCTGAGAACACCGAGGCCTCCGTGACATCAAGACCAACCTGCTCCAGGTCTTCTTGGTAGAACATGATGTTTCCTTTCTCCAGATGTTCAAACGCCAGCCTCCCCAGCTTCAGAAGGACTTCCCTGTCAGCCTCCGTCAGCTCCTGAGGACTCGTCTCTTGTCCCTCGTGGTACTTCTGCTTCTTCCTCTTTGTCTGGACCAGCAGGAAGTGTGAGTACATGTCAGTCAGGGTCTTGGGCAGCGCTCCTCTCTGGTCTGTAGTCCACATGTGGTCCAGAACTGTAGCAGTGATCCAGCAGAAGACTGGGATTAGACACATGATGTCGAGGCTCCTGGATGTCTTGATGTGTGAGATGATTCTGCTGGACAGCTCTTCATCACTGAACCTCCTCCTGAAGTACTGGTCCTTCTGGGGGTCGGTGAAGCCTCGTACTTCTGTTACCCTGTCAACACGTCTACGAGGGATCCGATTGGCTGCTGCAGGTCTGGAAGTTATCCAGACGAGAGCCGAGGGAAGCAGATTCCCCTCGATGAGGTTCGTCAGCAGCACGTTGACCGATGCCTTCTGTGTGACATCAGACACGACCTCATTGTTGATGAGATGCAATGAAAGTCTGGTTTCATCCAGACCATCAAAGATGAACAGAACTTTACAGACAGAGAGCTCCTCTGCTGTGATCTTCTGTAATGTTGGATGGAAAACATGGAGCAGCTCGAGAAGACTGTACTGCTCATCTTTGATCAAGTTCAGCTCCCTGAACGACAGCAGAACCACCAGACTGACATCTTGGTTCTCCAAACCCTCGGCCCAGTCCAGAGTGAACTTCTGCACCGAGAAGGTTTTTCCAACGCCGGCGACGCCGTTGGTCAGAACGACTCTGATGGGTGTCTGTTGGTCTGGTGAGGCTTTAAAGATGTCGTGGCACTTGATCGGAGCGTCATGGAGGATCTTCTTCTTGGAAGCTGATTCAAGCTGCCTCACCTCATGTTGGGTGTTCACCTCTTCACTCTGTCCCTCTGTGATGTAGAGCTCAGTGTAGATCCTGTTAAGGGGGGTTCCACTTCCTCTTTTATCAGTTCCTTCAGTCACATGTTCACATCTCCTCCTCAGACTGATCTTGTGTTCATCTAAAACCTCCTGTAGACCACAATCTCCTGAATGAGAAGGAGAAATGTGAGACAATCAAATGCTCGGACAAAACAAGGACAGAAAATCAGGTGGCTGTCTGTTAAATGGGCTGTCTACCTACCTACCTGTCTACCTACCTGCCTCTCAGGAATGTAAACTCGTGGTGTCTTGTAATCCCATGTGGGCAATAAATAAAACTAATACATTTATTCATAAAAATGGTTGAGGCCACATCTATGAATCATTCATTGGCGTCTCCATGCAGCAGAGAGACATCTTACTTTGCACAGTGCTGGTCCCAATGGCTGTCTGCAGTCTAGATCTTTTTCCACACTGGGGACAGGAGGAGTCCCCTGATGAAGCAGACTGGTCCCAGTACGAGGTGATGCACCGTCTGCAGAACCAGTGTCCACAGCTGGTAGAGACGGGATCCTTCAGGACGTCCCGACACAAAGCACAGTGGGACGGCTGCTCCTCCTCGGGGTCATGAGCCTTCTTCCTGTCTCAGTGGAGACCAACACATTCTTTACAACACATTTTATATTCATCATGAGGTGTTTGAAGTCACTTTAGAATACAATTTTAGAATTTGTTGAAATATTTAAAATATGAATCATTCCCCAAATATGCGAGACAAGATCTTAAATAAATAGAACAAAATCAAATCACAGACCTCTACCGTGTAACTACATAAAGGTTTATTACCGTTGTGGAAGCATCGTCTCAGGTCACTTCTGTGAGCAGTCTCTGTTGTAAAGCTGATAAAAGCTCTCCAGATTTGCTGACATCATCAAACCGTTTGCCACTAAAGTTCTGATGACGGGTTGTTATGACACATGTCGCCCGTGGGTGCACAGTAAAATGGCCGCCAGAGACCGTGTTTTCTGCTGCTGAACTTTATGGAAGATTTCTGGCAAAACGTTTAAACTCCGTTGATGAGAGAATTTCTGTAAACAGATAAGAAGAAATACAAAAGAAACATTAAAGAAGTGTTACTGGTTTAATGGACGCTGGTGTTGAGCAGATAATGTCTTTAAATGTATCTGTTTCTGTACATCATCAACACAAAGGAACACTTCATCCTTCAGTTTATCACAAACATTCAACATCAACACATAAAGGAACACTTCATTCTTCAGTTTATCACAAACCTTCATCATCAAAAAATAAAGAAACACTTCATCCTTCAGTTTATCACATTCATCATCAACACAAAGAAACACTTCATCCTTCAGTTTATCACAAACATTCAACATCAACACTTCATCCTTCAGTTCATCACAAACATTCAACATCAACACATAAAGGAACACTTCATCCATCAGTTTATCACAAACATTCATCAACACAAAGGAACACTTCATCCTTCAGTTTATCACAAGCATTGAACATCAACACAAAGAAACACTTCATCCTTCAGTTTATCACAAACATTCAACATCAACACATAAAGGAACACTTCATCCTTCAGTTTATCACAAACATTCATCATCAACACAAAGGAACACTTCATCCTTCAGTTCATCACAAACATTCAACATCAACACATAAAGAAACACTTCATCCTTCAGTTTATCAGAAACATTCATCATCAACACAAAGGAACACTTCATCCTTCAGTTTATCAGAAACATTCATCATCAACACATAAAGAAACACTTCATCCTTCAGTTTATCAGAAACATTCATCATCAACACATAAAGGAACACTTCATCATTCAGTTTATCAGAAACATTCATCATCAACACATAAAGAAACACTTCATCCTTCAGTTTATCACAAACATTCATCATCAATACATAAAGAAACACTTCATCCTTCAGTTTATCACAAACATTCATCATCAACACATAAAGAAACACTTCATCCTTCAGTTTATCACAAACATTCATCATCAACACATAAAGAAACACTTCATCCTTCAGTTTATCACAAACATTCATCAACACATAAAGAAACACTTCATCCTTCAGTTTATCACAAACATTCATCATCAACACAAAGGAACACTTCATCCTTCAGTTTATCACAAACATTCAACATCAACACATTAAGAAACACTTCATCCTTCAGTTTATCACAAACCTTCATCATCAACACAAAGGAACACTTCATCCTTCAGTTTATCACAAACATTCATCATCAACACACAAAGGAACACTTCATCCTTCAGTTTATCACAAACATTCATCATCAACACAAAGGAACACTTCATCCTTCAGTTTATCACAAACATTCATCATCAACACAAAGGAACACTTCATCCTTCAGTTTATCACAAACATTCATCATCAACACACAAAGGAACACTTCATCCTTCAGTTTATCACAAACATTCATCATCAACACATAAAGGAACACTTCATCCTTCAGTTCATCACAAACATTCATCAACACATAAAGAAACACTTCATCCTTCAGTTTATCACAAACATTCATCATCAATACATAAAGAAACACTTCATCCTTCAGTTCATCACAAACATTCATCAACACATAAAGAAACACTTCATCCTTCAGTTTATCACAAACATTCATCATCAATACATAAAGAAACACTTCATCCTTCAGTTTATCACAAACATTCATCATCAACACATAAAGAAACACTTCATCCTTCAGTTTATCACAAACATTCATCATCAATACATAAAGAAACACTTCATCCTTCAGTTTATCACAAACATTCATCATCAACACATAAAGAAACACTTCATCCTTCAGTTTATCACAAACATTCATCAACACATAAAGAAACACTTCATCCTTCAGTTTATCACAAACATTCATCATCAACACAAAGGAACACTTCATCCTTCAGTTTATCACAAACATTCAACATCAACACATTAAGAAACACTTCATCCTTCAGTTTATCACAAACCTTCATCATCAACACAAAGGAACACTTCATCCTTCAGTTTATCACAAACATTCATCATCAACACACAAAGGAACACTTCATCCTTCAGTTTATCACAAACATTCATCATCAACACAAAGGAACACTTCATCCTTCAGTTTATCACAAACATTCATCATCAACACAAAGGAACACTTCATCCTTCAGTTTATCACAAACATTCATCATCAACACACAAAGGAACACTTCATCCTTCAGTTTATCACAAACATTCATCATCAACACATAAAGGAACACTTCATCCTTCAGTTCATCACAAACATTCATCAACACATAAAGAAACACTTCATCCTTCAGTTTATCACAAACATTCATCATCAATACATAAAGAAACACTTCATCCTTCAGTTCATCACAAACATTCATCAACACATAAAGAAACACTTCATCCTTCAGTTTATCACAAACATTCATCATCAATACATAAAGAAACACTTCATCCTTCAGTTTATCACAAACATTCATCATCAACACATAAAGAAACACTTCATCCTTCAGTTTATCACAAACATTCATCATCAATACATAAAGAAACACTTCATCCTTCAGTTTATCACAAACATTCATCATCAACACATAAAGAAACACTTCATCCTTCAGTTTATCACAAACATTCATCATCAATACATAAAGAAACACTTCATCCTTCAGTTTATCACAAACATTCATCATCAATACATAAAGAAACACTTCATCCTTCATGTTATCATGTTGGCGGCGCGAGCAGTCGCAGCGGCCCCTCGCGGTCCCGGAAGAACAGTGTTTTCGTCTTTTTCGTCTTTTTCGTCTAGTTTGTCTAGTCTGCCGCTGTGTTCGTCATGCCCGACGGACTTATATCGCAAAACACAACAATACAGCCGTGAGTTTCTTCTTGGAAAAAGTACAACTTTCTTCAACTTGGAAGCCAAACTCTCCGTGGATCTTAGCAGCCTGGGACTTCTCTGCTCCCCCCATTGTGTCAACCCCCACCCGGTAAGGAGACAGCGCAAGCGGTGCGAAAGGAAGCAAAAGCGGGGAAAGCGTGGAGGTATCCGGGCTAGGCTAGCGGCTAGCCCACACAAGCCGGCAATTCCAACATTACTCATGGCAAATGTCCGTTCACTGGACAACAAGATGGACAATATACGGCTACTCAGAACCAAGCGTGAGGTGAGGGACTGCTGTGTTTACGTGTTCACGGAAACATGGCTCCACCACAACATCCCGGACTCCGCTATTCAACTGGACAAGCTAACATGCTACCGAGCAGACAGAGACATAGTTAGCGTGGGAAAGTCCCGCGGCGGCGGTGTGTGTGTTTACATCAGTGATGCTTGGTGTCGAGACGCTATTGTTGTTAACCAACACTGTTCCCCGCTGGTGGAGTTTATGGTTTTAAAGTGCCGTCCTTTTTACCTGCCGAGGGAGTTTTCAGCCATTCTACTGGTGGCTGTTTATATACCTCCGAGCCCCAACAACAAGGACAGAGAGGAGGCACTCAGTGAACTTTACAGAGCCATCAGTGAGCAACAGACAGCACACCCAGACGGCATTCTCATCGTTGCTGGAGACTTCAACCATGCTAACCTAAAAACTGTTCTGCCTAAAATATACCAGCATGTTGATTTTCCAACCAGGGAAAACAACAAATTAGACCTAGTCTACACATCGATCAAGGGAGCGTACAAGGCGTCCCCCCTCCCCCACATTGGCCTCTCCGACCACCTCACGGTCTTGCTGAAACCGGCCTACAGAGCAAGGGTAAAGGTTACCAAACCGGTTTCAAAACAGGTACGGGTGTGGCCAGAGGACAGTACTGCTGCACTTCAGGACTGCTTTGGTACTACAGACTGGGACATGTTCAAGCAGGCAGCCACCTACAACCATCACATTAACATTCAAGAATACACAGAGACAGTCACAGGTTACATCACCAAGTGCATTGATGATGTAACTACCACCAGAGCCATCACCATCCGAGCCAACCAGAAGCCATGGCTGACAGGGGAGGTCCGCACACTGCTCAAGGCTCGCGACACCGCCTTCAGAGCTGGAGACCCAGCTGGGCTGGGAGCAGCCAGGGCTGACCTGTGCCGTGGCATCAGGAAAGCTAAACGACTGTACACCAGGAAAATCACAGGACATTTCAAAGACAGCAGGGACTCACGGAGCCTGTGGCAGGGCATTAGGACCATAACGGACTACAAACTACCGCCACAGACCTGTGACAGTCACACCTCCCTGCTTAACAACCTCAATGGCTTCTTTGCACGCTTCGAAGCACAGAACAACACACCTGCGCAGAAAACCACCCCCCCCACCGACGACCAGGCTCTGTGCCTGTCCCCAGCCAGTGTGAGGAGCACACTGCTGAGGATTAATACCCGCAAGGCTGCGGGACCTGACAACATTCCTGGTCGTGTGCTGAGGGACTGCGCAGAGGAGCTCACGGATGTCCTCACCGACATCTTTAACACCTCCCTGAGCCAGGCTGTTGTTCCCACGTGCTTCAAGGAAACCACCATCATTCCTGTGCCGAAGAAGTCATCTCCAGCCTGCTTCAACGACTACCGCCCCGTCGCATTGACTTCTACCATCATGAAGTGTTTCGAAAGGCTGGTCATGAAGCAGATCAAATCCACCCTTCCTCCCTCCCTGGACCAGTTTCAGTTTGCTTACCGAACTAAACGGTCCACAGAGGATGCAATCTCCTCCGCTCTACACCCAGCCCTCACACACCTGGACACTAAGAACTCCTACGTCAGAATGCTGTTCATAGATTTCAGCTCAGCATTCAATACAATCATCCCCCAGCAGCTTGTGTGTAAACTTACAGACCTGGGCCTCAGCCCCTCTCTCTGCAACTGGCTGTTGGACTTCCTCACAGAGAGACCACAAGCTGTTCGGGTCAACAACAACACTTCGAACACACTAACACTGAGTACGGGGGCCCCCCAAGGTTGTGTGCTCAGCCCCCTTCTCTTCACCCTGCTGACCCATGACTGTAAACCCAACTACAGCTCCAACCACATCGTGAAGTTCGCTGACGACACTACCGTGGTAGGTCTCATCAGCCACAACGATGAGACTAACTACAGGAAGGAAGTGAACCAGCTGGTCCGTTGGTGCCAAAATAACAATCTCTTCCTCAATGTGGGGAAAACAAAGGAGATTGTTGTTGACTTCAGGAGAACCCACTCCCAACCCCCCCTCCCTCTGACCATCAATGGTGCTGCTGTGGAACAGGTGAGCAGCACCAAATTCCTGGGTGTGACAATCACAGATGACCTCACCTGGAACAGCAACACCACTGCACTGGCAAAGAAGGCCCAGCAACACCTGTACTTCATCAGGAAGCTCAAGCGAGCAGGAGCCCCCCCCCCCATCATGCTCTCATTCTACCGAGGCGCCACTGAGAGCATCCTCAGCAGCTGCATCACGCTGTGGTTCGGAAGCTGCACCGCCTCCAACCGCAAGAGCCTGCAGCGCATTGTGAACTCTGCCCAGAGGATCATCGGAGTCTCACTCCCTACACTACAGGACATTTACAACACCCGCCTCACCCGCAAAGCACTCGGCATTGCGGGTGACCCCACCCACCCCTCCAACAGCCTCTTCAGCCTCCTGCCTTCAGGGAGAAGGTTCCGCAGTCTCCGTTCGAGCTCTACCCGGCTGAGGAACAGCTTCTTCCACCAGGCGGTCAGGATGCTGAACTCTCTCCCTCCCTCTCTCCTCTCGCTCCCCCTCTCTCCCCCCCTGCCATCTCTCCCCTGACCTCTCTACCCTCCCCCTCACCCTCACCCACCTTCCCCACTGCCTCAAATGGAACATACCAGGACATCTACTCCCCCTCACACCCCTTCCCTCATCCAGCACCAGTCACTTTATCAGCACCAGTCACTTTTTATCAGCACCAGTCACTTTTTATTCTCTGCTGCTACTTGTTTAATCCTTTATCTAGGCCCTTATGTTCTTAACTTTATTCTATTTTATTCTATTATATGTTATATGTTCATGTCTATATTACACTGTGGGACTGCGAGAAACGGCATTTCGAATTTTCTGTATGCATAACACATGTGGAAACTTTGACAATAAAGTGAACTTTGAACTTTGAACTTTGAACTTTGAACTTGAACTTCAGTTTATCACAAACATTCAACATCAACACATAAAGAAACACTTCATCCTTCAGTTTGTCACAAACATTCATCATCAACACATAAAGGAACACTTCAAATGTAATCTAAAAACATAATCTCGTGTGGTTGATAATCATAAAGCATATTTCTAGAAAACACAACGCAAGTTTCCACATAAATATATATTTACAAACACACATGAATGAATCCAAATGAGGTCTGTGAACTACAAGTAGCCTACAGATCTAACAGGAAGTGACTGTTTCTTTGACTTCCTGTAGGCTGAAATCGCCCCTGCTGCTTCCGCCTTATCTCGTCTACTTTCCAGGCGAGAAGCAGTTAATCTGGAAAGTTAAATTAACCTTTATTAACTTTATTAATTAATATTTGTTTTCTACCAGATATGTTGGAGCAGCGTTTACCGTGAATCTCAGCATAGAGGCGCACTAACATGTACGTGTCTGCTGAGTTGAGCGCAGTGTTAGTTACCGTAATGTTACGTTCGCGCGCGTAAGAGAGTAATAACGATGTGAACAGTTTACATTGCGCGGCAAAAAACTCCCCAAAAAGGTCCCAACATGTTCAATCTGCCACTTAGCTCGCGTTAGCTGAGAAGTTATGAAAGGTTTACCTCGTAGTGGAGCAGCGGGCTGTGTTCATCTGTCACTCTCCTCAGTTTAACTTCCTGATGGCGGTTTCTCTGAAGGGCGGGGACTAATGCGGAGCCAACTCCACTGATTGGATGAAGGACTGATGACGTCTCTTCTTCTTCTTTTAGTTTAATGGCGGACTATCAACCAACGTTTAAGGTGCATACCGCCCCCTACTGTACCGGAGTGTGTACCATCATGACTTTATGACAATTGTCATTTAAACACAATAATAATGTTATCATTCATCAATGAAATAAAGAAAATACTTCATATGAAAGTTATATTGTGGATATTAAACCCGTTCCATTCACAAATGTACATGAAGCACTTTATATACTGTATATGTAATTAATATATTATATTACTATAATTTTATATTTATATTACATTAATATTATATTATATTAGTGCATATTAATAGTGTAGTATTACACATTATCAAGTATAATAACACACGATCGTCAAGATATTTTTACAGTTGAAGTGCAATATTTAGAGGGGAAAGTGTAACGTTAATGTTTTAAGAATTAAAGAATTCAAACTCAACAGTTTTTCTCTCAATGCACTGACGTCATTCTCACATCATGACTTTCTTTTCCACTTTCTTTCCACTTGTCAAAAGACAAAAACTGGTGATTGAAAAGTGACGAGCTCATGTTTCTACTGAGCAGTTCTGCTTCACTCACTAAAACACACTTTCTACTAATAACTACCCACAGTTCTCTCCATTACTCATCAGTACAAACTACAGAAGCATTAGAAACCTGTGGAAACACCTGTAACCATTACGATCAGGTAGAAATCACAGCTGGAAGCTATCAACAGCATGCAGCTTTGCTCTTTGCTGTGCACAACAATGGAGGCGTGTCGATGAGAACAAACACGCTGCGTTTGTGTTCAGAGTTATTGTGGGAGGTTCCAGTGTGTTACAGTCATTGTTCCTATTGTTTAGCAGCCAATCAGGAGCTGAAGCTGAGCAGGTGTGTGGACAGGTGGAGCTGGAACACAAACACGAGTCAGCTGCTGTGGACTGAAGGTGTGCTCTGTGTTCTGCTGTCACACTGCCCTCTAGTGGAACCACGCAGTCATTACACTGCAGAGGGTTCGTCTCAACCAACAGAGAGAACGAATCAAAACGAATGATTTTAATAACTTAAAAAGAAAAACAGGTTTTTATGACTCATCGTAATCATTAAACATAATCGTAATTATTTAAGAGATATTTGATTTCAAACTAAAGTAAATAGTTAAGTTACAAAATTATACATGAAGCTCGTTATCTAAATTATAATAGTGTTTACGTCATATTTATTTATTTTGTTTGTTGAGAATTTGTTGTAAATGTTTACTGCTTATTTTATCCTTTATTCTTGTTTAATGTTCCTCTGATCTCTTTTAGACAGATTCATTATTTCGAAGCTCATCTAAACACAAATCTGAAGAAAGTTGTTCGATTTTACACATAATCTGAGAAAACCTCTTAAACATTTCCGTCTTTGAGCTAAATTAAATGTAACAATCTAGAATCAATCTACGAGCTGAATGAAGACAACACACAACACCAAACAGTCCGTTCTTTAAGCAAAACATTTATATATATATAATATATAACATATATATACTTCAAAGATCTCTGAAGGAATTAGTATCAAACAATGATCTGCTGCGTTACATTCTGATTGAAGCCCTTTTTGTTTAGAATCTTTTCAAAATAATTAAAAATGAAAATAAGAAAAAGAAAAGACGCCGTCAAACGGCAACAAAGAGAAAACATTTACATTAAAAACAAATCAACAAAACCCCAAAAACACTGGATGACCTCAACACAAAGTCTCTTCTTCTTCTGGAGCTTTCAACAAGCAGAGGAACAGGAAGTAAGTGCACCTTTGAGTTTATCCAAGACGAAGAAGTTCAGCGTCAACAAATGGCATTGGTCGCCTCCGTTGGTTTCATGCCGTTGACTTCCATTAATTGTCATTTCTTTCTTAATATTTCTTAAAATGCAGACGGATGTGATGAAGCTCAAGACCCTTTAACTTACTCTAGACCACAGACCTCCATCAGGTGGGATTCTATCTTTTAGATGTTTTAGTGAAGTTTGACGAACACAGTCGTACATTCTGTCATCATGTCACTTACGCATGAAAATAATAGTGAAATAAATGTTTCCCCTATTTGTGGCCTCCAGGCTAATTTCACATTATTACAACTTCCTGGTCCGTCACGTGATGTCATCAGGGCCCAAAAAGACCTTTACCCATTGACTTACATTGAGCATAATTACATTGTTGAGGTGAATCAACTTCCCAGTACAAACAAAAGAAGATCCCGTATTTAAATATTCAGGTCCTGGACCGAGGGGGCGGGGCTAAAGGAACCACCGTCGTTCTTCGCTACAGAGAAGTGAAGAACGACGTAAAAGAAAGAAATATGACGTTAACAGCGATAATTTAAAAGATAATTTTACACGTCGAGAAAGTCAAAAAGCAAGTTGATACAAATCAGCTTCGTTCAAAAAGTCTTTAAATCTACAAATCAGTTCAACTAAACATGTTCAGATTAAATGAACATAAAATGTTTTTCTTTCTGTTTCAGACTGAAGCAGACGAACGGTGCGTTCACAGGCTCTCAAGAAAGTCGGTCCCATGAACTGTAGTTAAACCCGTAAACCACGACAGCAAATCTGTTTGAAGCTTGTTCTTGTTTTACTTTATTTAATTATTAATTCTGTGTTTCTGAGTCTGAGCTCCAGAAAGAAAAACAACTGATTTAGTCTTTAGTCCAACTGTGATTCCTCCAGTTTATGTACGTTTATTGAACAAATCAAACATCAGCTGACCTCCATTAAAGGAACAGGGATCATTCAGAATAAAAAATAGAATGCTTTTAGCTGCTGATGCGACAGGAGGAAGAGGAGGAGGAAGATCTGATCAGAACTGTACAACAAAAACTAACCAAACCCAAAACCTTACAAAAAAGAAAAAGATTAAAAGATGAAGATTTGTGTTAAAAACATCCACCAGAGCTCCGACAGCAACAACTCCATTAAAGTCATTGTGCCAACTTTGTTAAGTGCAATCCTTCATCTTCATCGTCATCAGTATAAAGGACAGCTGGTTAGTGATCTCGTGTTTTTTTGTTTTCATCAATATTACATCTATAAAACTAAAAAGATGAAATGAAAGAAAACGATCCCTTTTACAGTTTACGGTCAGAAACCGTAGAGAAACATCTGGCGCTGCAGATGTTTGCTTCCGTTTGATGATGAGCCTCCAGTGTGCTCTTATCTTACAGTTGACTTGTTTACTGTACGTGTTGTCTGTTACCAAGAGAAGAGAAGAATCGTATCTTATATTCCAGATCACCTCAGAAGAGTTTCATTCCAAACATCGACACTGAAACATGAGATTAAAATAACTAACGTCAAACATCCTGAGGACGATGTCAATTAATATTCATGACTTTTAAACGACGCGTAAAGAGACAGTTCACCCTAAAATGTATCAATCTATAATCAATCACGTTCACAGGTTGATTTGGTAGATTTGGCGTCAAATCAATCATTTTTACTCTTCTAAGCAGAAAATTTAGATTTTATTATTTTACACTTTTGGGATGAAAATACTGATTTAATTTTGTGTCACACGATGAATCTTAAACAGTTAAACAGCAAATAATCCGTTGTTTTGCTCCGAGACGAAATAATAATCACTCAACGAACTATTTGCTAATTCAGGTTTTGCTCCAATTATGTGACTTTTTAAATCGAGATGTGAGGAATGAAACTCTTCAGTCAGCAGGAAGAGAAACTACAGTCGCCTTCTTCGAGCGATCACATGACCCACACGTCACATGACTCACATGGAAAGTGTAGGAGAAGAAGCTGTAGTGCTGCAGCATAAAGGAGGCGGAGGGGCGGCCATGTTGGCTGGAGCTGGTGAGATTACGCAAGAGTTCAAGGCACGAGGATGGGCGCGTTTGTTTTGTGACACAAGAGGGGGGAGGAGTCACTGACGGGAAGATTATGATGAAAGACAAGATCATGTGATGACGTTTGCTTTTCATTCACTGGAGGTCCTCTGCTCTCTCGCCCTCGTTCACATGAAACTTTATTTTTAACCCTCAGACTGTTAATGTGACGTTGTCACCGCGTGTCATGTGACGAAGAACAAACCAATCAGTCTTTTCTTAAATAGTCTGCAGTGAACATGTGGAGAAGTTCATCATTTTAGTGGAAGAAAGAGACTTTATACAGATCTTTACACCATGTGACTCCTCATCATCATCGCAGCCTGCAGGTTTTGGTTCATTAGCACCGTGGATAAAAGGTTGAAAACTTTTTTGAATGTCCACTTCCACTGTTTTTTAAATCGTGTTTTTAGCTCCACTAAACCTGGAACTATAATTGTCACAGACTGTCAATTCTCTCTCGCCCTCAAACGGTAGAGTTAGGGGCTGGGGGGGGGGGCATCAGCTGATTTGTCAGAAGCAACAGGAAAAGCTCTGCGTTTAGCATAATATCTACATTTTGTTATTTATATTTTAAAAAAGGGATCTTGACTTTTTGCTGGTGACGATTTTACAAAAATAGATCAAAAAATACCGACTTCTACAAAACAAATAAACACCGGAAGGACAGACGAGATAAAAAAAACATTTTCCCCGCAGAAATAACAAGCAATCACCCTGTGTAGGTCAGAGGAAGAGGAGGAGGAGGAGGTGTGTTTTCTCATTGGCGCCGTGGTGTTCTGTAGTGACTAATTGCAGCCCAATCAGGAGTCAGAAGAGTTCTGCTGGTCGACCAGTTCGTTCCACATTTCATTGTTTCAGGAAACATCGTGATCGCTGCTGCGATTCGAGGAAGAAGTGAAATATGTTTTGGTTTTGACGTGAATAGATGAAGAAACAGGCGTAGAGCGTAGAGGGGGGGGGACCTCAGTCGCTGCTGTCGTCTTCGTCGTCGTCGTCCGACAGGTTGTTGAACTTTGACCCCAGCCGGCTGAAGGAGTCCGAGTGCGGCGCCGGCCCCCCCGCCGTCAGCTGCAGGAAACAGAACTCGCAGACGCGGACGGGTTTGGACGACTGGCTGGGCAGCAGGTGCTTCTTCTCCGAGCACGGCCCGCACACCACGAAGCCGCACTTCCTGCAGTGGTGGCGCCGGCTGACCGGCGTGAACTTCACCTTCTGGCAGCGCATGCACACCGTGGCCTCCGAGTCGGGCACCCACACGGCGGCGTGCTCGCCCGTCGGCGCCTTGCCGCTCTTCTGCAGCAGGTCCTCCACGCACTTCCCGATGTGGTTCATCCACTCGGACTTCTCGGTGGCGGTGGCGGCGTAGACGGCGAAGGACTTGGTGGGCGTCTTGATGAGCCAGCCGTTGCGCAGGTCGCCCTCGTCGGGCACCGTGGCGATGGTGACGCTCTCCAGCGGGATGATGTGCTGCTTGTTGTACTTCTTCTTCTGGATCACGATGTTGCCGTAGACCAGGATGTCGTTGAAGAGGAAGAACTGCCGCGCTTTGGGCTTCTTGCGGCACAGTTTGGTGAGGACGCCCTCGCCGATCAGCACGCGGCCGGGGATGACGAGCGGCTGGCCGGCGGCTCCGAAGCAGCCCTCCACCACCGCGATGCGCTTGGAGTTGGCCTCGCTGTTGGCTAGCCGGTCCACCATCTTCACCTCAGCTGGAGGAAAGCGGAGACAGGGAGAACACTTTGAGATTCACAGCGTTAAATCTCAAACCGCTTCTTTCACATCGCCCCCCATCTCATCAACCGTGAGCAATAATGTGGGAATCAAAATAAAGATGATCTGGAACATGAAGAGGCTTATTGTGCTGCTGTGTACATTAAACTATTCGCCGCGCCTTGTGTGATCAGGGCCCGACTCTCATCATGGGAGTGAAATCTGTGCTCCTGAACAGAGCAGAAACACACACACACACACACACACACACACACGTGTACATACACACACACACACACACACACACACACACACACACACACACTCTCTTGTCTGACTGCGTACTGACAACACGGTTAATCTTCCAGCAGTGAAGGGTTTTGTATGTGATGAAGGGGCTGCTGATACGTGACACTCGATGGTTTTCCTTCTATGAGGAGTTTGCTGAACACCATGTAACACCGCTAACAAGCCCGTCGGACGCTTTACTTAACAACGCTAACTCGCAGTAGATAGCAGTGCAGCCTGGTGTCCTCAGTGATCTGACACCTCAGCCTATCGCCGAGGCAACGGGCCAACTGGCTCCCACCGGCAGACAGAGACGAGGGCACGGAGAGCAGCGAGGGCTCCGACGAGGAAGAGGCACAAATATACAGGCTGGAGGCTCTCAAAGCACACAGAGGGTATACGCTCCCTTTGCTTCTGCCGTCACGAATGCTGGAAGATGAACAGAGAGTTTCCTCCTTAGGATCGTATTCAGATTTAATTTATAATAAATAAATATTATTTCACCATCTTAAATCATCTTTAATTGAAGAAAGGGCACACGGAGATGAAGGACCAATCGTGACACATCTACAGATCTTATTCAGATACGTAATTCTGGATTTTATTATCAATTAATTGGCTGATTATGTCTTCAGTGATTTAATCAACGTGGTCAATAAAATGCTTGTATTGTTCAATCAACAGTTAATTGGTTTAGTTTATTCAATTAAAATATTAAACGAGAAAAGAAAAACTGACAAACTATTAAACTATAACCAGATGATTGTCATCCATCATCCCTCCACAAACACAACCGTCTCTCACTCGCATTATTAACGATTATTATTCGATCATCTATTCAGCTGCTTTCATCCAACAACAGGAGCCACGCAGCTGATCCGGAGACGGCGGCGTGTGGAGGTCTGCAGCTCGTGGTTCTGAATGTTAACGACCTCGTGTCACAGGAACAGCTTCAGACGAGTCCGATGGTTCACGAGGTGAAGACTGAAGCAGATTAAACAACATTCACTTTATGATATAATAAGTCTGATAGAAATCAACTGAATACGTCTTCAGCAAACATTCAGGCTGCACGATTATCACCGAAATGATCATCGAGATCGTTTTATATCAATACTGAGATCACGATTATTACGACAAAATTATATTTGCACTTTCACATTTCAATAAAAAGAGCAGCGCTTTCACTTTACATCTCGTGTTGCATTACATTAAATAACAAGTCTAAAGTGGGAAACAAAGATTGTTTGCAGTTTACAGTGAAAGATTTTATTTCATGATTCTTACTAACACACTGAAATTAATGACTTCAATCAGCCAAATGGCAAAGAACATCGTCTTGGTGTCAGTGTACATTTTATAATTTTCTTTTAATATTAATATATTTTTTTGTATTGTTTTATTGTATTATTTCATTTTATTTCTGTCTGCAGTCCCTGAGCAGGCGATTCCATGCAGAGCCCCACCAGGTGAACAACAAAGAGGAAGAGCTCAATACATGAGTTCAGAGGTCACCAGCTGCTGCCGCCGAAAAGGAAAATGAGGAAATTGGGTTTTTCAACTCTTGCGGTCTGAAAACTGAGACGGAAGGGAAGCGATGAGTCAGGAGCTAAAAGAGAGAGTGACGATGACGAGTGAGTGAAGAACAAGGAGAGTCGTTGTTAAAGTCTCAGTTCTGTGGTGAAGCTGCTCTCTGAGACACCGTGAAGTCAACAAACCGCTTCTACCGTCCAAGAGGGCTTCATTCATAAGCATTCTGTTTATTCTGCAGCCATGTGGGCCACAGACAGAAGATCATATTTATTTATTTTAATTCATTTTATTTATTTTAATTCATTTTATTTATTTTAATTCATTTTATTTATTTTAATTCATTTTATTTTTCAATGAAATACGATTTAAAATACAATTTAAAATAAAATGTAATATAAAATGTCATTTTTAACAGGGGGAACAGTTCAATGAGCAAAGACATCGTGTAGAGAATAATGTAAACAAACCGGTTGTACCATCCCGGTGAGCGTTTGATCTCTTCAGGACTTCCTGGTAAAATAAAAGTAAAATAAAAGTTGAATAAAGATCAATATCTATTGGACGACTTCCTTTTGCAAACCTCGAGTCTGCAGCCGCTTCTTAATTAAATTCAGCTCATTTGCATGATTCAAAGATTATAAAAATTTATATTTTAGTTCCTTCTGCACCAAAAATAAAACATTCCGTAGCCATGTGGGCTTATATTGTATTCATGAATTTTATTTTGTTTTATTTAAATGTATTTTATTTTGATAGAAAGTCATAACTATAATGACAAACTGCAGTGCTGTTGTTAACAACGCAGCGCTGTTGTCTGCGTTGTCCTCCGTCCCAACGCAGACAACAGCGCTGCGTTGGGACGGAGGACATGTCCGCCGTCCCAACGCAGCGCTGTTGTCTGCGTTGGGACAGAGGACATGTCAGCGCTGTTGTCTGCGTTGGGACGGAGGACATGTCCTCCTTCCCAACGCAGCGCTGTTGTCTGCGTTGGGACAGAGGACATGTCCTCCTTCCCAACGCAGCGCTGTTGTCTGCGTTGGGACAGAGGACATGTCCTCCTTCCCAACGCAGCGCTGTTGTCTGCGTTGGGACAGAGGACATGTCAGCGCTGTTGTCTGCGTTGGGACGGAGGACATGTCCTCCTTCCCAACGCAGCGCTGTTGTCTGCGTTGGGACAGAGGACATGTCAGCGCTGTTGTCTGCGTTGGGACGGAGGACATGTCAGCGCTGTTGTCTGCGTTGGGACGGCGGACATGTCCTCCGTCCCAACGCAGCGCTGTTGTCTGCGTTGGGACGGAGGACATGTCAGCGCTGTTGTCTGCGTTGGGACGGAGGACATGTCAGCGCTGTTGTCTGCGTTGGGACGGAGGACATGTCAGCGCTGTTGTCTGCGTTGGGACGGAGGACATGTCAGCGCTGTTGTCTGCGTTGGGACGGAGGACATGTCAGCGCTGTTGTCTGCGTTGGGACGGAGGACATGTCAGCGCTGTTGTCTGCGTTGGGACGGAGGACATGTCAGCGCTGTTGTCTGCGTTGGGACGGAGGACATGTCCTCCGTCCCAACGCAGCGCTGTTGTCTGCGTTGGGACGGAGGACATGTCAGCGCTGTTGTCTGCGTTGGGACGGAGGACATGTCCTCCCCTCTACTGGTGTGTGGGTGAGCTTCTGAACATGCAGAGAGGAATCAGTGAAACATGGCGGCTCTTTGTGACTGAAAGCTTCTCTGACCACAGAGCTGCTGCGCGGTGAATAACGACGCGTTACTCCACCGTGGGAGGAGGAACGGGGAGAGAGCTGAACCTGATGTAGATCCAAACACCTTGTCATCACACCTGGAATGTCATTTAAACGACTGTTGACACCAGAAACTCCAATCTCGTGTCAAACTGGAAACAGGAAGTTCAACATTAGCGGCGCTGTTAGCACAATACTCCGTGTTTATGACAGGCGGTGCAGCCCAGCAGGTCCTGAGTCAGTGCTCTTTGGACACTTCGTAGAGATAACGCCGGTTCTTATCATCGAAACCACCTGATATGAACAGAGTCACTTCTCCTCCTGCAGGGTTTCAGGCTGGAGGGGATTTCTCAACTCCAATCTTTGATGAAACAACATGTAATATGATACGACTACTCTGCCTGTCACAACTATCACCTGAGGGAAAAGGTTCAATTAGAGGATCTCAAGCTTCAAACATGTCTGAGAACATCCTGAGGAACAATATTTAAGCGGTTCTCCTGCAGTAAAAGGGCTTCAGTAGAAACAATGGAGGCTCTACGTGTTACAAGTATGAAACTATTCACTCAGCTCATCACAAACACGTCCGATCACATGACCACTCGAGAGAGCTCTGGAAGGAACTCGAATGCTTTTAAACATCTGAACGAACCACAGCGACCCAGCTCAATAACCGGAGTAACAACAGACCAAACATCGTGTTACAGAACAGCTCAGCAACACCGACAACTCCATTGATGTCCACGCTCTTATTCTGAAATGTCAGAGGTTGTATTACTTTGACACTCCCACTTAGACCGATATGTCTTCAGAGGGAAAACTACTTCAAACAAACAGGAAGACATTATACTGATGTTTTAAGAAGATAAAAGTACAATAAACATTTCTGAGAGGCTGAAAGCAAAACCTCATTCATCACATGAAGCGTTTAAGTCTTCGTCTTTAGCTGCTAGAAGCTCAGAAATGAGTAAATGAGCGAAACGCTTCCAGCAGTTTGCTCCTTCTGTCTGCAAAACGCTGACACGCTCCACAATTAAACTCTTCTCCATTCACAGATCACACGCGATGATGTCAGCAGAGACACTCGGAGTAAAAGCTTCCGCTTCGTTTCACCCAGAGACAGAAATAAAACCGCGTCATCGTTTTATCGTCTTCTCTTAAAAGCTTGTTTACGGCTCCATCGCTGACCTACGACCTGCTGAGAAGACTTTCTTCTTCATGAGAGAAGAACATGAAAGTGGATGAAAATGTGTTTCCTTCAGTCAACGCCATCTCCAAATCCTGGTCAGAGACTCATTCATGAATAAAACATTAATTTGTCAATTGTTCATGATTTAGTTTAGAGAAATCAGTTCGAAGAGTTTATGAGGTGACGTCTGATTAAAACACCCAAAGTGATTTCATTCACAAAGATATATAAAAGAAAGAAAAGCAGCTAAACTTAACTTTTGTGAAGGTATAAATGTAACTTAGTCACAAAGATATTCATCATTAAAACTACTCAGTCAATGAATGCTTTCAGATGTAATAAAATAATAAGAACTTAAGTTCCTGTTTCAGCGGTTCTCTCGGGAGACAAGAGCATAAAAATAAACATCTTCACGACCAAAGAAGAGTCAAGTGAAGCTCCTCGTCCCGAGCGTGACGAGCGTGTTCTGGCTTTGTAGGAGAAGAAGAAGCTAAACGAACAGAGAGGCTTGTGATCTGACAAAGAGACGGAAACCTGTTCAGACCGGAGCTCACTCTTGTTTTCACCGTCAACAGCCGGGAGAGGATTTAATCACCGGTTCAAAGCCATCAGTGAGTCAGATATTCAAACTATCCGATCACTACGCGTTTAAACACGCAGAAGAAGAAGAGGAGGAGTCTCAGTGAGCAGCATTAAGCACAGAGATCCTTCTCCTCGTAAACATACTGGAACTTACGTTTCCTCCAGATGTTTCCAGATGTTTATAGACGAGGTGTGAAGATTAAATGATGCACAAAACCAAGTCAGAGACTCACACCTTTACAAACACTAAAGCTTGATTTATTATGAGCTTCATTGCAGAGCAATCCAACAGGATATGAGTGAGGATACATAATAATCCTTTAAATCATCATTATTATCAATGACAGCTAGAGCCTAGAGATCTTCTGCCTAGCAACAGGGTCATGTTTTGAGTTTGTCAATATTTGTCAATATCAGCTCCTCATTAGGCTCCTTTAAAGATTTACTCTTAATATAAAAATAAATAAACTTACAAACTGATGTATGATTCATTTGTGTATAAAACGTCTTTATTTAGTATATAAAGTAGTGAAGAGTATCTCCACCTTTACCAGCTGCAACATTAAAGTGATGAACACATGAATGCATTAATAATAATAATCCGATGTTAAAGGCCTTACCATAGATATATATGATTTAAAATGTAGAATAAGTATATTTTGTACTTCAGTAACCTTTTGAATGCAGAACTCATACTTGAGCAGAGTATTTCACACCCTGTACGAGTAAAAGATTTAAGCAGGAACATAAGATCTAACCGCAGGAAATCTCAAACAAACCCACGAAACACGTCAGGCAGCGGCTCCTCATGCAGCCGGTCCTACGACAGCCGGCGCAAAGTTACCGTTTGTGCGTTTTCCAACGAAAGTCCAACAAAACATGTCAGATTCTGCTCGTTGCACGAATCCGGTCTTTACACAATACACTTCCGTCGTCACGGGAAACGACTTGGTTATGTTTAGAAACGGTCGTGTTTGTGTTACAATAACCACAGAAGTACGATCAGCGGCCTCACGCCTGAAACATCGCAGTTTGTTATTGAACAAAATAATAAACTGAATCTCAATCACCGAAACAATCACAACAAATACGTCAGAAAGGACTTCATGTTTTGTAGACAAACAAGTGGAAAAGTAGGATTGTTTTAGATTTCTCTTCTGTGATTGTGAGAATTAATTATCTTTTTTAAAGGCACCAGAGCTGAAAGTGAAAATACTAATTATTTCTCACATTTAACTGATAGACGTCTCGGGTTTTAAATATCGTAGACACTTAAATTTCATTCCCCTGACAAACATGCAGCAGAAGGGCTTTCATTTCAAAATGACATTTTCACCAAACGTTACAGGTCAGAATTATGACAACATGTTTCTGCTTGGGCTCATTTTAATAAGTGATACCTGAGGGGAGAATGATGAGTCAAACAGTCAGTCCTACTCATTTTAGTGTGTGTGTGTGTAGATATGTGTGTGTGTGTGTGTAGATATGTGTGTGTGTGTGTGTGTAGATATGTGTGTGTGTCTAGATATGTGTGTGTAGATATGTGTGTGTGTGTGTGTGTAGATATGTGTGTGTGTGTGTGTAGATATGTGTGTGTGTGTGTGTAGATATGTGTGTGTGTGTGTCTAGATATGTGTGTGTGTATAGATCTGTGTGTGTGTGTGTGTGTGTGTGTGTAGATATGTGTGTGTGTGTGTGTGTGTATAGATATGTGTGTGTGTGTGTGTATAGATATGTGTGTGTGTGTGTGTATAGATATGTGTGTGTGTGTGTGTGTGTAGATATGTGTGTGTGTGTGTGTATAGATATGTGTGTGTGTGTATAGATATGTGTGTGTGTGTGTGTGTAGATATGTGTGTGTGTGTGTGTGTATAGATATGTGTGTGTGTGTATAGATATGTGTGTGTGTGTGTCTAGATATGTGTGTGTGTATAGATATGTGTGTGTGTGTAGATATGTGTGTGTGTGTGTGTATAGATATGTGTGTGTGTGTGTATAGATATGTGTGTGTGCGTGTGTGTGTGTGTGTGTGTGTAGATGTGTGTGTGTGTGTGTGTGTATAGATATGTGTGTGTGTGTGTGTATAGATATGTGTGTGTGTGTGTATAGATATGTGTGTGTGTATAGATATGTGTGTGTGTGTGTGTGTGTGTGTAGATATGTGTGTGTGTGTGTGTGTATAGATATGTGTGTGTGTGTGTATAGATATGTGTGTGTGTGTGTGTATAGATATGTGTGTGTGCGTGTGTGTGTATAGACATGTGTGTGTGTGTGTGTGTAGATGTGTGTGTGTGTGTGTAGATATGTGTGTGTGTGTGTATAGATATGTGTGTGTGTGTGTATAGATATGTGTGTGTGTGAGTAGATATGTGTGTGTGTGTAGATATGTGTGTGTGTGTATAGATATGTGTGTGTGTGTCTAGATATGTGTGTGTGTGTGTGTATAGATATGTGTGTGTGTGTGTAGATATGTGTGTGTGTGTGTCTAGATATGTGTGTGTGTGTGTAGATATGTGTGTGTGTCTAGATATGTGTGTGTGTGTGTAGATATGTGTGTGTGTGTGTAGATATGTGTGTGTGTCTAGATATGTGTGTGTGCGTGTGTAGATATGCGTGTGTGCGTGAGTAGATATGTGTGTGTATAGATATGTGTGTGTGCGTGTGTAGATATGTGTGTGTGCGTGTGTATAGATATGTGTGTGTGTGTGTGTATAGATATGTGTGTGTGTGTGTATAGATATGTGTGTGTGTGTGTATAGATATGTGTGTGTGCGTGTGTGTGTATAGACATGTGTGTGTGTGTGTGTGTGTAGATGTGTGTGTGTGTGTGTAGATATGTGTGTGTGTGTGTATAGATATGTGTGTGTGTGTGTATAGATATGTGTGTGTGCGTGTGTGTGTATAGACATGTGTGTGTGTGTGTGTGTAGATGTGTGTGTGCGTGTGTAGATATGTGTGTGTGTGTGTGTATAGATATGTGTGTGTGTGTGTATAGATATGTGTGTGTGTGTGTATAGATATGTGTGTGTGCGTGTGTGTGTATAGACATGTGTGTGTGTGTGTGTGTAGATGTGTGTGTGTGTGTGTAGATATGTGTGTGTGTGTGTATAGATATGTGTGTGTGTGTGTATAGATATGTGTGTGTGTGTGTATAGATATGTGTGTGTGTGAGTAGATATGTGTGTGTGTGTAGATATGTGTGTGTGTGTATAGATATGTGTGTGTGTGTCTAGATATGTATGTGTGTGTGTGTGTGTGTGTATAGATATGTGTGTGTGTGTGTAGATATGTGTGTGTGTGTCTAGATATGTGTGTGTGTGTGTAGATATGTGTGTGTGTCTAGATATGTGTGTGTGTGTGTAGATATGTGTGTGTGTGTGTGTGTAGATATGTGTGTGTGTCTAGATATGTGTGTGTGCGTGTGTAGATATGCGTGTGTGCGTGAGTAGATATGTGTGTGTATAGATATGTGTGTGTGCGTGTGTAGATATGTGTGTGTGCGTGTGTAGATATGTGTGTGTGTGTGGGTAGGTATGTGTGTGTGTGTATAGATATGTGTGTGTGTGTGTATAGATATGTGTGTGTGTGTGTATAGATATGTGTGTGTGTGTGTGAGTAGATATGTGTGTGTGTATAGATATGTGTGTGTGTGTGTGTGTAGATATGTGTGTGTGTGAGTAGATATGTGTGTGTGTATAGATATGTGTGTGTGTGTGTGTGTAGATATGTGTGTGTGTGAGTAGATGTGTGTGTGTGTGAGTAGATATGTGTGTGTGTGTGTATAGATATGTGTGTGTGTATAGATATGTGTGTGTGTGCGTGTATAGATATGTGTGTGTGTGTAGATATGTGTGTGTGTGTGTGTAGATATGTGTGTGTGTGTGTGTAGATATGTGTGTGTATAGATGTGTGTGTGTGTGTGTGTGTGGTGTGTGTGCGTGTGTAGATATGTGTGTGTGCAGATATGTGTGTGAGTAGATATGTGTGTGTGTGTGAGTAGATATGTGTGTGTGTGTGTATAGATGTGTGTGTGTGTGTAGATGTGTGTGTGTGTGTGTGTAGATATGCGTGTGTGTGTGTGTGTGTGTAGATATGGGTGTGTGTGTAGATGTGTGTGTGTGTAGATATGGGTGTGTGTGTATAGATATATGTGTGTGTGTGTGTGTGTAGATGTGTGTGTGTGTGTGTGTGTGTAGATATGTGTGTGTGTGTGTGTGTGTAGATATGTGTGTGTGTGTGTGTGTGTGTGTGTAGATATGTGTGTGTGTGTGTGTGTGTGTAGATATGTGTGTGTGTGTGTGTGTGTAGATATGTGTGTGTGTGTGTGTAGATATGTGTGTGTGTGTGTAGATATGTGTGTGTGTGTGTGTGTGTGTAGATATGTGTGTGTGTGTGTGTGTGTGTAGATATGTGTGTGTGTGTGTGTGTGTGTAGATATGTGTGTGTGTGTGTGTAGATATGTGTGTGTGTGTGTAGATATGTGTGTGTGTGTGTGTAGATGTGTGTGTGTGTGTGTGTGTGTGTGTAGATGTGTGTGTGTGTGTGTGTGTGTGTAGATATGTGTGTGTGTGTGTGTGTGTGTAGATATGTGTGTGTGTGTGTGTGTGTAGATATGTGTGTGTGTGTGTGTGTGTGTGTGTGTGTGATGGTATTTCCTGTCACTACAGGTTTCCGTTCAGCAGACTCTGTGAATAACTTGTTGCTCTTGGATTAATTGGCGTCGCCTCCTTTACAACAGAAATGCTTTAAGCAGCTGCAGGCACACGTTTATGATGAGTCAGTGATATCTCCACTGCTGCTGCTCGTTACCGTCTTTCATAAGCTGAAGAACACACTTCAGAGGTATGAAAGCGTAGTTCAAGCTTAAATTGGATTAATAATTACACCCAATGACCCGACAAACAAAAAGAAGTCAAACGATCTGCTCTTCAACCCAACGTCAGAGGAAGACGCGTCACAATTAAATATAGGACTTTAAATCTTAAACTGCATATTGACGATGTGTTCCGAAATAATCAGCGTCTGATTCACAGGATTGTGATATTTGGGCGGCAATATATTGTTTTGATACACGGACACGTCGATCCTTTCTCATATAAAGGAGGAATATCTCACGTACATAATGAAGCCATTACTGGCCACTCGATGGGGTTTCTCTGGTGCGATTGAGCGGAACGTCAGCGGGATCTGGAGGATTTATCGTCTGCTTTAATAAAATGATTGAAGAGAGATGAACCGAGTGAAAACACACGTTGAAACTTAAATGTTTTGCAAAGGCACAAAGATGGTTTTGTTTTCTTTGCTTCTTCTTCCTCCGATGGTTCGGAGACAGAAGAGCGTGAAACCTTCCTCTGAGGCCACACGAGGACGAAACGAAGAAGTGAAACGCTGACTTACTACGAAACAACAAGTGCTGTTGAGTAAGTGTTGAGGAGAAGCTGCATGCGGCCAGAAATGAAAAGGAGAAGTGTAGATGTTGAAAGTCCACACTGACTGCACACGCGTGTCCTTATGTTCCTGTGTGTGTGGTTCATACCGTTATATTCAAAGCTTTGAACTGATAATAACTCAGTTAATGAATGTGAATTAGCTTCAAATGTCTACGTTTACCAGCTGTTAGTGAAGCGTTCTACTAGCGAGTGTGTATTTAGTATTCTTGTGTTCGTTCATGGTATTTAGTATCTGTTTCGTAGTTTATTCCTCTAATCGTTTAGACGTTGACGTGTTGGTTCCTCCTCCACAGAACCAAACCCACAGACGATCAGTAACGTAGTGACGGTGCATCTGCATCTATTAGTGACGGCAGTTTGGGTTCATTTTCCTTCAGATAGACCGACAAACATTAACCGGTAACAACAACAACAACAACGAGACGCTTTGACTCCACTCACTCGCAGCGCTACGTCCTGTCTGTTTGTAAACGTCCTTTTATTTTCTGAAGTTTATCCTCTAACAAAGCGTTCACTTCAACCAGATTGTGTAAAAGCTCCTCAGTGAAACTATGAAGTCATGATTGATTCATCTGAGACCAACAGTCATGTGACAACAAGGAGGAGACACTCTGACTGAACGACAGGAAGTGAACACAGAGAGGAGAGGAGAGGAGACGAGAGGAGGAGGAGGAGAGGAGACGAGAGGAGACGAGAAGAGGAGAGAGGAGAGGAGACAGGAGAGGAGACAGGAGAGGAGACAGGAGAGGATACGAGAAGAGGAGACAGGAGAGGAGAGGAGAGGAGACGAGAAGAGGAGACAGGAGAGGAGACGAGAAGAGGAGACAGGAGAGGAGACGAGACGAGGAGACAGGAGAGGAGACGAGAAGAGGAGACAGAAGAGGAGACAGGAGAGGAGACAGGAGAGGAGATGAGAAGAGGAGACGAGAAGAGGAGAGGAGACGAGAAGAGGAGACGAGAAGAGGAGACAGAAGAGGAGACAGAAGAGGAGAGGAGACAGAAGAGGAGACAGAAGAGGAGACAGAAGAGGAGACGAGAACAGGAGACAGAAGAGGAGAGGAGAGAGGAGACGAGAAGAGGAGACAGGAGAGGAGACGAGAAGAGGAGACGAGAAGAGGAGACAGGAGAGGAGACAGGAGAGGAGACGAGAAGAGGAGACGAGAAGAGGAGACGAGAAGAGGAGACAGAAGAGGAGAGGAGACGAGAAGAGGAGACGAGAAGAGGAGACGAGACGAGAAGAGGAGACGAGAAGAGGAGACAGAAGAGGAGACAGAAGAGGAGAGGAGACGAGAAGAGGAGAGGAGACGAGAAGAGGAGACGAGAAGAGGAGAGGAGACGAGAAGAGGAGACGAGAAGAGGAGACAGAAGAGGAGAGGAGACGAGAAGAGGAGACAGAAGAGGAGACAGAAGAGGAGACGAGAAGAGGAGACAGAAGAGGAGACGAGAAGAGGAGACAGAAGAGGAGACAGAAGAGGAGACGAGAAGAGGAGACAGGAGAGGAGACGAGAAGAGGAGACGAGAAGAGGAGACAGGAGAGGAGACGAGAAGAGGAGACGAGAAGAGGAGACGAGAAGAGGAGACAGAAGAGGAGAGGAGACGAGAAGAGGAGACGAGAAGAGGAGACAGAAGAGGAGACAGAAGAGGAGACAGAAGAGGAGAGGAGACGAGAAGAGGAGAGGAGACGAGAAGAGGAGACGAGAAGAGGAGAGGAGACGAGAAGAGGAGACGAGAAGAGGAGACAGAAGAGGAGAGGAGACGAGAAGAGGAGACAGAAGAGGAGACAGAAGAGGAGACGAGAAGAGGAGACAGAAGAGGAGACGAGAAGAGGAGACAGAAGAGGAGAGGAGACGAGAAGAGGAGACAGAAGAGGAGACAGAAGAGGAGACAGAAGAGGAGACGAGAAGAGGAGACGAGAAGAGGAGACCAGACGAGGAGAGGAGACGAGGAGAGGAGACAAGGAGAGGAGACAGAAGAGGAGAGGAGACGAGAAGAGGAGAGGAGACGAGAAGAGGAGACGAGAAGAGGAGACGAGACGAGGAGAGGAGACGAGGAGAGGAGAGGAGACAGAAGAGGAGACAGAAGAGGAGACGAGAAGAGGAGAGGAGACGAGGAGAGGAGACGAGGAGAGGAGACGAGAAGAGGAGACAGAAGAGGAGAGGAGACGAGAAGAGGAGACGAGAAGAGGAGACGAGAAGAGGAGACAGAAGAGGAGAGGAGACGAGGAGAGGAGACAGAAGAGGAGAGGAGACGAGGAGAGGAGACAGAAGAGGAGAGGAGACGAGAAGAGGAGACGAGAAGAGGAGACGAGAAGAGGAGACAGAAGAGGAGAGGAGACGAGGAGAGGAGACAGAAGAGGAGAGGAGACGAGAAGAGGAGACAGAAGAGGAGACAGAAGAGGAGACAGAAGGGGAGACAGAAGAGGAGACAGAAGAGGAGACGAGAACAGGAGACAGAAGAGGAGACAGAAGAGGAGACAGAAGAGGAGACAGAAGAGGAGACAGAAGAGGAGACAGAAGAGGAGACAGAAGAGGAGACAGAAGAGAGGAGACAGAAGAGGAGACGAGAACAGGAGACGAGAACAGGAGACAGAAGAGGAGAGGAGACGAGGAGAGGAGACGAGGAGAAGAGACAGAAGAGGAGACAGAAGAGGAGACAGAAGAGGAGAGGAGAGGCTGAAGTAGAGGATGTTAACATGTAAACAGTTTAATATATAAGACATGAAGAGACTCTAATTCATCCCCAACATTGGTAACACTTGTGAACACTGTTGTGTGAAAAACGAGCTGAAACTGCTCTGTGTTCAGATGGTGAAATGAACCAATAGAACGACCTGCGAAACAATATTATTCTAAATCTGGTGCTGACCACAGATGTGTTCATGAGTTTCTGAGAGATAAGTCGTTCACAATGAAACAAACACTCAAGAAGTGGACCAATCAGTCGCCTGAGAGGCTGCTCATCATCCACAAGTAGTGTTGATCTCCCAACAACATCAAACCCCAC
>NC_136642.1:1601012-1691012 GCF_949748355.1 Melanostigma gelatinosum | reverse complement strand
TGTTAATACAGAGTTGTATGCTTTTACTTTAGTGAGTTATCTTTAGTGAGTATTTCCTCCTCCGCTGGTTACAGAAAACAGAAAACTACATCAAGATATAAAAGGAACAAAAGACACACTTATTTGTGATTGAATAATTGAATAACCCTAACGTGTGTGTGTGTGTGTGTGTGTGTGTGTGTGTCTGTGTGTGTGTGTGTCTGTGTGTGTGTGTGTGAGTGTGTCTGTGTGTGTCTGTGTGTGTGTCTGTGTGTGTCTGTGTGTGTGTGTGTGTGTGTGTGTGTCTGTGTCTGTGTGTGTGTGTGTGTGTGTGTGTGTGAGTGTGAGTGTGTGTGTGTGTGAGTGTGTGTACGTGTGTGAGTGTGAGTGTGTGTGAGTGTGAGTGTGTGTGTGTGAGAGAGAGTGTGTGTGTGTGAGAGAGAGTGTGTGTGTGTACGTGTGTGAGTGTGAGTGTGTGTGAGTGTGAGTGTGTGTGTGTGAGTGTGTGTGTGAGAGAGTGTGTGAGTGTGTGTGTGTGTGTACGTGTGTGAGTGTGAGTGTGTGTGTGTGTGAGTGTGAGTGTGAGTGTGAGTGTGAGTGTGTATGTGAGTGTGTGTACGTGTGTGTACGTGTGTGTGAGTGTGTGTGTGTGTGAGTGTGAGTATGTGAGTGTGTGTGTGTGTGAGCGAGAGTGTGTGTATGTGAGTGTATGTGTGTGAGTGTGTGTGTGTGTGTGTGAGTGTGTGTACGTGTGTGTGTGTGTGAGTGTGTGAGTGTGAGCGAGAGTGTGTGTATGTGAGTGTGTGTGTGAGTGTGTGTGTGTGAGTGTGTGTATGTGAGTGTGAGTGTGTGTGAGTGTGTGTGTGAGTGTGTGTATGTGAGTGTGAGTGTGTGTGAGTGTGTGTGTGTGTGAGTGTGTGTGTGTACGTGTGTGTGTGTGAGTGTGAGTGTGTGTGTGTGAGTGTGCGTGTGTGAGTGTGTGTGTGTGTGTGTGTGTGTGTGTGTGTGTGTGTGATCAAACCTGGCTGCAGGAGGTTTATGTAACTCATATTCTGTCCTCCTGTCGTCTCTCAGCCACTTCAACACTTCATCGTTTATTTCTTTCCTGAAAAAGTCGCCGGATGTGAAACTTGTTTTCTTGATAAAAGCAGAAAAGCTTCTCCAACCGGGACTTTTTAATCCGTCAAGGAACACAACGTTTCACTGACTTATAAAGAGGTTAATAGTAGTGATCGCTGTTTTTGAGTGAATAAATACACATTTAAATCGTCAACAGGGTTGTGGGGAAATCATTAAATATTGATGTATTGTACTGTATTGATAAGTATGATTAAGCAATGAGACACACTCGGAGATTATGCATCATCTGCATGTGCTCTGATCTACCAGCCTGAAAACATCAACGTCAGCACTCTTTCTGTTCACGCTGCTGCAGAACATCATGCTGAAAGTGAAACAAGAACGTTCATTTCTTTGCAATAATTGGTGTTTTTTGTGTGACTGTTAAGAAGCATATTGTTGAATAAGGATGGACAGTTAAGATGTCTGGATGAGGAGGTGGTGCTCCTACAATGTGTGATGAAACTGTCAACAAGATATGTTCACAGAATGCAAGAATATGAAGAGTACCTCTGAATATGAATGTGTCAGATACTCAGTCTGAGTCACTGTTTGAAACCTCTTCATTGAAATTAAGTTTGTGAACAAATCCAGATAAAAACCTTCTAAAGAGTTTTTAGTGTTGAATTTTGTTCAACATTGATTTAAGAAATATGGATATATTCAATGAATAAGGATGTCCGGGAAGCCGCCTCACTTTGCAGCACGTGTAGATTTGTGTCTCTGCAGATTAAAGACGCCACGATGACCAGCTGGGTTTTGTTTACTACTACAGCTGTTTATAGAGGCCAGATTATGATGTCATCTCTTGCCTGCTGGAGTAGAGTCCATCATCCGAAATCCATCCATCCATCATCCATCCATCATCCATTATACATCATCCATCCATCATCCTTTATACATCATCCTTTATACATCATCCATCATCCATCCATCATCCATTATACATCATCCATCATCCATCCATCATCCTTTATACATCATCCATCATCCATCCATCATCCTTTATACATCATCCATCATCCATCCATCATCCATTATACATCATCCATCATCCATCCATCATCCTTTATACATCATCCATCATCCATCCATCATCCATTATACATCATCCATCATCCATCCATCATCCTTTATACATCATCCATCATCCATCCATCATCCTTTATACATCATCCATCATCCATCCATCATCCTTTATACATCATCCATCATCCATCCATCATCCTTTATACATCATCCATCATTGATCCATCCATCATCCATCCATCATCCTTCATGCATCATCCATCATCCATCCATCATCCATCCATCATCCTTCATGAATCATCGACCATCCATCCATCATCCACCATCTTCAACATCATCCATCCATCATTCTTTATACATTATCCAAAATCCATCCATCCATCAGCCATCCATTCATCATCCATCCATCATCTATCATCCATCATCCATCATCCATCCATCCATCAATCATCCATCCATCATCCTTTACACATCATCTGAAATCCATCCATCCATCCATCATCCTTCATACATCATCTGAAATCCATCCATCCATCAGCCATCCATTCATCATTCATCATCCATCATCTATCATCTATCATCCATCCATCCATCCATCATCCTTTATACATCATCCGTCATCCATCCATCAGCCATCCATTCATCAGTCATCATCCATCCATCATCCATCATCCATCCATCCATCATCCTTTATACATCATCTGAAATCCATCCATCCATCATCCATTCATCATTCATCATCCATCTGTCCATCATCCATCATCCATCATCATCCTTTATACATCATCCGTCATCCATCCATCCGCCATCCATTCATCATTCATCATCCATCCATCATCCATTCACCATCCATCCATCCATCATCCATTCACAATCCAGCCATTGATCAACATCCATTCGTCATTTATATACTACCCATCATCCATCCATCATCATTGTTTGTTGCCTAAACGTAACTTTGTGTGTTGTTTAAACTTAACGTTTGTTTGTTGCCTAAACTTAACATTCGTTTGTTGTCTAAACTTAACGTTTGTTTGTTGCCTAAACTTAACTTTGTGTGTTGTTTAAACTTAATGTTTCTTTGTTGCCTAAACGTAACTTTGTGTGTTGTTTAAACTTAACGTTTGTTTGTTGCCTAAACGTAACTTTGTGTGTTGTTTAAACTTAATGTTTGTTTGTTGCCTAAACTTAACATTCGTTTTGTTGCCTGAACCTAACTTTCCTTTTGAAGCATATTGTTGTCCTGAAAAAGAATCCGGGCCGAGCGACAGAAAATAAATGAAACCAATAGATTGCATTTCGTGACTATTTCACAAACTGCGGTGAACTGCGGTCTTTTCGTAACAACCGAAAAAAGCTTCCACAGTTGTTACGGTATGAAACTGTGACGTTTTGTCACCGTGCTAACGGTAAAATCGGTAAATCTCAACATCCCTATTCAGCAGTGAAAACAGGTAACAAGATACAGAAAGAACCACCGCATTACCTGGAGACCGAGACAGAAGATTATTCACTGTTAAATCATTACATATATTCACCATTCAAGCTCTGAAGGCTGGACAGGAGATTTCTACAAGCTGTACAAGCTGATATCAGCATCCAACGCTGAGCAAAAAAAAACATAAAAGTACACATATAAAATGTGTTTGTGTGTTTCTGACATCTTGTTCAAGTCCTTCTGCTCCTAAATGATTGAGAGGAAAGAAAAATGCAAGGCTGTTCTAATGTTTCTAAAACATCCTGGCCGACTATCACAGAGCTGAAAGCACATTCCTCTCGCTCCACAGTGCCGCTTACTCTACAACACAAGAACAGAAGAAGTTTAACCTTCATATCTCTGGCGAGTGTTGCATTCATCTCTCAGAAGCTGCAGAGGGAAGAAAAAAGAAAACGTGATCAAGCACTGTGGACGACATCACTTCCTGTCCTGTTCACCGACCCTGCTGAGTCACGGAGCGGATGAATAGGAAACGAGGACCATTGAGAAGAAGATGGAAAGAGAGCGTCGCTGTCCTCGGCTTCAATATTTATCAAGCTCGTGACTGATTCTGAGTGGTTTTTAGAGTAAGAACAGCTCGTTCTCAACAGTGACAAGCAATTGTCTGAAGTGATTTAGTGTATTATCAAAACACGTTTTTTGCGGGTAATTTCACATCTATCAGAGACGCTGGTTGCGGTTGCAATACCGTCTTACTTGAAGAAGACTTGAAACTAGAGATTGAGACATAAACTCATGTTTACAATGTTTACTGAGGTAATAAATCAAGAGAGAAGTAGAGTCATTTTCTCATAGACTTCTATACAACCAGAGGAGTCGCCCCCTGGTGGCCACTAGAGAGAATGCAGCTTTAACACGTGAAGCTTTGACTTTATATTTCAGAACTGGAAGTTGCTGCCTGGTCAGTACAAATACACTGTATAGTATTTTTGAGAATTTTTGCTTTTTTCGTGTAGTGTCGTTCGTGTGTAAAAGTTTCCAAAACCCAACTGTTGTATAACCATCCCATTGTGCTTAATGAGCTCTGATTGGAGAGCAGCAGCAGCAGCAGCGGAGCCTCCACGGACGTAGTAAAGATCAGATTCTCCACACAGACAAACCGCCGCCTCCATCACAGCTGCAGCTTCATTCTCAGCGTCGGCGTCTTTGTGCAGCGGTGTCAGGCATTAGTGACCAGCGTGTCTGTGAAGTGGACGAATGCATGCTCCCGCTGTCAACAGCATCCGTGCGTCTCTGCAGGGACGTCATACGGGAGGCTGAACAACACTCATCTGGTTACTTTGTATCCGTGTGGACGTGTAAAACGGAGCGTTTCGGGAAACCATGACGTCGTCGTCCCCGATTCGCGCATTGCCCTTTGTTGTTTTGTGCAAAGAGCATAAACCAGAAACGGAAACAAAGATGGCGGACGACCGGATTGTTTCCGTTTTGGTTCTAATGACCCCTTTACATTTGAACGTTGCTGCACCGCTCATGCGTCTCATTATGTTGTCATCTTCAAGGCCAGTTGTTTCAAAATAAAACACTGTCATCCATTTATCTCACAGCAGTGGTGAAGCCGGTATCAAACCCGAGTGTCCTCGCACAATTTAGGAGTCGGAGCTCTTGAGAATTTCGGTCTACAAGAAGCAAAATAACACATTTTGGCCAAACTATTGATATTTATTTTACATGAAACTTTCCCAGCGGCTCTTGAGCTAAATACTATTACCATGTTTATTCCTCACCTTCTCAGGTCTTCAGTAGCAGCAGATTGTTCCTGAAAGGCCACAGAGATGTCGGAATATTTCCTATAACAACGTTTTCATCTCAATATTTTATATTCTTATATTTTAAAGTGAGGCGAAGCAGTAACTCCGTCCACACGAGTCGACTTTCGTTCTCGCCATAATATAGCACCAAATATTAAATCTGTACAAATAAAGACATAGTTCGCTGTTGCTTTACTGTTTACTCTTCGATTACATTGCCAAAGGAAAACAAGCTCTCTCAGAATGGCCAGAATCTTCTTCTGTGGTATTTAATGGATCGCTGCTGTTATCGCCCGGCGAGCGTTTGGAGTCGTTCTGGTGCTTCTAGGAGCTGTGACCACATGCAGGTGGTTTTTAGAGGAAGTGAGTCGGGATTGGATTGAGAGCATTACAGAATATTTGTTTTGGCTGCTTCAGGTTTTCGACAACATCTTAAATATGCAGTGTTTAACATTTGGCGCCCTCTAGTGGCGAGGCTGCAGATGGCAGACAGTTAAATCTCTTGAAATTTTGTAAACACACACACAGAAACAGGAGGAAGCCCAAAGACCAGCAGCATCAGAATCAGCATGCAGAGGACACGACCCATGAGAGCAGACGCATCTCACAAACAAACTGTTCTCTCTCCAGGAACAACGTCCAACCTGTCCGATCTCCAAAAGGATGGAAACCGTGTTCAATCAGACAATATCTCACATACGAGGACAAGCTCCAACAATCATACAAAATATAGATTTACTTTTTACCAACAAACACGCATGTTTTTTTAACATGTGTATTTTAAACACATAAAAATGAAAAAAGAAACATAAAAAACTCCAGTTTCACATCCACCTGCATATTTATAAAAAGAATCGTCAACAACATCAACGTCTACGGGACAAATGTTGGAAAACCTCACGGCTGAGAGGCCTCGTGTAAACAGGTGTGTGTGTCTGTGTGTGCGTGTAAACAGGTGTGTGTGTGTGTGTGTGTAAACAGGTGTGTGTGTGTAAACAGGTGTGTGTGTGTGTGTAAACAGGTGTGTGTGTGTAAACAGGTGTGTGTGTGTGTGTGTGTGTGTAAACAGGTGTGTGTGTGTGTAAACAGGTGTGTGTGGGTGTGTGTAAACAGGTGTGTGTGTGTGCGTGTAAACAGGTGTGTGTGTGTGTGTAAACAGGTGTGTGTGTGTGTGTGTAAACAGGTGTGTGTGTGTGTGTAAACAGGTGTGTGTGTGTGTGTGTGTAAACAGGTGTGTGTGTGTGTGTGTGTAAACAGGTGTGTGTGTGTGTGTGTGTTTAAACAAGTGTGTGTGTGTTTGTGTAAACAGGTGTGTGTGTGTGTGTGTGTAAACAGGTGTGTGTGTTTGTGTAAACAGGTGTGTGTGTGTGTTTGTGTAAACAGGTGTGTGTGTGTGTATTTGTGTAAACAGGTGTGTGTGTGTGTGTGTGTGTAAACAGGTGTGTGTGTGTGTGTGTGTAAACAGGTGTGTGTGTGTGTGTGTGTGTGTGTGTGGTCCAATCAGTTAAATTGATCTCAGCTGGACTCCAATCAAAATGAGGAGAAATCAAATGAGGCGATTGAAGAGAAATGGAGTTTCTCATTCTGGGGAGTTGAGTAAAGATTGACGATGAATTTAAACGACTTTGTTTATTTAACAGACGCACGACAATTTAGTTTGAAGCTATTTAGCGACCAATAAACAAACAGGAAGTTATGATGTAATTATTACCGATATAAATGAAGGTTGAAACCAAATAGACCAAAATGATCCTTTATTTTTGCATGAAACAGCTGGTGAAGTTACACTCGTACATTCAGGGAACAGAATATGGTATTGTGGTGGAAACACTGGTCTCCTGGGAACTCTGGCTGGTGCGAGAGCCGGAGGAGGCTTGTGGTTTTATTGAGGAGGCAGACTTCACTGCGGTTCAAAACAAGTCTAGATTTCTCTGTCAACCTCCTGAAAGTCTTTGAGGCAGAATCCCCCAAAGAGGCAGCATCACAGGAGGAGGAGGAGGAGGAGGAGGAGGAAGAGGACTGACGTCAGTAGGACTTCTTCCAGGACCGGAGGTACAGCTGGAAGGGGACGAGGGGGTTTCTGTTCTTCAGACTCGGGTGGAAAATATCAAAATCTGCCCTCCTCACTCGCTGCAGGTAGTCCTCCAACACCACCTGCAGCACACAACACCACAGAAGAAGAGTCCGCTTTAAAAGCGCAAAGATGAGCGGCTAATCGTCTGTAACGAGCGTGGCATTAGCTGGCCAACTCATTGACTCTTACATCGTTTGTTTCTCATATTCTATTGTATATCATGTCTTTATACTATTGCACTGTGTTTATTGTCAAATTCCTTCCTTGGCAATAAACCGTTTATGATTCTGCTGGCAGGCAGCTGGTTAGCAAGTTAGCTAGCTAGCCAACTTGCTAACTTGCTAATTCCACCACTTTAATGCTCGGTGTAACGGTCAGGCTAATATTAGCCGAGCTACAACCATGTTTCTTTTGTACAAGTCCACAGAAAACAGTTAAATGTCTGACTTACTCCTCTTCTGTTTCTGTGGTTATTATCTTGTGTATTATTGATAGACGTGGAAACAGCACCACCAGCTGTCCCTGAGGCCACTCGTGGTACTGCACAACAAACAACTATTTGTTTGTTTTTAATTCGTGAAACTTTCCTCAAGCTCAGAAAAAGTTAAGTTCTTTAAGTTAAGTATCCAGTTGGTAGAGTTCATTCATGGTAGGAGTAAAATACTGGCATTCTCAATCTCAATGAAAACCAGACCTATTTATAATAATAATATATATAATATATAATATGCTGGAGGTCTGGAAACAGACTTCTGTCTCTAGAGATTATTTTCAAATGTCATTTTTCAGTTTATTCCTTTGAGCTCATCTCAGTTTCATGAGAGAAGTTTGACAAAATAAAACTCCAATTTATCTGCAAGACATTTGTCTCCTCAGCGAGGTTTAAATAAAGCTTTGTGTGTTAAAGTAAGACAGCTGCAGACCAGCTTCCTCTGTTTCCTGCATCCCAACATGAGATTCATCTGGAATTACATTTTCTGAGCTGCTCATCACAAAGGAAACTCATTTACTGCAAACTGAAATGAGTAATCTGTGTTTTTAAATCAGCAGAAATACTATTTTCACTGAAAAACAGAAAACATGAGTCATTTTATTACGCTATGTTTAAAACACACATATGAACGTGTTTTGAAATAAGCAGCATTGTGTTTTAGGCCACAGTGAAGCATTTAGGGGATCAGAAATGGAACGTAAGATTAATAATAGTGATGTTTCCCTGCTGTCTAAAGGAGGTTTTAGACTAAAAGTCAGAAAACACACAGAAAAAGGTAAAAAACGATTGCGTGTATTATAGAAGTCAATTTAAATCATTAAGTACATTTTTCAATAAACAAATCAGTATTTTAAATGCTGCCTGAAATCAATATGTCTCCAGTGCTCTGTTAGAGACCTGTCAATCACTGTGTAGCCCCGCCCTAAAGCATCCCCTGCTTTATGGTCTGTTAGAGACCTGTCAATCACAGTAGCCCCGCCCTAAAGCATCCCCTGCTTTATAGTCTGTTAGAGACCTGTCAATCACAGTAGCCCCGCCCCTAAAGCATCCCCTGCTTTATGGTCTGTTAGAGACCTGTCAATCACTGTGTAGCCCCGCCCTAAAGCATCCCCTGCTTTATGGTCTGTGTGACTCTAAATGGAGCATAATGTACTAAATGAACATCATGCTGTATTGAAGAAGACTTGAAACTAGAGATTGAGACATAAACTCATGTTTACAATGTTTACTGAGGGAATAAATCAAGAGAGAAGTAGAGTCATTTTCTATAGACTTCTATACAACCAGAGGAGTCTCCCCCTGGTGGCCACTAGAGAGAATGCAGCTTTAACACGTGAAGCTCTGAACACCTTCAGACCTCAGAAGACATTAACTTTGAGATCGTCTGTGTTTTTTTACCACTACTACTCAGTTTGTCAGGTTATCGTCTTTGGCTCTTTAAGACTCACCGTCTGGAGGAAGGCCAGATTGGCAGCTTTTGGGACGTTGTTGCTAAATGATCGCGCCTGAAGGGGGGGGGGGGAGAGAGACACAAAGTAAGTTAACGCTGACTGATTCTCTGACTGTCTCCACACTGAGCTATTTCTAAAACACCATGTATGCGTGAAAACATGTGCATTTTCCCGCCTTATTTCTAGAGGTCTCACGTACACACAGAAACGCTGCAGCAGGAAACCGGTTCAATCTCTTTGTGCTTTTAGAAAACAACATCAGTGAAGGAATAGGACTTCAACCTTCTGACCCTCAAAGCAGTGTCTGGTGTTTCTTTCCTGCCGTCACATTTTGCCAGACTGGTTAGACTGGTTTACATCTTACCTCAGTGACAGAAGTTTCAATGTCTCTGTGGGTGCTTTTGTGTCCGTTACCTCTCCACTGCCTTGTGGTGTACCGCAGGGCTCGGTTCTGGGGCCTTTGTTATTTTCACTTTATCTGTTACCTTTGGGGCCGATCATAAAAAGCTATAATGTGTCCTATCACTTATATGCAGACGACATCCAACTCCATCTGTCATTCAAACCCAGCGAGGCATTCACATTAACTCGGCTCCTGGACTGTGTCAATGCCATCAGAGACTGGACGGCAGAAAACTGCCTGCAACTCAACGACTCTAAGACGGAGGTCCTAGTTATTGCTCCAGAGGAGTTTGTCCCCATGATCAGGCAGATTATTAGTCCACTCTCCTCTGCTGCCCATTGCAACCTGCGCAATCTTGGGATTTTCTTTGATCGCTCCATGTCATTTGACCCTCATGTTAAGCAGCTGTCCAGGTCATGTTTCTTCCATCTAAGAAATATCAGTAAACTGAGATCTGTATTATCAACGCCTGAATTAGAAATGATCATACACACATTTATCTCCTCTCGCATTGACTACTGCAACTCACTTTTTACATCACTCAGTGGATCTGCTCTTAACCGTCTGCAGGTCATCCAAAATGCTGCCGCCAGATTACTCACCAGGACAAACCGACGGTCTCACATCACCCCCGTACTCCGATCTCTCCACTGGCTTCCTGTAGCATCTCGGATACACTTCAAAATTCTCACCATCACTTACAGAGCACTTCACGGTCAGGCTCCGACTTATGTAGCTGATCTACTTCGCCCCTATTCACCCGCCCGCACTCTCAGGTCAAATGCTCTAGGTCTTCTGTCAGTCCCACGCACACGATTTAAGACCCGTGGTGACCGAGCCTTTGAGGCAGTGGCCCCGTGGTGACCGAGCCTTTGAGGCAGTGGCCCCGAGGCTCTGGAATGCTCTGCCTGCAACTCTACGCCTCGCAGATACTGTGGATACTTTTAAAAGCCAGCTAAAAACCCACCTGTTTAGGCTGGCGTTTGTGTAAAAGTAAACCCATGTCCTAGACCTGCTCTTAACATTTGTTTTACATTTTTATTTTATTTTAATTTTATTCTTTAACATTTTTTATTCACTCTGTGTATGTAATGTATTGACCCTAGGGTCACATTGTGTTTTTTATGCTTTTAAATGTCTGCTCTGTTAAGCACTTTGTGATAGTACTGTCTGTGAAAAGCGCTATATAAATAAATTTCATTCATTCATTCATTCATTTTACTCTCTGAGGTCTTGATTCTCTCTTCAAAATAAAAGTCCTGCTCCTCTATGAAACAGAACCATCATGAGTAGAAGTAGAGCGAACTAGAACATGCCTTTAGTGCAGAACACAGTTATGATGACTTCAATCATTAAAAAGAAAGAAACATGTCTTGTATTTTCATTTCGTATTGTTGTCGTTGTGATGTAGATTTAAATGCACAGGAGCCGTTAGATGTCCTCATGTCTTCCTCTCTCCGTCTCTCTAATTCAAACTGTCAGCAGACGACTTCATGAAGACATTAAAAGCATTGAGGAGGAAGTAAATATAGTTCAACTGGTATAACCCCAGGTAGAGACGACTTAATTAGTAAACAAGGTTCAAATAAAACAGAAGTGCTGACGAATGTCTGGCAAATGACAAAACCCAGCGAGTGGAGAATCAATTCAGCAGCGAGTGGAGAATCAATTCAGCAGCGAGTGGAGGCTCCTCAACCTGCTTCTGGGTACATACGTGTTGTAGATGGACGTGAGCGTGACTGGCGATGTCGTACACGACGTCCCGGACCTTCTGCTCCCGGCTGCCTCGGATGAAGTCCTCTTGAGAAGCTCCGTGCTGCAGAAACACGGGAACACAAACACTTAAAAACAACACCGCTGATCTCTCTTTGGATACATTTGACTTCACTCCTCCGACGGGATGACGACGCTTCCTCTTCCTGGAGAATGAATGAATGAACAAGAAGACGGCCTCGGATAACAAACGTCTTCAGTAAGTGGTCGGCTTTTTTTTCTGCTGACCCCGGAAAAATATGTCTGGTCTTTTAATGATTTATTCAATATAATTATACAAGGGCATATTAATGAAATGTACACAAACACTGAAGCTCAATTTAGAAAAATATGACGCAAATAATATAATTAAATGGATCCCAGTGATCGGTGAGTTTCTTTTGGATATGCGAGTTTATCCTACTGTCAGAAATAACGGTGCATATTTCTGTGAGTCTTCATGAAACATGATTATTCATGTGCAGGTCACGTGATGTTAAACGCTTTAAAGCACACAAACAAACATGGAGGCAGCAGGAGAGCAGCGGCTCCTGAGTCCTGAGGCTGTTATCCATGTTCAAACACACCCGACTGCGGTTTACATTACAGCACACAGGAGCTGCTGCTCCACCGCCTCCATCCGTTACTGTGCTTGTGTTGTTGTGTGACTTTGGTGTTTTAAAGAGTCAGTTCAGTAACAGATGGAGGCAGCAGCAGAGCAGCAGGTCACATGACCTGAGAGTCGGATCAGTGCTCCAGTGGATGGAGTCTGGTGAGTTGGTACAGGCTAACTCTGTGTGTTATGACATATGAACATATATATCGAGTCTCACAGTAAAACACATTATGTTGTCTGTCTGCTTGTTATAAACACGACATTCAATCTTGTTTTTCTTCTTCAGTGATGAGGAAGTCGCCCTGCACGGAGAACGTGAGCTGAATGGTTCATGAGTGGGAGTGCAGGCTGTTCCCTGTGTGTGAACAGCGCCCTCTTCAGGCGGCAGAGAGACGGTGAGGCGTGATCAGCCGGCCTCCTCATCCTCCAGCTGAACAGTTTCAGGGCAGAGCCTGCGGGCTTCATGCAGCGACCGAAATACATCTGCACAGTCAACACGCAGCAGTTTGTGGTTCTCTGTGTGGGACAGATGGTGTGTGTGTGTGTGTGTGTGTGTGTGTCTCATGTTTGGGAACAGAAGTCGTCTTTAAACCAGTGGCGTGAAGTCAGAGCTCTGTCTCTCAGAACACAGAGGAGTTTTAGTTTAGTGTGACTTTGGTGTTTGAAAGATTCACACGAACCCTTTCAACACGATGTAACCTTCACATGAATAATGTGTTTTCATTACGACTCATATCTTCACAGATTCTTTTGAAAGAAGAATGAACAGATTTGACTTCCTCACATATCCAAAAGAAACTGCCTCCTGCTGCAAGAAGATGCTGATCACTGTGACAAATGACACCTGCAGTGTCAGAATACATCTTATTATAATTATATTGAATACATAATGTAATCGTTTCACATTACTAGCAGTACATGCAAGTTGTACATAGATGAACATAATCTTTTTTAAATGGTTGAACTGATTGTAACGCTCTTTGTTCCCACACTTTACAGAGTGATTCTGTTTCCTCCTGTGAGGAGAGTAAAGCTGGGGATCGGCCTCAAAGCTTTCTGGGTAACGACAGAAATGACTCCATTGATTGCATCACGGGTCGTGTTTTGAAAGCTGAAGCACTGAATGTCTTCTTTACTAATTATTTGATTATCTCTGACTTTATACGATATGTTATTTGGGCAACGTTCTGGATTTAACTCAAGCTCATTTTCATTCAAAATTTTTAAAAAAGATGCTGTTCCTCAGAGAAAGACATTGTTTGGGTAACAGTATGGATGTAAAGGAACTCTGAGAATGTGTAGTGTATTTAAATAGATTGTTCCTTTTTTATGTCTTTTATTTTGGACGTTTTGTCACTGCAGTCGGTGCATTTCCTGTTGCACTTTTATTTTTGAAGGTATAAAAACCGGAAGTAAGAAGCCGTTAGAAAAGTTACTAAAGGAACGGAAAAAGTGTGATAACAAGGGAGATGGATACGGTTTTATTGTTTTAGCACCTGGCCGATATAGGCACAAGTTCTTACGGTGTGTTCAAGGTGTGATTCATTAAAGACTTATGGACCATCAGTACAAGACCATTATTCAGCCGGGATGTTACGGACACTGTGAACAACCCTCTCCGTGCCTTTGAACCATGAAGACCTTCAGCACGATGTGATCCGTGGACTCACCAGCATGCAGACGTCCATGGGAAGGTAGACTTTGCGTCGGCTGCTGTGATACGGAGTCGCCCTCAGACACGTCACGATCCCCTGAGCTTTACCGATGTGGCTCGCTGCGTGGTCGGCGTGGACGTTTTTCAACCCTGCACGAAAACACGAACACTTTGATTCGATCGCCTTACTTTCTCCTGCGTGCTTTGAAAAGAATAAAACTTTCTCACCAAGTCCCATCACTGACCTCTATCCTCACACACAAACTATTTGGTTTTTGGACGTCGCCATCTTGGTTTTTGGCCACAATTAATTTGTTGGGAAGTTGTGTTTTATTTGTTAAAGTTGGCTGGTATCCTACAATTTACTTGAAGCGCCAGATCTACAAATATTCAGCTCTGATAAGGTGTGTGTGTGTGTGTGAAGCTTCTCTTGTATAAAAACATGAAACCGATTTAAAACAAAGACTTAAAAAGTATATATATATATATATATATATATATATATATATATATATATATATATATATATATATATATATATATATATATATATATATATGAAGTAAAATTGGAAGCCGGGGAGCAACTTACTAACTGTGACTAATAAGCTCACAACTCACAACCAGCAGGAAGGATTCAGTACGTCACAAAGCCAACAGAGAGGACATGCGTTACACTCACTCACTCACCGAAACACTCCAGCAGCAGGTAAACTAAAGAGGACTGCGTGTTCTCCGAGTACGTCTCCAGCTCCTGCAGGTTCCTGTAGGCTCGGTCATCCAGACCCGTCTCCTGGTGAAGCACAGGTTTCATGGTCGTTACTCTAAACGGTAACTTGTTCGATTACAGAGTTCATCTTTAAAGAAAGCAGTGGTTGAACACATCGTCCACTTTTAACGAGACATTTATGATCGTTACAGGTTGAAAACATTCAGGCTGTATATAAGAAGTGGACCCAGTCACAGTGCAACACCCATTGGTTTGTGGAACGATGTTTTGAAGTCTCGAGTTCGGCAATTTTACAGCCACCATCTTGGTTTTTATCCGTTGCCATCTTGGTTTTTATCCGTCGCCATCTTGGTTTTTATCCGGCATCATCTTGGTTTTTATCCGTCGCCATCTTGGGTCCTGAAGAAGTCTTTTCAGAACTGGAGGTTGCATATGAACCGTGAACAGTTCAACTTAAAGGTGAAGACGCCAAGTAAAACAATCCCGTATTTCATCGGAGAATTAGAGGAATTACTGAAAATATCCTTTGATTTTTAGAAACATGTCGTCTCCTATCAGCATAACTGCATGCTGCAGCAAGAGACTGATCATCTACATGTGCAGGTGTGTCTTACTCTCTCCGTTATGATCCTCAGCAGCCATCTCTTTGTCAGGTCATGTTTCCTCACCGCCTGCAAAACATCATCCGCACTGTTACTCAGCTGAAGAGTTTAAACATCCCAACAGCCTTTGCTGCCGTTACTCTCGGAACCAAACCCTTCATAGATTGAATGTTCTGCCGTATTTACCCTCCACAGCTCGGCGCTGACCGGCTGGTTCGGAGGCTCGTCTCTGTAGATTTCTTCGATGGCCGCTTTCCAGAACTGCATTCGCATCAAACCAATGGTCTTCTGGGAAACAGAGTCCTTCACCTTGTGGAGAAACAAAAGGAAAGACATTGCTCGACAAGCTAAAAGGAATCCCAGACTTTTATCATAGAAACAGGAGCAGCGGTAGTAACAGAAGTATTGGTGGAGGTAGTATTATCAGCAGTCATTCCTCATCCTGCCATGCTGTTGGACTACCTGCCTGTGCCAGCTCCACATTAAAGGCTCTCAGAGCCAAAGAGGAGCGCCGCACCTCCTCTGGGAGGAGCAGGGAAGACACGTATCCGTCATAGTCTCTGGACCTGAGGAGGAGAACAGGAAGAGGAGGAGGTGCCGTTGATGACATTCTTCTAAAGTTAAAGTTCATTCTGTATTCAAAAACTCAGTACTTTGCCAGTTTTTACTTTCACCATTATTTTTGTTCAGGTGTACAAGAATACATACAATATTTTTCAAACAAAAAAAAGTTGTTTTTTGGATAGACAGAGACAGACAGACAGATACTTTATTAATCCCGCATGGGGACATTTATGGCACAGGTAAATAAAAGAAGAGTAAAATATTAAATATAAAATGCAAATATAAAAATGCACAATATATACAATGAAATAGAATAATATTAAATAACTAACGAAATAGTAGTGCAAATATGTAACCAAACAAACACAGTAATGGAGTTTTAGTTTAAAAGAAAACGTTCAAAGTTGTATGTCATAATGTGTTGTGACGTCATTTAATAGGAGCGCTGTATCTCTTTAAACTAGCGATGGGACACATCGTGACGTGTCTGGCTGTAATGCTAACTGTTGTTAGCATTAGCGAGCAGTCAGACCCACCTGACCAGCTCCATGCAGTACGTCTGAGAGTCGGTTGTCGCGCTGCTCGCGGCTCTCACGCGCTGAACACCCGCCGCTCGCTGGAGACAAACGCTGCTGGGTGAAATCTGTCTGTGAAGAGCGCGATACAGCGACGTTTTATTGCGTAATAATCCATGTTTAACGCTGATTCCAGCGGCCATGTTTCCACCTTCAACTTTCACCCTTTGTGTCACAATAAAAACATTCCCCCGCGCAACCAAGGCCGACGGGATTTAAAGTCCGCTTTTTTAATTTAACGAGAGCTGCTGAAAATATATACCGATGAGTTTAAAATCATTTATAGACATAACGGTAACTGAACACTTGTGTAAAATAATAACAACCGTAAATGTGGTTGTTTTTATGTTTAAATCACACAGAAAGTAGCAGGTCACAGACGTGATCCGCATCCGTACCAATACCGGAAATACAACCATACTGCCTCCAAACTGAAGAACAATGATGGAACCTACAACAGCGACGACATGAGCAAAGCCAATATTTTAAACAACCAATATTCCGGTATTTTCACCAGAGAGGATACCACCACCATGCCAACATTCACAGTAAAGCAGCTGACCTCAGATCTGCGGATTTCGATTTCAGAGGACAGGACACTCAAAAAGCTCAGATCCATCAGAACAGACAAATCCCCGGGGCCTGACCAGATCCACAACCGATTACTCAAGGAAATGGCTGATATCCTTGCTTCACCATTGTGTAGCCTGTTCAACACAAGCCTAGCCAGCGGTGAGGTACCCGTACAGTGGAAAACGGCAACAGTAACCCCCATCTTCAAAAAAGGCGACAAGTCTGACCCAGCAAACTACAGGCCCGTCTCACTCACGTCAGTAGTATGCAAACTCATGGAAAGACTGATTGCCGAAGACATCATGGAGCACCTGAAATCGAATAACCTTCTCTGCAAGCAACAGCACGGCTTCATGTCCGGCAGATCAACAGTTACTGATCTAGTGCAGTGATTCTTAACCATTGGGCCGCGGCCCATGATTATGCTAGCCTGTAGCGAAAGTTATGGATAAGTTATTAAAAAGAAAAAATGAAGACGACAGTGGTGCCATACCCCCCAAAAGTCTAAATGTGTGCGCAAGTACAACCCTGACTTTCTTAAGTACGGCTTTGTGAACGGATGCAACGAGGCAGAGCCGAGGGCTCAGTGTGTGGAATGTGAGCTAATGCTATCAAACGAAGCTCTGAAGCCTTCAGAAATAAAGCGACACGTAGCGACGAAACATCCAACGCTCGTGGGAAAGTCTGTTGGGCTTCTTGTTGTGTATGCAGGTTTACATACACATGATAATAAATGTCTTTGTGATCATCACATTCTATCATCTCATTTATTTAACAAGGGTTTTGCCTGTTCAACACCGGCATCCTCGATCCCCTCCCCTTCCGGTCCTACGGCTTGTTTGCGCAAATACGTCACAAAACATGTCCGTGTTTGGTATCCCAGCATGCCCAAAATCCTCATCCTTGCAAAGAAATCATCGATTTTCTTTCATTTCTTATGGTTTCTCCACAAAAGGAGCCCACACACACTGTCCAAAGTCGCCATAACCGCTGCAAGTCGTATCTTGCAGCATTTCGACGGAAAAAGACACATTACAGACCCGACAACGTGCTAGCGGATGTTACCATGGAGCTCCTGCCTTCAGAAAACGCTAGTACTTATAGTACAAACCTTATCCTCCTCTTCCATAAGCCGTCAACCAACGTTTGCGTAACTGAGCTATTCTCATTCTCGTTCGTGCGCTCGGTCTCAGCCATTAAGCACAGCAAGTCCGCTACTCACACACCACGTGTTCGACCATATATACATAGTTTTTGCAATTTGCAAAGGCTTATAATAAAAGTAAAATAATATAATATCAAAATATAAAGGGAGAAACACCTTCAGTGTGTCAGAATATCATGTGGGTACCATGTGTCCATTTGGGTCTCCAAATGTCCTTTTAGAGCTCCGCCTGGATCTCTTCATGAAGAAACTCTGTAGAATGGTCATACTTTGTCCAATCTTCTTCAAATTTGAGGCAGTTGTTCACTGATAGTGTAGTTACAGCCCTATACTGTCCTTTACCTGTACAGATACAGCCACCGGCAGTTATTTATACTGAAACATACTTTTTTATTTTATGCGGACAAAAATCTTAAATTTGTACTGACTCCAAAGGCCCACTGCTCTGTTTCTGTATGACCTACAGGTTGTCTGACACTTTTGATGCATATAGTCAGAGTGGGCCCCGGGACACTTTGTACTTGAACAGTTGGGCCCCGAGGTCAAAAAGGTTAAGAACCCCTGATCTAGTGGAAGCAATCGACATCTGGACTGAAGCCCTTAGTCACAAGCTTCCAGTCGATATTCTCTTCCTAGACTACGCTAAGGCCTTTGACACGGTTCCACATGAGAGACTTCTCCTTCAACTTTCAACCTTTGGCATCCAAGACAACATACTTCAATGGATCCGTAACTTTCTTACCAATCGCAGACAACGAGTAGTGGTAAATGGACAATTCTCCGATTTCGCAAGCGTCAACAGCGGGGTACCTCAAGGCTCAGTACTTGGCCCTTTGCTGTTTGTACTATTTGTGGCTGATATACCGGATTTCCTCAACAACTTTGTCCTGATGTTTGCCGATGACACTAAGATCTTTGAAGTCATATCACAGCTACATGACACGCAGCACTCCAGTCTTCAGTGTGATTTGGACCATCTTCAATCTTGGGCCCAAACAATGTGCATGTTATTCCACCCAGATAAATGCAAAACAATGCACCTCGGGAACACCAACCCACAACTCGCATACACAATGAGGAACAACAATGGCACAACCCACCAGCTTCAAATCACACATATATATATGTGTGTATATATATATATATATATATATATATATATATATATATATATATATATATATATATATATATATGTGTATATATATATATATATATGTGTATATATATATATATATATATATATATATGTGTATATATATATATATATATATGTGTATATATATATATATATATATATACATACATATATATATATATATATATATATATATATATATATATATATATATATATATATATATATATATATATATATATATATATATATATATATATATATATATATATATATATATGTATGTATATGTATGTATATATATATATATATATATTCATATATATATATATATATTTATATATATTTATATATATTATGTTGATGCTTTTGTAAAGGCACACATGAGGGTGAAGTGTAATCTTCCGTCTCCCTCCACAGACAAACATGGCTGATCATCACCGGCACGCTGGCCTCTCTGCTGCTGATCCGACAGCTGCTTCACTGCGTGCGGGCGAGCCGGAGATGGCTTCTGTTCGGTTACTTCTCCATCAACGTCACGCTGAACGACGTCAGAGGAGACGCAGATACACTGAAACATATCTGAGGAGGCGGAAACGCACACAAGACACTTTACGAGATGACGGACTGGAGAAGAAAGAAACCCTGAAGAAACAGAGACGAGGTCTGAGATCACGTCTGAAGACGGATTATGAGACTTTGAGAGGCTGATTCTGCAGCATCAACTAAATCAACAAAATGCCACAACAACACTCCGCAACATATCATATATAACAACCAAATAACAGCCTGAGATGCAGGTTGTAGATCCACTTCAAACTGATTTCGATTGCGTCGCTGTTTCTAATGAGGGATGATGTGCTGCCGTTCTTTTAAAAGTGGAAACAAGTCAACAAAAACAAATGTTGGATGCTCAATATTAATAGATTCTGATCGGGATTATTATGAGATCAATGTGAACGCTCTGAAAGTCTCAACAAACTTCACAGTCGCTTTGTTTTTAATCATATTTGTGGATCTTATCTTTTGGGCAAGTGTCAGTTTGTGACGCCATTTCTCACTAATATTTACAAAGCAGTTAATCGATTAATGGATCATATGATCAGCAGATTCATCAATCATGAACATAATTAGTTCAAAAGCAGCTCACGGATATTTCACGGTGTGGTATTGGGACATGAGTTTGAGTGTAATTGTACCATGTATGCATTATTTTTTATTTGTTTGCATTTATACTTTGTATCAAATCACGAAGTAGAAACAAAGTGTGTTCTTTAATAAAACCCTTTGTTTACATGTGTCGGTCCAGATGACGTGTGGCTGTGTGATGAAGTCACGAGGTGATGACTGTCATGTGACCGCTCTGCATCAAGTTACAAATATTTCGTCAGAAATACCGGAACATGTGGATATTTCTTTCAAAATAAGAGTAAAACATTGAAAGAAAATTCTAAACTCGCTATTTTTTTAATCTCTGAATTGTTTTCCCCCGGTTATATATTTAATCTACATGTTTTTATTTTAACATTTACTATTATCATTGACAGTATTTTTATGTATTCATGTACACAGTGAAAAAAAGACATAAAAATATTTTTGACCGGACGAACAACAGATATAACGAATAACAGATCTACTGGTACGTCTGAATGAACGTCCCATAAATGGACCAGTCAAAATATATTGACATTTTTTTTAGTGAGTCAACATTTTGATATTTTAACAATTAAAGTTAATATTTGATGTCGCTTATCATTTTTACTTAATTTAATTTCCATAATTACTAAAACGTTTTTTTCATTACCTGGTCGAAACGGGCTTCTATTAAAAGTAGTTTATTTAAAAAACAATTCTAAAACTAAAATAGCTGATTTGGCTCAAACTGTCTGGCTTTTATTTCGTAAAAGGTAACCGGAAGCCGTGTGTTTTATTTCCTCTACCGTGACGGCGTGATCGCTGGATGATGACGACGATGGGTCCAGCAGGAGGAGAGCGGAGTTCAGGCTAGTTTCTCTCCTCCTCATATGGCAGCAGCGTCGGTGAAATATCCATTAGTGTGGCTGCTGTTGTGGCTCTTTGTCCGGCTGTCAGAGACTAACAACACCCGGTAAGACCTCCGGTTCAACTGTCTTTAAGATAGCTGCTAATGTTAGCCATGCTAGCTGTTAGCATAGCTTAAAAATGAAAAAGAAAGTGTGTCCAGACACACACACACACACACACACATAGCTTGAGTTATCCGGATATAAATTGTTCCTCTTTTGGTAAAATCCTGTGAACTTAAAACTATTCTAACACCAGTTAATGCTGATATAAGTTAGCAGCTGTTTGTCTGACTTTTAAAGTTCTTATCAGAGTTGTTGAGAAACTTTACAAAGTTCACAAACCTTCAAACACAACAAGACCTTTAATTAGTCCTCTTATTTCGCTGAACATACAAAGAACGAAGTTAAAGTCTGAATAAAGTAAACATGCCATTAAACTAGTTGTCATATCACATTAATAGCATTTCGTGCATTTTACACTTGTACTGCGTTGTGATGATTTTAAAGGCTGATCTCAAATGTTTAAACTTTGTGAGTCCAGTCATCACGTGTTGGTTTCAACTGATAGTTTATATATAAATGTTGCTGTAGTTTGTCCCTTTGGCCACAAGATGGCGCGGTCGGACCACAGTTACAGAACAATGCCTTAAAAAAGAGAAGATGAGAGAAATCTTTATTTATTCAGGAGGAAATGATTGTGTAGCAGTTGAAGTATAAAGTGGGAAAGATTGAGAATAAAACGATAAAGATTATCAGTAAGATGCATAAACCAAATGTACACGATGTCTGAAATATAAACAGGTTAATGGTCAGGTGGAAAATATCACATAACGTCATATAATATATGTGTATTTCATAATATACGTTTAACGTTCTTCCTCTCGTCGTAGAGTCTCTCTGGACGATGACGTCATGTTGCCATACGCTCGTGGCCACGCCCACGGCCCCGCCCACTCCCACCGCCACGTCAGGGACTGCCAGCCCGCCGTCCACGGCAACTCCACCCACGAGAGCCGGCCCTCCTCCGGTAACCGCGGCGGGCTACCGGTGGCCGAGTCCACGGTGTTCGTGTCGGACGTCCCGGGAAGCTCCAGGCGGGTTTACGGTCAGTCAAGATGACTCTGGATCTGATCTTTTGTTTGACCAACCTCTGGTTCATTGAGTGTCCCTGAAAGCATCTCGTCTTTGCTCCCAGGTCACGTGACGGTGGTCCGCGACCCGCTGAGGACGGTGTCGGTGTTGGAGCCCGGCGGGCCGGGCGGCTGCGCGATGAAGCAGAGGGCCACGGTGGAGGAGACGGCCGGCAGCACCGCCGGGTGTCTGTACGCCCAGAATGCCGGCTTCTTCAACACCGAGACGCTCGAGTGTCTGGGCAACGTGGTGAGCGACGGCCGCATGGTGAGGGACAGCGGGGGGGTGCAGAACGCCCAGTTTGGCATCAGGAGGGACGGCAGCCTGGTGTTTGGGTAAGAGAGCCAGATAGGAGCCGTGATACAGAGTCCCAGTGTTAACCTGTCAATCACTGTAAGCCCCGCCCCTAAAGCATCCCCTGCTTTATGGTCTGTGTGACTCTAAATGGAGCATAATGTACTAAATGAACATCATGCTGTATTGAAGAAGACTTGAAACTAGAGATTGAGACCATAAACGTGTGTGTGTGTGTGTGTGTGTGTGTGTGTGTGTGTGTGTGTGTGTGTGTGTGTGTGTGTGTGTGTGTGTGTGTGTGTGTGTGTGTGTGTGTGTGTGTGTGTGTGTGGGGACCTCGTAGTAGTGTTATAAATATCCAGGTCCAATAGAAAGCTGCACTTCATCGGCGCAAAGCCAGATCATTGATGCTGTTAGCGCCTGTTCTTTCTCTCCCTGTTGTGATGTTTCACAACACCGTCCTGCTGTAAACACAGCTGGTTACCTGAAAAGTGGTGTCTGCTCAGGTGAGTGAGAAGGAGATCGAACGTGAGCTTCCTGGAACAAGCTGAAGTTGTTGTTCAGAGGTCTAAACGTCAGACTGGGACACTTTAACTGGTTGTAAACAGAGGTAACGTTCTGTCACAGTTCTGTGGCTTCACCCAGCTGTCAGTTCATCACTTTAAACATCTGGATTTGGGTCAAAGTTGTCAGAATGAGAGACACAAAGATGCTTTTAAACTTTTCTTTGTTGCTATTGTTATGATTGTGTTTTTGAATTATTCTTTAAATCGGAGACTTCTCCATGAGGTTCACAGTTTTGAGTTTTATGTGAAACATTTCAATTAAATATTGGATGGACTGTGTCGCTCCTCCTCGGTCCAGATGTGGACACTTCTGGTTGCAAAAATCCAAGATGGCGACGGCCAAAATGCAGATCTCGAGGCTTCAAAACGTCCCCAACAGGTGACATGCAGACATATTTCACATTGTAGTTCTGCTGTTTCAGTCCATTCTTTGCACACGACATCTATTGCATCCATGGGGTTGTTTCTTAGGTCAGAGGTCAGAGGGTGGGAGGATTTAACCAGGTGATGGTGCTAAAAGTCAGCTGATCACCAGAGTGATGTATCTTGAGGGGAACATGAACGTCTGAACCGCATTTCATGGCAATCCATCAAATAGTTTTGGTTTTCACAACCAGTGAACAGGAAGTGACCATATCTGGACTGAGGAGGAGTGACGTAGAGACCTGTCAATCACTGTGTAGCCCCGCCCTAAAGCATCCCCTGCAGCTTTGACACATGAAGCGGCGGTTACTCCTGCTGTAGAATCATAAACACTCAGGAATGTTGAGGTCCTGACTATCTGTCTCCCCTCGTCGTCTCCCCAGGTATCTGTCCCAGGAAGACGTTTTGGACCAGTCCAACCCGTTCGTCCAGCTCGTCAGCGGTGTGGTGTGGCTGTTGAGGAACGGAGAGGTTTACATCAACCAGAGCCTGGAGGCCGAGTGTGACGAGACACAGGAGACGGGTACGCTCACACTCGCAGTACCGCATACAACTACACTAACATACTACATACAATATACAGAATATCACAACCGGCCCTTTAAGAACCTGCTGCCACCTGTAATTAAGTGTAACGACGTCTCGTCTGACCCGACTCGCATCCAGTTATTATTGAACTGCATTATGCTCTTTATTGTTACACACACACACACACACACACACACACACACACACACACACACACACACACACACACACACACTGTAAAAGTAAACAAAGGATTTGTTTTTCCCAGAACTCATCTGTCATTGTTTACATAATGTTGAAACTTGACCTCATCTTTTTATAACCTCATGGCCGCTCTGTAGAGACGGTCTGTCAACAACCATATTATTATGATGATATACACCGCTTTAATCTTGATTTATTCCCTCAGTAAACATTGTAAACATGAGTTTATGTCTCAATCTCTAGTTTCAAGTCTTCTTCAATACAGCATGATGTTCATTTAGTACATTATGGTCCATTTAGAGTCACACAGACCATAAAGCAGGGGATGCTTTAGGGCGGGGCTACACGGTGATTGACAACTTCAGGCTTCAAAACATCAGTCCACAAACCAACGGACGATGTGACGACGACTACGTCCACTTGTGATCTACAGGTTATGAATTAGGATCCATTGATGCTCGTAGGATGGACTAGATGATGCAGGAAGATGCAACAATACATGTTAAACACAGGGCTGATAGTGTAGAACATGATATACAATATGTAACTTTCATTTAGGGGAAGTCTTCACTGTGCTGCATGACTGAGGAGAATACTGCTGGGACCTGGATGATGAACTCAGTCGATGATTATCGGATCAATGCTCTGAGTATTGAGTCAGCGGTTGGACTGAAGAGGTTTGAACTGTGATCTGTTCGTCCCGATCTGTACGTTCAGCTTGTTTTTCTCGTACTTTCACAGGGAAATTCCGCACTTTTGTGGACGTGGTGTCGGCGAGGACGGCGGTTGGCCACGACGCCGAGGGCCACCTGGTCCTGTTTCACATCGATGGACAGACCGGAGTGAGGGGGTAACGGTCTCACACTCAGTCATACTTTAGTCTTCTCATTCCGCTCGCTCAGTAAGTGGAGGAAAGAGAGCAAAGAGAAAACATATGATCATTTATGCCATAAACATAAAGTGACTCACAGGCCTTTGAGTCACTACAGAAGTAAATATGCAGGGTTTGATTCTGCATCACTGAACAAACGTAGAGGAAACGAACCGTGTGCACTCTGGATTGTCTTTATAACGCCGGGAACACCGCAGACACTCAAGACACTGAAGATGAAGATGGACGTTGCGTTTACACGCTGTGCTGTCAGAGCTTGTTAGGGGTCTGCTACAGTGAATGTATGAGACAACGGGCCCCTGGGTGTAGACATGCAAAGGGCCCCACCACCCCTCCTACATAGGAGCAAGAAACACTGACTCGAGTTGTTTTGTGTCTCTGTAGTTGTTTTGTGTCGTTTTGTGTCTCTTTGTAGTTGTTTTGTGTCTCTCTGTAGTTGTTTTGTGTCTCTCTGTAGTTGTTTTGTGTCTCTCTGTAGTTGTTTTGTGTTGTTTTGTGTCTCTTTGTAGTTGTTTTGTGTCCCGTCGTAGTTGTTTTGTGTCTCTGTAGTTGTTTTGTGTCTCTCTGTAGTTGTTTTGTGTCTCTCTGTAGTTGTTTTGTGTCTCTCTGTAGTTGTTTTGTGTTGTTTTGTGTCTCTTTGTAGTTGTTTTGTGTCTCTTTGTAGTTGTTTTGTGTCTTGTTGTAGTTGTTTTGTGTCTCTCTGTAGTTGTTTTGTGTTGTTTTGTGTCTCTTTGTAGTTGTTTTGTGTCTCTTTGTAGTTGTTTTGTGTTGTTTTGTGTCTCTTTGTAGTTGTTTTGTGTCTCTTTGTAGTTGTTTTGTGTTGTTTTGTGTCTCTTTGTAGTTGTTTTGTGTCTCTTTGTAGTTGTTTTGTGTCTCTCTGTAGTTGTTTTGTGTCTCTCTGTAGTTGTTTTGTGTTGTTTTGTGTCTCTTTGTAGTTGTTTTGTGTCTTGTTGTAGTTGTTTTGTGTCCCGTCGTAGTTGTTTTGTGTCTTGTTGTAGTTGTTTTGTGTCTTGTTGTAGTTGTTTTGTGTCTTGTTGTAGTTGTTTTGTGTCTCTTTGTAGTTGTTTTGTGTCCCGTCGTAGTTGTTTTGTGTCTCTCTGTAGTTGTTTTGTGTCTCTGTAGTTGTTTTTGTATTGTTTTGTGTCTGTTTGTAGTTGTTTTGTCTCTCTCTGTAGTTGTTTTGTGTCTCTCTGTAGTTGTTTTGTGTCTCTCTGTAGTTTTGTGTCTCTCTGTAGTTGTTTTGTGTTGTTTTGTGTCTCTTTGTAGTTGTTTTGTGTCTCTTTGTAGTTGTTTTGTGTCTCTTTGTAGTTGTTTTGTGTCTTGTTGTAGTTGTTTTGTGTCCCGTCGTAGTTGTTTTGTGTCTTGTTGTAGTTGTTTTGTGTCTTGTTGTAGTTGTGTTGTGTCTTGTTGTAGTTGTTTTGTGTCTCGTTGTAGTTGTTTTGTGTCCCGTCGTAGTTGTTTTGTGTCTCTCTGTAGTTGTTTTGTGTCTCTCTGTAGTTGTTTTGTGTCTCTGTAGTTGTTTTTGTATTGTTTTGTGTCTGTTTGTAGTTGTTTTGTCTCTCTCTGTAGTTGTTTTGTGTCTCTCTGTAGTTGTTTTGTGTCTCTCTGTAGTTGTTTTTGTATTGTTTTGTGTCTCTTTGTAGTTTTGTGTCTCTCTGTAGTTGTTTTTGTATTGTTTTGTGTCTCTCTGTAGTTGTTTTGTGTCTCTCTGTAGTTGTTTTGTGTCTCTTTGTAGTTGTTTTGTGTCTCTTTGTAGTTGTTTTGTGTCTCTTTGTAGTTGTTTTGTGTCTCTCTGTAGTTGTTTTGTGTCTCTCTGTAGTTGTTTTGTGTCTCTCTGTAGTTGTTTTGTGTTGTTTTGTGTCTCTTTGTAGTTGTTTTGTCTTGTTGTAGTTGTTTTGTGTCTTGTAGTTGTTTTGTGTCTTGTAGTTGTTTTGTGTCTCTGTCGTTGTTTTGTGTCTGTCGTTGTTTTGTGTCTGTCTGTCGTTGTTTTGTGTCTCTCTGTAGTTGTTTTGTGTCTCTCTGTAGTTGTTTTGTGTCTCTCTGTAGTTGTTTTGTGTCTCTCTGTAGTTGTTTTGTGTTGTTTTGTGTCTTGTTGTAGTTGTTTTGTGTCTTGTTGTAGTTGTTTTGTGTCCCGTCGTAGTTGTTTTGTGTCCCGCTGTAGTTGTTTTGTGTCTTGTTGTAGTTGTTTTGTGTCTTGTTGTAGTTGTTTTGTGTCTTGTTGTAGTTGTTTTGTGTCCCGTCGTAGTTGTTTTGTGTCCGGTTGTAGTTGTTTTGTGTCTTGTTGTAGTTGTTTTGTGTCTTGTTGTAGTTGTTTTGTGTCTCGTTGTTTTGTGTCTTGTTGTAGTTGTTTTGTGTCTCGTTGTTTTGTGTCCCGTCGTAGTTATTTTGTGTCTTGTTGTAGTTGTTTTGTGTCTTGTTGTAGTTGTTTTGTGTCTCTTCGTGGTCGGTACATGTCTCATTAAGGGACATTTTGTAGGTGAAGGCCGGGGGGGGCCCCATCCAGAAACCCATCCCTGAGTAGATGTATTGAATAAATCTTTAATCGACAACAAGAGTGAGGCGGAGGTGAAGGAGAAACGGCAGAAGGGAGAGGGGCCAGGGGGAGGGGCCAGAAGACCTCTCCACCAATCCAATGTATTGATCCGACCCCTCAGTGCAGCAACACTGAAGATGAATGCGTTGCTGTTAATGACGTGACCTCGAGGAGCACAACAAGCTGACGTATCTGGACACGTTCGCTGTCCGTCTGTACATCTTCACTCGATATCAGAGCCGCTCAATAACCCGTGTAGCGGTCAGCGAGACCAACACAACGACCTCCCGCTCACCGCCTCTCGTGAATAACAGCAGCCTCACCGGTCGCCAACCAGCACGTACACAGAACACGATTCATACAAAGCTCCAAATCAATTGTGCCAAAAACTAAAACTCTAAACAGCTTCAATGTATTTGAGAGTTGTTTTCTCAAAAACGCCCTGAAAGTTCATTGGAACCCATTCAAATGTATCCTCAAGCGAGCGTGTTCACCTGCTCTGATAGTTGTCTGGATATTAATGTGAAAGCTAAATAAGGAGCTTCCCGTCCTGCTGTTGTGGCTGTGCAGCATGAACCTGTGGGAGGTGGCTGAGTCTCTGAAGAGCTACGGAGTCGTCAACGCCATCAATCTGGACGGAGGCGGGTCCTCCACCTACGTGGCTGACGGCTCATTGGCCAGCTACCCCTCCGATCACTGGTGAGCCAATGAAACCCTTCATACGTGTCATCAAACCAGGCTCGTTGGAGACGAGCCTGGTTTGATCACAATCCATCGCCGCACAATGCATGCTGGGTAGATTTGTGTCCGACTTGCTCTGACATCTTGAACACGTGGTCGACGATGACCTCACGCAGATTTTAGAGCCAGTTACTCTCCATCGACTGCATGACCCAATGCATGATGGGAAACGGCTGGCTGTCTCCTGATCAGAGAGCTGATTGGCTCTTAGATTTACCAGGTTTTGTAGAAAATCCTATTTTTCTGTGTAATTGTAGTATTTAACGCTCGATTGTTGGTTATTAGTCTCATGTTGTCCAACAAAGGTTTAATCTAAAAACATCTCGTGTGGTTGATAATGATAAAGCTTATTTATAGAAAACATAACGCAAGTTTCCACACAAATATATATTTACAGACCCGCATGAGTAAATCCAAATGAGGTCTGTGAACTACAAGTAGCCTACAAATCTAACAGGAAGTGAGTGTTTCTTTGACTTCCTGTTTATTCTCTGAAGGCTGAAATCGCTCCTGCTGCTTCCGCATTATCTCGTCTACCTTCCAGGCGAGAAGCAGTTCATCTGGAACGAGCCTACTATCTCCACCATGAAGGTATCCACTAATCCTCCCTCTTCCTCTCAGTGAGTCCGACAGCAGGTGGCGCTGCGCTCGGCCCGTCTCCACCGTCTTGTGCGTTCACCAGCGCCGCTGCCGGCCGGCGGACTGCAGCGGACACGGAGACTGTGTGGACGGAAGCTGCTGCTGCCGGGAGGGCTGGCGGGGCGCCGCCTGCGACTCTCTGGTGTGTCGGCCGCCGGCCTGCGGCCGTCACGGCGTCTGCACCGCCGGTAAGTGAGGAAGAGGAGGAAGAAGATGATGAGGAGGAGGAGAGAAAACATTTTACTACTTTGTCTGTTCGTTTCTCCTAAATTCATTCAAAACATCTTCTTCTTCCTGCTGGTTGCATCTCAATGTTAATCTGTTTCACGTCTTCTTGTTTGTGTTGTAGATGGTTGTGTCTGTGATGCTGGATGGAGAGGAAAGAACTGTAGCCAAGGTACACACACACACTAACACACACACACGCACACACACACACGCACACACACACGGGGCGACTGTGGAGAGCAGGGTCGTCCTTCAATCAGAGGATCGGCGGTTCGATGTGTCCTTGAGTATGAATGTGATGGAATCTGATCGGCACTGAGCCCCTTCTATCAGGGTGAACGATGACGAGCAGTGTGAAAGAGCTTTGAGTGGTCTGAAAGACGAGAAAAGATCTATACAAGTACAGTCTATTTACACGCACGCACACACACACGCACACACACACGCACACACACACACACACACACGCACACACTAAACCAAAGCCTGTAAATACAACCTCCTCCCTCCTTTGTTATTGCAATCATTGCCCCCCCCCCTTCATTGACAGAGTGCCTGCCGGGCTTCTTCGGTGACGGCTGCAACCAAACCTGCGTCTGCGTCAACGGCGGCTCCTGTGACCCCGTTAACGGACGCTGCGCCTGCACCTCCGGTTTTCACGGCGCCGCCTGTGAACAAGGTAGAACCACCACCCTGGAAAAAGAGAAGATTCTGAATGGTACCTGGATTCAGTGTGTGTGTGTGTGTGTGTGTGTGTGTCAGTGTGTCCTCTGGGCTTCTTCGGTCCGTCCTGCGCTCGGGAGTGTCGCTGTGACGACCAGTGTCCATGTGACCCGCAGACAGGAAGCTGTAATGCCACGCTGAGAGGAGAGACCAACCACACCTTACACAGAGGTACACGCTCACACACACACATTAACACACACACACACATGCATTTACACACAGGGAAAAGTGGAGGTGTTGAAGATGTCTGTGAACACCGGAGACATGATCAGCACAATGCTTCAGGGTGGAGGGGGGGGGGGGGGGCCTGTTGACGTCCATCTCCAGAATAGAGTCTTCATTGTGGTGGGGGAGGGGACGGGTGGTTGAGAGGCACGGCCCCCTGCTGAGCTGTGGGAGGGGGTCACGGGGGAGGGGGTCAGAACCGACCCAATGTCCTTTAAAGCGACGGTAAAAGTAGTTGCGCTTGTTTGCCAGGTGCAGGTCGTTCATGGAGCAGAGGCGCTCCAGGCTTTTAGTTGATCTCTTCATTTGTTGGATGATTTGAAGCCTCCATGTTATTGTGTTGGTGTGTTTCTGTCCAGCAGCAGACTCGGTGGAGGCGATACGATGTGTAACACCCAGCAGCTTCTCACGCTCGCTCATAAGCAGACATGAGAGCTTCTACAATAATTAAGACTCCAAAGCTTCTATGGAGGTTTTCTAATGAAGGTCTTCAGACCTCATCACCCGAAAATAATATTTAATGAAATCCTCTTTTTTTCTTTTTTTTATCAAATCGTCTTTCTTAAATGAATTTAACTCGTAGTTCCTTAAGTTGGCCCTTTTCCTTTAAGTTCATGTTGAACCCACTTGAACTCTATTCATCTCCTTTCTTTATCAGTCATCAAACTGGAAAGGTATAATAAATACCGTAAAACAAACAATGTTGACTTCACATTATTTCACATATGAAATATGAAGTGTTGATATATGTGTGTTGGTAAAAGCTCACCATAAATAAATGAACCCCAGAAGTTACAGATAGATTGGGTTTGGTTAAAAATGACTTCTATGAGAACGTGTAATGATAATAATAAAAATACATTTTATTTATAGAGCACTTTACAAACATTCAAATCAAATCAAAAAGCTGAACACGAAGAACAGAACACCCGGCTGTGTCAGGTGTTCCAGAGGGAGGACGCTCTGCTTCAGCATAAAGATATTTATTGTCGCTATATTTTGGTAAAACTTTTAATCTCGATTCTTGATTCTTGTTCTTATTTCATTAATGATTTCAGCTCCTTACGTACTTCATATAATAACAACATAAACTACGTCATGATCTGATCTTCATCTCTCCGTCTGCTCTTTGAAAGACGAAGAGTTTACTCGTGATGACATACATTATTAAATGGTTCTTCTCCTCCTCCTCCTCCTCCTCCTCCTCCTCCTACACAGCTGGACATTGTCTGGCGGAACAGATGTTTACACGTTGGAGACGAGATGAAGAAGCTCACAGAGAGCAGCTTCATCTGACAGAGTAAGTGTCACAGGTCGAGTCACGTGACCCACCTCACCCCTTCACCCCCTCACCTCTCCTCTCCTCACCCCCTCACCTCCTGACCTCACCCCTTCACCCCCTCACCCCCTCACCTCTCCTCTCCTCACCCCCTCACCTCCTCACCCCCTCACCTCCTCACCTCACCCCTTCACCTCCTCACCCCCTCACCTCCTCACCCCCTCACCCCCTCACCTCTCCTCTCCTCACCCCCTCACCTCCTCACCCCCTCACCTCCTCACCTCACCCCTTCACCCCCTCACCTCCTCTCCTCTCCTCACCCCCTCACCTCCTCACCCCCTCACCCCCTCACCTCTCCTCTCCTCACCCCCTCACCTCCTGACCTCACCCCTTCACCCCCTCACCTCCTCTCCTCTCCTCACCCCCTCACCTCCTCACCCCCTCACCTCCTGACCTCCTCTCCTCACCCCCTCACCTCCTCACCCCCTCACCTCTCCTCTCCTCACCCCCTCACCTCCTCACCCCCTCACCTCCTCACCTCACCCCTTCACCCCCTCACCTCCTCTCCTCTCCTCACCCCCTCACCTCCTCACCCCCTCACCTCCTGACCTCACCTCCTCACCCCCTCACCTCACCTCCTCACCCCCTCACCCCCTCACCTCTCCTCTCCTCACCTCCTCACCCCCTCACCTCCTGACCTCACCTCCTCACCCCCTCACCCCCTCACCTCACCTCCTCACCCCTTCACCCCCTCACCTCTCCTCTCCTCACCCCTTCACCCCCTCACCCCCTCACCTCCTCACCCCCTCACCTCACCTCCTCACCCCCTCACCTCACCTCCTCACCCCCTCACCTCCTGACCTCACCTCCTCACCCCCTCACCTCACCTCCTCACCCCCTCACCCCCTCACCTCACCTCCTCACCCCCTCACCTCCTCTCCTCTCCTCACCCCCTCACCTCCTCACCTCCTCCTCACCCCCTCCTCTCCTCACCCCCTCACCCCCTCCTCTCCTCACCTCCTCTCCTCACCCCCTCACCTCCTCTCCTCACCCCCTCACCTCCTCTCCTCTCCTCACCCCCTCACCTCCTCACCTCCTCCTCACCCCCTCCTCTCCTCTCCTCACCCCCTCACCCCCTCACCTCCTCTCCTCACCCCCTCACCTCCTCTCGTCCCCTCACCTCCTCACCCCCTCACCTCCTCTCCTCCCCTCACCTCCTCACCCCCTCCTCTCCTCTGAACAGTCGACTTTTTGTAGACTTCAGTGGAGCCGATAAACAGAAAATGAATTGACGATTGTTGTGATTGAACGCTTCAGGAAAACAAATAAAACATTTCATGATTCCAGCTTCTTAAACAGTTCCATGCTCTAAAAGTCCAAAGTTATTTAAAACAGATGTTATCACCAAAACATGCAGCTTTTGTCGAATGAAATATTCTGCTTCAATCCAGATGTGTTGGCGTTTAGCCTTTAAAACAACATTTCCTCTGCGGTCAAACAGCTGCTTGCTTCACACCAATGAAGGCGGCGTGTGTGTGAACGGGCGTTCGACACACACCTCACCAGAAGCTCTGAGTGACCGCGCCGTCTCTCCTCAGGCGCAGCTGGCTGATGATCACCGTTGGCCTGTCCTCTCTGCTGATGGCCAGCCTGCTGCTTCAGCTGGTTCGGGCGCGGCGCTGCCCGGCGGCCGCTCGCTCCGCTGAACGTCGAGACTTCTCTTACGTCCCGCTGAACCGCATCAACGGAGGAGCGGACGCAGACGGCGGGAAATCCGGGTTCGCGTCGGACGACTCTGACTCTCAGGATGAAGTCTGGTCCCCGGGGTCGTAGATGTCAGGAGGGCCGACGGGGGACGAGAGAGGCTCGATTTAAACGGCTAATCTTGTCGAAAAACGACAATCTGGCAGGAAGGAAGAGGAAGCTTAACTGACATCAAAGTGTTTCTGGCAGCCGGTCAGATGTTTGCCCCCACAGCTGCAGGTAGGACGAGCTTCCCACTGTTGAACTGGTGAACTGGTGAAGTGAGACTTGTTGTCCAGCTATCTTTGAGCTTAATCGGGTGTTTTCTGGTTAATCGCCATGAACCCTAAAAAGAATGCCGTCATCCTTCTCACAGAAGTAGCGAGTGAGACCAGCGACATTACAGTAAATACTTAAATATCCGCCATCATTCCGTCAGAGAAATCTATCAGATTATAGTTCAGCCTAGTTAATGGACCGTATAGCTGCATTTTGGGACCTTTATAGATATGATAAGTATGTTTCGTTGGTTTACCACGTCAACAAAAGTAAATGTCTCGCTCAAAACTACTCAAAAAGACCAACAATATCCATGTACGTGCACAATATTCAGAATATTTTCACCTCTTTGCCTGAACTGAAGCTGTTATTTAGCTCAAAAGATTCTCAACCTATCGTTGACTTGAACATATATTGATTATTGCGGCAGAGTTCTGAGAGGTTACCTTACTGTTGTTGTGAGTCTGGTGACTTTGAAGAGAGAATATTTCCTCGTGCTGGTTCTCTAAACTCCATCTCGACTTTAAAACAGCGCCGCTATCCCGTCAGAGAGGCTCGAGCTAACAGTCCGTCCACTTATTTAATCCTTAAACAGCTGATTATGTAATTCTGGTGCCACTGATTCACCTAAATGATAGAAACCAGCTCCGTGGTGCCGGTTCTCCAGGCTCGCCGGTGTTAAGCTCAGTTTAGAGTTAGACTGGGTTCAACTTCACGATGACACTTTGAACTTTGAACTCCTCCCATGAAAACAAACTCTTACTGAGTTGTTGTTGTTGTGTTTTCAACACAAGGATTTGTAAGATGTTTTGTCAGAATGCACTGAGCTCCATCTGAGGTCAACGTGCTCGTTCACATCGGAGACTAAAGAAGCACAATGTCTTCAACGAGCCACCGATGTTTGATTCAAACTTCATCAGGATTTCTTACTGCATCAATGAACTGTCACCAAACTTCCTGTTTTAAACACATCAATAAATGTATCGTTTGACCACTAAAATATGAATCCATCCTTTTCTTATTTTAGGTGTCTTGCTTTTTAAACTCTTGTCATGGAATCGGATGTTTCTGCTACGAGGGAATCCATTTTGACAAACTGCCACTTTTACAATTTAAAATTTAAAAACCGTAAGTCTGTTGCCATCTTATTCTTTTTTTACCCGTAGATCCTCGTCGATCCTCGTCATGTGTGTGTGGGGGATTGCTAACTTAGCATGTCAGCATGCTAACAGGTGTCATGCTAACATGTTAGCAGTTGGTATGTTAGCCGAGACTAAGACAAGACCAAGACCAGAGTGTACCAAGACAAGACCAAGACTTTGGAGAGTATCGAGACCAAGACGAAGTATCGAGACCGAGTCAAGACCATGACTTTGCTGTGTTTGATTGTGATTTATTGCTTCAATCGGCTACATTTACCATCAACGAGTGATTGAACATCCAGATAAACGGTGTGAGGATGTTTTTAAATGAGCTTCTAAACAAACATCTCTGAGGGCGACGCAACAGCTGAAGAATCAGGTCAGCTGTTACTTCTTCTTCTTCGAAACACCGAAGTCTGCACCACAAAAAGATATCGGGAAACATTCTCTCTGAAGAGAAACGGTGTGTGTGTCTGAGATGATGCGACAACAATAAGCTGATGAAACACAACCTGTGTTCAGAGGAAGGACTCTAATGATGGTGACCGTTCTTCTTCTCTGGTGTTTGCATGAACAAACGGCTGAAGGAGACTTCATGCTATCTGGTTTACTCACATGAAGAAGTAAACCTTTGAGGGGCTCATTCCTCTGCAGAATGAGTACTTTTACTTTTTGTATTTAAAGTACATTTTGCTGCAGCACTTTTACTCATAACAGAGTATGTTTTACTTCAGTTGTGCTGCCGGTTATTTACGGTGGTTAGACCCCCCCCCCCCCTATGTGCTCACATTTGTTTCTCATTTAATAATATTATAATATATATTTTCATGGTTTTTAAAGGGTAGATGTGTGTTTTCTTTTTTCCAGACAGCTGACTCACGTTCTTCTTCACCTTGTTTTTGATGAGTCAGGAAACCGGCTGTGTTTCTATGACTTCCCCTCTGTTTATGAACTGAAGTCAGGAGGTCTCGGACGGGGCGGTGAGAGCCAATGGGCTGCCGGCTCTCTGCGCTTTGTCCCGCCTCCCGACTCCAGCTGATGTAACTCAGCAGGAGGATGTCGCTCTGCAGAAACTCAGCAGTTTCCTCACAGCTTGTGTTTCATGTCAGTTTCATGTCTTGTTTGTTTCTCCTCTGTGTTCTCGCTATTGTATTTGTGTTTATGGTAAAAAATGACACGTTGAATCAGTTTGTGAGTTAAAAAACCTGCGAAACATTTTGCGTCTCCTCGTGGAGCGGCTTGACTTCAGTCGACAGACAAACCGGTTTTGAAAGAGACACTATCTCCTCTGACAGTTCCAGGATCATTGACTGAAACACCACCAACAAAAGAAACGGTGCATTCCTGTCCCGTTCGCAGCAGTAAGACTGTAAACAGCAGAATCAGAAGTCACTCTCTTGTATGTTCAGTCAACTGCTCCGTGTTTCCTCTTTTCATGGTTCCAGACGTTTAGAAGCCGTTTGCACTGATTTCTTTTTGGAGCTTTTAAAACCGGAACACAGTTTACACGAAGTCAGAAGAAAACTATTCATGTGAATGTGTTGTAATGGTGTCTGACTGAAGCTCGTCTGACTCGCATATTGTGTCCGACTCTACAAGACTGCAGCTGATTATCGCTTTAAGATGATTCACTGAGGAACCGATCGATTACAGATTGTTTTCATTGGTAATTCATTGGTTTTAAATCAAGAAAGGGAACAAACCTGTGTGTGTGTCTCTGTGTGCGTCTCTCTCTGTGTGTGTGTGTGTGTGTGCATCTCTCTCTGTGTGTGTGTGTGTGTGTGTGTGTTGTGAAGCCGTGACCTCTCGCCCCACAGAGGTTAGTGTGTTACTCGAGGCCCCGCCCACATTCCTCTCCACATGTTTCCGTCCTGAACGACTGACGTGTGATCATCACCACAGCTGGAAGGAGACACTAACGACAACGTCATGAATACAAACATAAGAAATATAAAACTAAAATACCAATTAGAGAAAGTTCAGAGCAAAACAAACAGAGAAACTGTCACTAAGTACTGCACTTGTGTACAATTTTAAAGTACTTAATCATTAGAATCTAAAATATAATATATATCATATATATATATCATATAATATGTATGATATATATATATATATATATATATATATATCATATAATATGTATGATATATATATATATATATATATCAGAACAGAGGAAACAATCGTGTGCAATATTACTTTTATTGCTGCTCTATTTTGCGCTGGTGTTAGTATTACTTCTTACATAATTTATATTGTTTATAAATGTTTATATCTTTACTGTTTGTATTGCTTTTTCTTCCTCTGTTGTAATCTTGTAAAATTTCATTCTGAAATGAGCCAGTTTACATTGTAAGTACTTTTACTTTTGGAATACTTTTAAGTATATTTCGATGCCACTACTTTTGTACTCAAGTAATGCAGGACATTAACTTGTAACGGAGTATTGGTACTACTGTTTTTTGAAGTAAAAACACTCCAGGTAAGCATGTCTCTAACACTCCAACAGCACGAGTACCTGATGTTGAGAACAAACAGAATATTTCATTACTCAACAAGAATTCGGTGGCAACAACACGAGGTCGTTGACCCCCGCTGTGCTCACACAGGACAGTATTGTGCAACACACACACTCACACAGTAAACATTAACCAGATGATGTGAAGACGCAGCAGAAGGAAGGCGACTGCATTGTTGTGACGGTGATCACTTCTATGTCGGCAAACAGGACGTTCTGTCCGTGAGGCGCACACACCCTGAACACCTTGTGTGCGTTATTAGTGCTGTAGTAACAACTAATGAGGACAATATGAGTCACACATGGGAGGGTTGTGAGACAAAAGACAAGACGGACAAAAGGCCTCACCTGCGTCGAGACAAAACGGACTGTATGGTTGTTAAGACGCTTTATGTGGTTGTTTTGTGTCTCATTGTAGTCTCCTTGTGTTCCTTTGTAGTTTTGTATCTCTTTGTTGTCTTCTTGTGTCTCTTTGTAGTCTTCTTGTGTCTCTTTGTAGTCTTCTTGTCTCTGTAATCTTCTTGTGTCTCTTTGTAGTCTTCTTGTGTTCCTTTGTAGTCTCCTTGTGTTCCTTTGTAGTTTTGTATCTCTTTGTTGTCTTCTTGTGTCTCTTTGTTGTCTTCTTGTGTCTCTTTGTAGTCTTCTTGTGTCTCTTTGTAGTCTTCTTGTATATCTTTGTAGTTTTGTCTCTTTGTAGTTCTCTTGTGTCTCTGTAATATTTTTCTTTGTAGTCTTGTGTCTCTTTGTAGTTTTGTGTCTCTTTGTCGTCTTCTTGTATCTCTTTGTAGTCTTTTTCTGTTTTGTTGTAATCTTTTCTTTGTAGTCTTGTGTCTCTTTGTTGTCCTCTTGTGTCTTTGTAGTCCTCTTGTGTCTCTTTGTAGTCTTGTGTCTCTTTGTAATCTTTTTCTTTGTAGTCCTCTTGTGTCTCTTTGTAGTCTTGTGTCTCTTTGTAGTCCTCTTGTGTCTCTTTGTAGTCCTCTTGTGGCTCTTTGTAGTCTTCTTGTGTCTCTTTGTAGTCTTCTTGTGTCTCTTTGTAGTCCTCTTGTGTCTCTTTGTAGTCCTCTTGTGTCTCTTTGTAGTCTTCTTGTGTCTCTTTGTAGTCTTCTTGTGTCTCTTTGTAGTCCTCTTGTGGCTCTTTGTAGTCTTCTTGTGGCTCTTTGTAGTCTTCTTGTGTCTCTTTGTAGTCCTCTTGTGTCTCTTTGTAGTCTTCTTGTGTCTCTTTGTAGTCCTCTTGTGGCTCTTTGTAGTCTTCTTGTGGCTCTTTGTAGTCTTCTTGTGGCTCTTTGTAGTCTTCTTGTGTCTCTTTGTAGTCTTCTTGTGTCTCTTTGTAGTCCTCTTGTGGCTCTTTGTAGTCCTCTTGTGGCTCTTTGTAGTCTTCTTGTGTCTCTTTGTAGTCCTCTTGTGGCTCTTTGTAGTCCTCTTGTGGCTCTTTGTAGTCTTCTTGTGGCTCTTTGTAGTCCTCTTGTGGCTCTTTGTAGTCCTCTTGTGGCTCTTTGTAGTCCTCTTGTGGCTCTTTGTAGTCCTCTTGTGGCTCTTTGTAGTCTTCTTGTGTCTCTTTGTAGTCCTCTTGTGGCTCTTTGTAGTCCTCTTGTGGCTCTTTGTAGTCTTCTTGTGGCTCTTTGTAGTCTTCTTGTGTCTCTTTGTAGTCCTCTTGTGGCTCTTTGTAGTCCTCTTGTGGCTCTTTGTAGTCTTCTTGTGGCTCTTTGTAGTCTTCTTGTGGCTCTTTGTAGTCCTCTTGTGGCTCTTTGTAGTCCTCTTGTGGCTCTTTGTAGTCTTCTTGTGGCTCTTTGTAGTCTTTTTGTGGCTCTTTGTAGTCCTCTTGTGGCTCTTTGTAGTCCTCTTGTGGCTCTTTGTAGTCCTCTTGTGGCTCTTTGTAGTCTTCTTGTGGCTCTTTGTAGTCTTCTTGTGGCTCTTTGTAGTCTTCTTGTGTCTCTTTGTAGTCTTCTTGTGGCTCTTTGTAGTCCTCTTGTGGCTCTTTGTAGTCTTTGTCTCTCTGTAGTTGGTTGTTGTAGTTTTGTGGTTGTTTGTATTTTGTTGTAGTCATTTGGAGTCTTTTTGTGGTCTGTTTTTGTCTCTCTGTAGTCATTTTGAGTCTCTCTGTGACTCTTTGAGTGACATTTTGTCGATGAAGGCCATGGTGACCTGACACTTTGAACCCTTGGGCCTGTCTCCAGTACGTTAAGTACTCCATCTTTGGACTCCCGTTAGTCACAATTTATATAAAACTAGAAGCACAGGCCGGGTGCCTCATCTCCCAATATTAACAACAGAGCAAGAACAGATATCAGCCTCTGGTACATCGATATAGAATATTATCAGACTAGTACTCTAAATAAAATACAGTTTAATGGTTAAACATTGAACGTAAAAGCAGACTGAGAAGCAGAGACATTGTTCAGGACTTGAGTTTGATCTTTTAAGCATGAAAATCACTTGTTTATTTCATGTTCTGAGAGTTTCAGGGTGTTTTGAAGTTACAGGTGAGAGACCTGCGGAGGTGAGGCGGCTGTGATGCAACACAGGAAGTGAGCGGTGAAGGACTTTGTTATCGGTGTGATGGCACAGCTGTGACCTTGTTGTGTGGGAATGGAAAGATCTAGAGCGACATGTTGTCCCAGAGTCCTGCTCCTCTGTGTGTTTTTCCCACATGGAATTTATTTTCTTCTGTTTTGTCCGCTGTAATGATTCGCACAACGAGCAAACAATAAAAGATTTCAGTGTTTATGTATTTTAAGTCGTATAAAAGCTTGAATTTTGTATTCACAACAAGTCGGTTCATTTCTTTATTGTCTTTTTGCAGCATCTGAAATATTAATATTAACATTGAGTCTTTAAATTACACATTTAGTAAGAATACAACAATAAAAAAGTACATTCGAAATACAAGAAATAAGGAGAGGATGAAGTTCTCGACTTTCCTGAGAACCAAAAGGAAGTTTATTGTATATTTAAATTAACAAATGATTTAGAAATAGTGTATTCCTGTTTGGCTCATTTAAATTAAATATATTTGTAATACTTATAATTAGGATCGTTATACTTCTAGTTCACTACCTCACAGAGATAAATACTATACTTTTTACTGTACTACGTCTCAGAGGTACATATTGTAGTTTTTACTGTACTACGTCTCAGAGGTACATATTGTAGTTTTTACTGTACTACGTCTCAGAGGTAGATATTGTAGTTTTTACTGTACTACGTCTCAGAGGTAGATATTGTAGTTTTTACTGTACTACGTCTCAGAGGTACATATTGTAGTTTTTACTGTACTACGTCTCAGAGGTACATATTGTAGTTTTTACTGTACTATGTCTCAGAGGTACATATTGTAGTTTTTACTGTACTATGTCTGTTATGGTAGAAGTTTTACCTCACAACAAGAGAGAAGGCCGGAGCACATGTGTCCGGCTGCCTTGTGCCGTCGTCACACGCTGCAATAATAACTACCAAAACTGGTTTACAATTATAAGGAATTTAATTCCACTGATGTAAGCACGATTACAGTTATACATTGGAGAATATACTCCTATGAAATATTACAATATTAACCCTCTTTGGAAAAAAACTACCTCTGGTCCCAGGACACAGCCGTCCTGCAGATCCACCAGCTAAAGAAGGCAGAAAAAACACTTCTAACCCCCCCACATATTAATTCACGACTCCTCCCCTTCCGTCTATCTCAATTTCTATTGGCCAAATTCCCCTATGCACTTTTAGCTACTTAATCCTATATCACTTTATGTTTATCTTAATTATGCATTCCAAAACGCTTATGATTATGACTAATTATGAATTATTAATTATTAAACACTTTTATTATATTTACTAACTACAGTTTTTTGCTCAAATTTCTTACATGTCTCAGAGGTACATATTGTAGTTTTTACTGTACTATGTCTCAGAGGTACATATTGTAGTTTTTACTGTACTATGTCTCAGAGGTACATATTGTAGTTTTTACTGTACTATGTCTCAGAGGTACATATTGTAGTTTTTACTGTACTATGTCTCAGAGGTACATATTGTAGTTTTTACTGTACTATGTCTCAGAGGTACATATTGTAGTTTTTACTGTACTATGTCTCAGAGGTACATATTGTAGTTTTTACTGTACTATGTCTCAGAGGTACATATTGTAGTTTTTACTGTACTACGTCTCAGAGGTACATATTGTAGTTTTTACTGTACTACGTCTCAGAGGTACATAATGAATGCAGTAGTTGTACTTATCGTGGAGTATTTTCACAGAGTGGTAGTAGTACTTTTACTGCAGTAAAGGATCTCAATACTTCCTCCACTACTGTGTTTTCTCACTGGTCTGCGGGTTTTAACAGCTTTTCTTCTGATTTATGGCTCCATAATGTAAGCTTCATAACAGCGGGTCCTCGTACGTGTTGACATTATTCGGGTGTGTCGGTACTGAGAAAACAGGAAACCGTGCAGCCGGACCCGGATGTTGTGCTTGTGTAAGTATGGAGGAGAAACCCAGTTGTAGTGCAGTTACTTCCTCCTCCCGAACAACCAGCAGCGCTCTGCCCAGTCATGCCCTTTCCAGGAAAACTAGGAGGGGGGAGGGGTTAGGAGGAGCAGGTCACGTGTGTTGGTGACAGGCCGTAACGCCGTCTGTGATTGGTCGAGCCGCTCTGGGGCCCGTCTCCTCCGATAGGCCTGCTCCGGGGGTGACGTCACGTCGATCAGCTGTTGGAGCTCCACAACAACAACAAAAGAAGGAAGGAGCAGTCGGGGAGGAGGAAACAAGAAAGGGAGAGGAAAGAAAACCGAGCCCAGCTCCCGATGGACAGTCCTTAATCAACGGTTATTTTTATATATATATTGTATTTCTTCTGCGAAGAAACCTGGAGTTTTTCTATTTTTCGAAAAGTAACGCGTCTACCTCAGTTTTTAAGGATTTATTTTTGTAATCCTCGGTTTACATCCTCTCTCTCTGCCGCAGGTGAGCTCTTTGTTTTCCTCTCGGTGGCCGTTAACGGCTCCGGTGCCTCTTAAACCGGACGCTAATGATCTTTATCAACCACATTACGATAGAGACACTTTCTACTAAAATAAACTGACATTTATTAAAACGCTACGATGCGTTTTTGAACGTTTACGACGCATTTGTAATTCCGCTTACTCTGCAGCGCGAGCTGCGACGTTAGCCGCGCTCGCGCTGCAGAACGTGGTGTTTTTCCTCGAGTACAACTATGTGAAGTTGTTTTGTGTGTGTTTTTAAAGTATGTTCTTGATACGTTTGTGTATGTTGTAGTTTAACGCGCAGACTTCTGTTGGTGTAGAGTTTCAGGCTCCTCCCCCTTCTCTCTTGTGTAACAGACCGTCTGCAGCCTGCTGCCCCACATTCTCATCCTCCTGCTCGGCTCACACAACAGTCAGCCGATGACTTTATTTCTCCCTCGACGTGATTGATAACCATTTTAATAATAGTCATTTATGACGTAAAAACGTCAAACACGCGCTGGTTTCAGCTTTTTTTAAAGTGACGATCGGCTGCTCTTCTCAAGTCGCTTTAAACTGCAAAAGTTCTGGACTGTTCGAGCAAAATAAGACATTTGCAGAAAAACGTTGACGCCAGGATTATTTTCTGTGGTTTATAAAGCAAAACAAATCGATTCAACAGGAGATAATAAGAAAGTAAAGTGTTAATATGAGAATAAACGGTCGTGGCAGACCTCTTTCTGCAGAACATTCAACATGTAGGCACTTTATTTTCACACATTCGATGACTTTACTGCTTATCTTTATTGTATATCATTGCAAATTCATTATTTGTGATAATTAACGGTTTAGACATTTTATGAACTTTATATATCATTAAATAGCTGCTCATGCAGTTAATCTTTACTGTTGCGGCCTAAATAACCTGTAAAGTCCCAGAACATGACCACAGCCGATTAAAATAAGAGTTAATGCTCATCTATCTCTGTTTCTGCCTCATCAAACACCGTAACACCTCTTGTTTGCCCACTAAACTGTGTTTTTATCCTGCAGCCTACATACTGTATTTACATCAGGTTTTATTCAGCGTCTATGTTTTCACTTGGATTAATAATGAGTAATAGAAGCATTTATTGCGACGTCGTTCAGCAGAAAGCCACAGCTATGACTCAGTGACCCCATTGACTGACATTAATCTCCTGTAAAAACACACCAGAGGAGCTTTCCTTTGTGCTCGGAGATTATAACGACGGTCTGAGTTCATATTTAGGTTATTTAACCCGATAGCGAGGAAGAGGAGGAGGTGCAGCACATTATGTGATCCTTCACTTAAAACCTTGTTTTATGTCTCTCCGTGTTCACAGAGGCGGAGTTTCGCCTTTTGTTCTGCAGAAAAACAGGCTTCGTGTTTTTTTTCTCTTCCTTTCACCGTGTAATGAATAAGACTCCTGAGAAATACGAGCTGGCACGCGAGTGTTTGAACGCATCACATCCATCAATACGCGTTCTCTTCCGTATCCAGAGTGCGTTCAGGTGCTGTTGGGGAAAAAACGGAATTTGTGTTTCACTGAAATTATTTATAATATATATATTTTATTATGCTACATTGATCCCTTTAAGGGGAAATTTGTCTCTGCATTTGACCCATCCCTGTGTATAGGGAGCAGTGGGCCGCCAATGAGAGGTGCCCGGGGAGCCGTTAGGGGTTCAGTGTGTTGCTCAGGGACACTTCGACACGTCCCAGTCGAGGATCGAACCGTTGACCTTCCGGTTCCCAGACGACCTCTTAACCCAGTGAGCCACAGTCGCCCAAAGAAGGCAGCTCATGAGGCGTTCATGCTAGTTTAAAAAACCTGTTCATGTCAGCCTCCTGGTGGTGAATACAAACCAAAGTGTCGCCCTAACAAGATGAAACACAGTATTACATACATTTACAGACTTCTGATACATATTTAATAAAAGGCAACAATATAAATGCACCTTTAAATGTCTTCTGATGTTGTTACATGTTTCTTTAACGTCTGTCTTATTTTAAACAAAGGTCTCAGGTCCTGTGAGTTAAAATACTTTTTGTCACAATTTGACACAATTTGTCCTTTTAAAGACAAATGCATACATGTTATAAATATTATAAACAGAAAGACGAAGGAAATTCAAAAGTTCAGCAGTTTCAGATTAATGCACACAAGACAATAAAATGATAAAAATGTAATCAAATAGATTTAAAGTATATAATAACAGTAATAGCAGTAAAACAAGCGTGAAAAAACAACAATAAAATTGTACATGATGAATACAATAAAATAAGTAAATGAAAGATAAAATAGATTTAAAAGCTATGAAACCACTAATGGCAGTAAAAGTCTGAAATAAAAACTAGATTAATTAATAAAAACAGCGTAAATAAAATGTTTTTTTTTTTTTTACTTGAGTACAATCAAATTTGTGATTTAAATAATGTAACAAAAAAATAGATGACATCAAACTATCGCAGTAGTTTTCCACCCTGAGTCGTGTCTGTCTGCTTCCACCAATCAGAGCTCAGTATGTCGCCTCAGAGGCAAAACTCAGGGCAGAGCTGTCCACAGGAGGACACCGGCCTCTTGGCTGTAGTCCAGAGACATTGTGCCAAAGGAAGCCTCCTCCTCCCTCACTCCCTCACTCCCTCCTCCCTTCATACAGCAGCTGCAACACTGATCACTTCTTATTCTGTCCACTAATACTTTCCTCTCCATGAAAGAGTGTTCTGAGAGCAGCAGCCAGCTGTGTGTCTCTTTATCTACTGTTGAATAAAACACTGCTCGCCTCCATCGGCTCAGCGGCTGAAGAAACTGCAGCTGCTGCCTCCGAGATGCTGATGACTTTCGTGGCGCTTGTAGCTTTCTTTTTTAAATCTGCGCTCATTCACAAGTAGACTGAGGCGCTTTTAATAGCAGACGAGGATTAAAACATATTTTTATGTTTTATGACGTTGTTAAAGGTTTGTTTACATCTTTCTTTTTGTAAACAACGGTCTGAAACTGTCCGATTTCAGTTCTCATACGTCATGGAGTTTTAATGCTACAATATATATATTATAATGGCCCATAACTTACTGGATCAACACATAATAATATAAATGTCCCATTATTTCCTAACAAACATGACACCGACATCAACTTCCTTCTTCCAGGCTGTTGTCTTGAGGTGTAAATCTATCTTTTTTAAATAGATCTTGACTAAAATGGTCGACATTCACTGAAACAAAGGAACGTATCGATGAGCATCAAAGCAGCACTAAGCGTTCACAGTATTTACGGTTTATCTCCGTGAAGGTCGGTAACTTAATAATTACTTGGCCGGCTGCTGACCCATATTCTCTCTTATAACTCCGACTGACTCGGTTACTGACTGACTCGGCTACTGACTGACTCGGTTACTGACTGACTCGGTTACTGACTCGGTTACTGACTGACTCGGTTACTGACTCGGTTACTGACTGACTCGGTTACTGACTGACTCGGTTACTGACTCGGTTACAGACTGACTCGGTTACAGACTGACTCGGTTACTGACTCGGCTACTGACTGACTCGGCTACTGACTGACTCGGCTACTGACTGACTCGGCTACTGACTGACTCGGTTACTGACTGACTCGGCTACTGACTGACTCGGCTACTGACTGACTCGGCTACTGACTGACTCGGCTACTGATTGACTCGTTACTGACTGACTCGGCTACTGACTGACTCGGCTACTGACTGACTCGGCTACTGACTGACTCGGCTACTGACTGACTCGGCTACTGACTGACTCGGTTACTGACTGACTCGGCTACTGACTGACTCGGTTACTGACTGACTCGGTTACTGACTCGGTTACAGACTGACTCGGCTACTGACTGACTCGGCTACTGATTGACTCGGCTACTGACTGACTCGGCTACTGATTGACTCGGCTACTGACTCGGCTACTGACTGACTCGGCTACTGACTGACTCGCCTACTGACTGACTCGGCTACTGACTCGGTTACAGACTGACTCGGCTACTGACTGACTCGGCTACTGACTGACTCGGCTACTGACTGACTCGGTTACTGACTGACTCGGTTACAGACTGACTCGGCTACAGACTGACTCGGCTACTGACTGACTCGGCTACTGACTGACTCGGTTACTGACTGACTCGGTTACTGACTGACTCGGTTACAGACTGACTCGCCTACTGACTGACTCGGCTACTGACTCGGTTACAGACTGACTCGGCTACTGACTGACTCGGCTACTGACTGACTCGGTTACAGATTGACTCGGTTACAGATTGACTCGGTTACAGACTGACTCGCCTACTGACTGACTCGGCTACTGACTCGGTTACAGACTGACTCGGTTACTGACTGACTCGGCTACTGACTTGTTTAGAGACCTGCTGGTGAAGAACGTGGAGCATTTACCAGCTAAAGAGACAGATTTGTGGTGGAGACCACCAAAGACGGAGCTAAAAGAGAATATTGGACACAAACATCTGTAGCAGCTGGATGTTACAGATGTCATACGGTGGTGATATGTGAGATGTTGTGCTGCCCCCAAGTGGTTAAATAGTTAATACTTGAAGTCACAAAAAGTGTTTTTGAATGCTAACAGGAAGTTTTAGGACCGAGTTCTGCAGCTCTCTATTCACTCAAGTCTCAAATTTGAGACATGCGACGTTGGAAAGACAAAAGCGTACCAAGTTTTATCCTCAGACTTGGAGTAATTCTCTCTCTTCTTTCCTCCTCTCAGGGCTCGTTTTGTACTTTTGCACTCTGCCCGACGTTGAGCGATGTCCAGCCACAGATGATCCATGACCACGCTTCTGTTCACGCACTTTAGCACCTTTCCGGAGCCTTCCCCGAGCCGTGAACCCCGCAGCTGATGACCAAAGCGAGCGACGCCACGCCTCCCCGCCCCGAGCAACGCGCCTCCTCCTCCTCCCCCCCCAGCAGCCCCTCCTCCCTCGGCCTCGCACCCCCGCAGGACGTCCCGAGATGTTCCAGAGGTTCACCAGCGCTCTGTTCGGGGACGACGCCGAGGAGCTGAGTCGACCCAGCGGGAACGGAGACGGCAAGGAGGAAGAGGAGGATGAAGACTGGATCCTGGTCAACTACCTGGGTAAGAAGCCAAAGCTTCATGTGTTAAAGCTGCATTCTCTCTAGTGTCCACCAGGGGGCGACTCCTCTGGTTGTATAGAAGTCTATGAGAAAATGACTCTACTTCTCTCTTGATTTATTACCTCAGTAAACATTGTAAACATGAGTTTATGTCTCAATCTCTAGTTTCAAGTCTTCTTCAATACAGCATGATGTTCATTTAGTACATTATGGTCCATTTAGAGTCACACAGACCATAAAGCAGGGGATGCTTTAGGGCGGGGCTACACGCTGATTGACAGGTGTCTAACAGACCATAAAGCAGGGGATGCTTTAGGGCGGGGCTACTCCATGTTTTCGTTTGTTTCCTCTTCATGAAAAGTTAATTGTAACAATTTAGTCCTAAAAATGTCTTATTCAGCGTTCGGTTGTACTTGGCTCCACTGACCCTCTTGTGTCACTTCTGGTTGCAAAAAAACCAAGATGGCGACAACCAAAACGTTGAACTAGAGCAGGGGTCTCAAACTCCCGGCCCGCGGGCCAAATCCGGCCCGCTACGTCATTTTATGTGGCCCGCGAATCCGCCAGCAAAAAAAAAAAAGTAAAAACAAAAAAAATCTTTTTTTCTTTTTTTTAGGTTAGACGAATAATAATAAAAATATCCCCATAGTCGAAATTATGAGATAGAAAGTCGAAGTTATTAGATAGAAAGTCATAACTAGAAACGCAGATGAAGACCACAAGATCAGTCGAAAGCTCTGACCAAACAATCTTGACTCAACATCTGCTTATAGGTTTTTTTCCAAACTAACGAGGCAAAAAGAGAAAATAATCCAACATTCAGAATGACAGATATTGTTTTTAATGGCAGGTCGAAGGTTTCCACGCACACACACACACACACACTGTACAGAAACATGACACGCTGCAGAGACTCGGAGTGGAGCTCAGCTTTGGTTTGGCCCACTGTTCACCCTCTGCCGGTCTTGAACCTTCTTGACCCGTCTCCGATTCCACAGCCGTGTGAATACTTTAAACGGGGGGGGGGGCATGCAGACGCAGACTTGTTCCTGTCTGGGTGCCATCGTTCAGTTCATGGTCGACCTGTAAACACGCCAAACAAAAGCACGGAGAGAACCGGAGGAGGTAAAAATAGCAGCTGGTGGAGCTGTAGTCCAGAGACATGTACGGGCACGGAGCAGCTGCCAGCGTTCATCCCAAATAAAGTCACCTGGACCCCCCGTAGAGTTCTGGACTGTTCACGGAGTTCAGCTGAGCTCGGCACAAAGATGAACCGGTGCTCGGATGGTTTGATGAAGATTTTAATCGATTTAATAGATCTGATCTGAGAAAAACACTCAAATAAAACACAAGTTTCCACCAAAATTCATCCAAATGAAGAGCTGGTCAAAGGAAACGGACTGTTATGAAGACATTTCATGTTCTTAAGTTAAAGGTTTAGTTCACCTGCATTACAAGAACACACATTTGTGTTTTTTGACCCGGTCTCCAATTAATTTAATCAAAAAAATGACATTTGAAAAACCCAAAGAAACAATTAAAGCTCCACTAGATTTATACGTTGGATATTACTGGCGTCTGTTTGCGTCTGTAGATTTCTCCTAAATTCACCAAAAGTTACCATTACATAATGCCTCATTTGCATATTTATACATAACGTTCCCCTCAGCAATGACTAATATAAAAGTACAACAGTAGAGTGAGAGTATTGTAGTTTAATGCTGCAAAAAACAGCATCAGGTCCGAATATATAAAGAGATTTATGTTTGCGTGCTCTTTGTCGTGATAGTTTATGTTTTAAATCATTTTTTGTTGACAGTCCTTGTGTGGATGATATGACATTAAAATAGCATTTAAATATATTAAAATATATTGACATCTGCATGCAGCTCAAAGGTGTGTGTGTGTGTGTGTGTGTGTGTGTGTGTGTGTGTGTGTGTGTGTGTGTGTGTGTGTGTGTGTGTGTGTGTGTGTGTGTGTGTGTGTGTGTGTGTGTGTGTGTGGGGTTTGTTTATAATCTGCTCTGACCTCGTTAACCCGACACACAGAGCTCCTCTCCTGCTGGGGAAATGCTGGAAAATATCCAAACTGCTTGTTTGAAACAATAACTCCTTCTTCCTGTTACAGAAGCCTGAAGTCGTGTCTCTCAGACCTCATATCTTCTCTTAATTTAAGAAATCCTAGCTATGACTCTCAGTGCAATTCTTCAATCAAAGCTTGTGACGTCTGTATCTTTTTATATTCTTTTAATGTTATATTGCCTTTAAAACAGACTTCAACCTCTTCTGAAGAGTGAAGTCAAAGCTTCACGTGTTGAAGCTGCATTCTCTCTAGTGTCCACCAGGGGGCGACTCCTCTGGTTGTATAGAAGTCTGTAGAAAATGACTCTACTTCTCTCTTGATTTATTACCTCAGTAAACATTGTAAACATGAGTTCATGTCTCAATCTCTAGTTTCAAGTCTTCTTCAATACAGCATGATGTTCATTTAGTACATTATGGTCCATTTAGAGTCACACAGACCATAAAGCAGGGGATGCTTTAGGGCGGGGCTACTGTGATTGACAGGTCTCTACGTCACTCCTCCTCAGTCCATATATGGTCACTTCCTGTTCACTGGTTGCAATAAAACAAGATGGCAACGACCAAAACCCCAAACTTAAGGCTTCAAAACATCCGTCCACAAGAGATGACTACGTCCTCTTCTTATATTCAGTAGCAGCCTTTCAATCGTTATATTTCGGTGTTCACGTTATTAAAGCACTGCGGCTGACATTTTTCTCAGTTATGTTGCATTTAGGACGGCTCTGCAGCACCTCCTCCATGTCCTGCAGCCTCCTTTCCTCTGGATCTGGTTTACAGCATCAAAACATGTGGACTGCGTCCTGTAAACAGTGAAAACACATTGAGAGCTTCCGGTCGGCCAGCTGGAGGTCGTGTTTCCTTCATAACTTCCTGCGTCTCTGTGACTCATTACAGGATGTGACGGCACGGTTCCTCTTCTGCAGCTTATCAACGCATTTTAACATTTTATTACTGAAAACATGGAGGACAGTCATCTTTACACTTTTTATTTATGAATTAAACAAGAATTTTGAACCTGGTTTTATCAAATGTTCAGATTTAAGTTCTGGAAATGTAGGAAAATGTATAGAACAAGATATTAATTATTTGTATGTAAAAAAACATCTCAGAAAACTTGTAATATAAAAGATAATGTCAGTAATAAACTGGTGATATCTGTTCATGTTTTTTAACCCTTTCACCTCTAGTGTCTCCTCTTAAATTCATTTTTCTTAATGGATTTTGACCAAAATCTGTCATGTGGGCATTTAAAAGTGTAATAATAAACGTGTTAATGGAGACACTGGCACAGCGCGAGACAGGGTCATGTGATGCTGAGTCGCCAGAAAATCCTTGTTTACGTCTGACAGCTGCTGCTCAGAGGCCACAGCGCCCCCTGCTGGTCCACTGGAGGCATTGCTCTGCAGCGACGCGTCCACCAGTAAAACTACAGACTGTTGTTAGTTGTAGTTTTAAAATCCTGTGAGCACCAGGAACTAAACTACATCGGCCTCGCTTGTTTTGGAGTCAAAGAACAAATAAACCTTTTAAAATATTGGCACAAAACTGAACCGCTGCATAAAAACACTTCCTGGTGGATCACATGACTAATTCCAGCTGTTTGTGTCTCTGCAGCTGAAGCCTGCGCTGGTCAGCGTGGTGACGGCCTCTCTGGATCCACAGCTGGTCCTGAGGAAGAGGAGGAGGAGGAGGAGGAAGAGGAGGACCTGGTGATGATCCCCTCCCCCATGGCCAGCCCCCCGATCCGCTACGCCTCCTGCACCTCCCTCAACTCCACGGCCGACACCGACCCGGACGGCGGCGCAGAGGATGAAGAGGATGAGGAAGAGGAGAACGGGTTCCTCCGTCTGGGCGCCTCCTCCCTGGAGGAGAGCTGGTTCGTCACGCCGCCGCCGTGCTTCACGGGCCGCGGCCTCCAGCCCATCCTCCTGGAGGCCAGCCCTCTGGAGAACCTGCTGATCGAGCACCCCAGCATGTCGGTCTACGCCCACCGCAGCCCCCCCAGGATGAGCCTGGACCCCCTGCCGCGCTCCCTCGACTTGTTGCCTGAAAACGTGCCCGCCGCCATGACGCCCTCCACCGGGAAAGAGAAGGGAAGACGCACGCTGGACGGCCCTCGACACAGGTAACGTCCTGATGAACCGCTTTCCTTCAAAGCTCCTGTCAGCAGCTTTGAACTGGTCCTGAACCAGTCTCAGTGTAGTCCTGATCCTCTATGAACCAGTCTCAGTGTAGTCCTGATCCTCTATGAACCAGTCTCAGTGTAGTCCTGATCCTCTATGAACCAGTCTCAGTGTAGTCCTGATCCTCTCTATGAACCAGTCTCAGTGTAGTCCTGATCCTCTATATGAACCAGTCTCAGTGTAGTCCTGATCCTCTATATGAACCAGTCTCAGTGTAGTCCTGATCCTCTATGAACCAGTCTCACTCTAGTCCTGATCCTCTCTATGAACCAGTCTCAGTGTAGTCCTGATCCTCTATATGATCCAGTCTCAGTGTAGTCCTGATCCTCTATATGAACCAGTCTCAGTGTAGTCCTGATCCTCTATGAACCAGTCTCAGTGTAGTCCTGATCCTCTCTATGAACCAGTCTCAGTGTAGTCCTGATCCTCTCTATGAACCAGTCTGTGTAGTCCTGATACTCTATATGAACCAGTCTCAGTGTAGTCCTGATCCTCTATGAACCAGTCTCAGTGTAGTCCTGATCCTCTCTATGAACCAGTCTCAGTGTAGTCCTGATCCTCTATATGATCCAGTCTCACTCTAGTCCTGATCCTCTTCATGAACCAGTCTCAGTGTAGTCCTGATCCTCTATGATCCAGTCTCACTCTAGTCCTGATCCTCTTCATGAACCAGTCTCAGTCTAGTCCTGATCCTCTATATGATCCATTCTCACTCTAGTCCTGATCCTCTTCCTGAACCAGTCTCAGTGTAGTCCTGATCCTCTATGATCCAGTCTCAGTCTAGTCCTGATCCTCTATATGATCCAGTCTCACTCTAGTCCTGATCCTCTTCATGAACCAGTCTCAGTGTAGTCCTGATCCTCCATCAGTAGAGAGACCATCAGAGAGAAGATGGTGTTTCTATAGAATTATTCTTGATGCTCGTCATCGGAGCCAGAACCTCCTTCAGCGCAGACTCCAGCAGAGACCGGTCCACCGTGGACAGACCCAGATCCCGTATCCAGATCCAGCTGCAGTAGAATGAGAGGTTTTCTAAAGACTCTGGTGCTCAGAGACACTACCACTTTAGACCACAGGGGGCGACAGAATCAAGAGACAATAAAAGTTCCTCATAGCAGCTTTAATATTTGGCCAATCAGCATTAAATGTCAATAATGAAGTACTAGAATACATTCACTCTGACACCGCTCTCCTTCTGTCTCTGCCCCCCCTGCAGGCCGGAGGTGGCGGTGGTCCCGCGGCGCTGCAGCCTCCACTCGGCGTGCTACGCCGCGGCGCTCTCCGCCCGCGCCGGCCTCCTGCAGCATCGGGACGGCAACGCCGGCCAGCGCAACCAACCGCTGACCCGCAACGCGCTGCGACGCCTCAACCTGCTGCGGCCCCCGAAGACCAGCACCTCGCACCTCCACCAGCCGAGCCAGAGACACCTCAACTTCTGACCGGCGTCCTCATCGTCACCATCATCTTCATCAACCTCTGTCCTTCAAGCAGGATGGGAAGCTAACACCTGCCACCTCTGATTCCTTCCTTTTTATTACTATCAAGAACTCAACACCAGCAACGTGTCATCAGCCATCAGGCACACCCCCGATCTCAAATCTGATTGGACGGGGAAATAGGGAAAGTGGCTTTTGTTTTTGTTCTTATCAGCTCATGTGGCCAGTGGGTGAGACGTTTCTCCTCCTCCTCCTCTTCATCATCATCCATCCTCCTTCATCTTGATGTTGAGGAGAAGATAACGGTCATCATGTGCACCCCCCCATCCCTTCTCCTCCTCTCTCTTCTTCACGGACAACTTAATGAGTAGAATCAATGCTGTAGGTCACTTTACTCAGCGGCAGGTTCACCGCGCGTGGCAGGACGCTCAGGTGATGTCACGGTGGTGTCACGGTGGTGTCACGGTGGCGTCACGGTGGCGTCACGGTGGCGTCACGGTGGCGTCACGGGTACATATTTTTAGGAGACATTTTCCAGAATCTTTCGAAATCACGTGAACGGTGCAGCGGCACAATGTTGCCGTTTAATCAGTGCAGTGGAAGTTGCCCAAGAAAAGAGTTGCCGGTAGTGACGTTGTGCTCGTCTGCCTGCGGCAGGAAACCTGTGACACAATGAGTCAGAACTTTAAAGGAAAAATCCCCTCAAATAGTCTGTTATGTTGCTTTGTTCTATTTTTTTTTACTATAAGACGGCGAGTTCCTACGTTTCCCAGAATGCCACGGGAGAAAAGGTCAATTAAAGGGACGATGTCATCGTCAATGTACGACTTTTAATTACAACAGAAAATCAGTTTGACAGTTTGAAAGAAGTCCCTCTTTACCCGGCAGGGCGTCTCTGATGAACACATTCTGTCATGTTGCATTCTGGGAAATGTAGGCTCCAGTGCTTCTGGAGTTTCACACCCATAGATGATCACGGCCTCTGATGCTTCGCTGTCGGCCGTTCTTTTATCAGTCCTTTTATCAAAGCTGCTGTTTTGAGGGGATTTTTCAGCCCTTGAAGTTCATAAATGCAGCGATCTTGTCTCAGCGTCACGTTTTCAGCGTCTCTGCTCGTGCGGATGAACCTGCCTCTGACTTTGTAATTCAGTACTTTTCACAATATTTTTTTGAAAATCTAAAAATACTGGGTTAAATATCACTAAACGCCTTGTTTTAACGGTAGCTTTGAGATGAATAGAAATGTACAAAAAAAATGTATTTAAAAAATTTAACAAAAAAAAACTTCCAAAATATTTTTTTGCAAAGAAAAAAAGAAATTACATATCAGTATGAAGTCGGTATATATGCGTCTGTTTCTTGCTTCGGTATGTTTGATCTTGTTGGTGTGCGATGTGTTGCATGGTTGTAGAGTCGTGTTCGTGTGACGATGGTGGGAGGAAAACAGAAAATGTAAAAAGAGTTTGTGTTGTTTTTAGTTTCTTAAATGAATCTGCAGTCTACTTCTCAGGGTCACAACCAATCACCTTCACTCTCTAGGAAAATGCAGATTTACTTGACGGCTGACGGTTCTTGTTTGTTCGGACTTTTCTCTTTTCCCGCTCCGTCCCAGCGAGCGTTCCCTCGTTTAACTCAACGAAAAGAAACGTGTTTGTGAGAAATACATTTGAGTTTTTTGTGTATTTTGTGAAAGAATTCACTTTCAGTCGACTGTTGGAGATGTTTGTATTTTACTTTGTGTTTCAAATGTACTTTAATGCTTTTTAACTCCATGTTAACTTAGTTACATTTTGCTAAACTGTTAAAAAAAAATATTTAAACCAAAAAAGTAGCTTTTAATCTTTTCACTGATTTATGTCTTTTTGGTTGTTTAACATTTACGTGTTTAGTCGGTTGTTGGCCTCGTTGCTCTGAAATATAGAATCATGTTTCATGTTGGGAAAGTAGAGCCGGGGCCGAATCACCACCGCAGCAGAGAATAAACAATAGAATAATAAACAGACAGAATGTTGGGAATGAGAGAAATAAAAGCAGATCCGTCGAGTCAAAAGTACGAGATGGAAAGTCAAAATGATGACTTTAAAAAGTCTAAATGTTGAGATACTAAATCATCATTATGAATTATTATCATTTATCTCATCGTTGCGTCTTCTCGTCTCATTCAATTTGACTTTCTGACTCACGATTGAAATATGAATCACTGCATCACATTTTGAATAAAAGTCTTTTTTTTTTTTTACTTTTCCATCTCATAATTATGATGACTTTGACTATTTCGTCTTCTTATTCCTCACTTTTCATCATTTCATTTTCTTGTCAGAAATTGACCTCCATACGTCATTTTGTAATAACTTTGTTATTTTGTAATAACTGTTATTTTGTGCTTCATAATGTTATTGAATCCGTTAAAAACGGGTGAAAGTTTTTGACTTTCTCACGTTTTGAAGTCATCGGAGCAACATTAAACACATCAGCAGTACATGTTGTAGATGTTTTAAAGTGATCTGCAGTAGAAACACAAACAGGAAAGATTTAAAAGTCACGTTAATATTAAAGCGTTTGTTAAGCTGTAAATAATGTTTTTAAGCTTTTCTCTTATTTCTCGAATGTCTCTTTCTCTCTGCTGTCGAGCTTTGCAATCACGGACAATGTGTTTGTTATAAAAAGACTAGAAGGGATCAGACGTGATGATCCGTCTCCTTTATTTCTTGGGTTCATCTCGCCATCATCAAACTAACAGGGATTTGTGATGTTTGTTTTGTGTTCAATGCCTTGAAATGTGTGGATCTCGTGCCTTCCAGGTTGAAATGTAAAGACAATGCATCAATGAAGAACTTGAACTCCTTTATCTCGTGTTTTGTTTGTCCTGAGTGGACAGACATCAGAAACCAGCTATGCACCACTCGGAGCCGCCCACCAACCGTCTTTACTTTATTTTATACGATGACTCAACAAAAGAAACCAGACAGAATGATGTAGCAAAACCTCTTTTCTCCTCGTTTGTTTTAAGAAAAAAGAAGAAAAAAAGTGTGAAGACTATTTTGTGGCATTTTATTTTGTATTACTTTTCACCAAGTGTTAGATGCTTTTATTTTGTTGTTGTTGTTGTTGTTGTTGTTGTTGTATTATACTGGAATAATACAGCACTTTGCCAAAAAAAAGGTGTAGGAATTATAGGGTTAACTCTTTATTTATCAACATAACTGGTCTCCATCTTTGTAGTTTTTGGATGTATGGAAGATCACTTCACTCTGTCCTGATGTAAGAGTAATTATAAGTGGGGTCATCTGTTTTAAACTGTTAATACATGTGATCTCTCATTAGCTTATAATAATAATAATAAATGTTTTCATACACAGCTCGTCTCTGTTTGTTCAAAGACATTTTAACTCAAACAGTGGCGGCTGGTCAATAGAGGAGCTAGGGCGCCGCCCCCTCTTGAGCCACAACAAATAAAACAAATAATAATAATAAACTATACAAATTGTAAATATTTGTGTTTTTGAAATATGGAATCACCCAGTAATATGTGTAAAATATGATATCTGCGGCAAATATATGCTCCTTGTGTGCCCGTCTCAGCAGCTCTGGGCTGCTGGATAGACTGCCCAAAAGAGGCGGGTCTATGAAGCAGTTTAGCCAATTGCTGGTTAAAGATATAAATGTGTGACATACAATTTAGCCAATCAGCGTCCTCACATAGATTCAGCTTGGGGCAGAATCGAATCGATTGCCCCAAGCTGCGCGTTCCAGTCCGGACGGGTCTCGACAGGCTAGCGCGAGGGCTAGCGCCAGGGCTAGCGCCAGGGCGAGCGCCAGGGCGAGCGCCAGGGCGAGCGCCAGGGCGAGCGCCAGGGCGAGCGCCAGGGCTGCTCCTCCAAAGGTACATCGCAAGTCTATTAATTGCATCCCCGTTTCTCTCACTTGGGTCCTTTCCTTGCATCTTAGTCCCTCCCACCAGGGATGCATGGAGGAAACCATGCGAGGAGAGGAAACGAGGAAAAAAACACAAAATTACTTAGATTTTAAGTCATGATATATAATAAAACAATGACAATATTATTGTAATTATAAAATGGCAAACCAGTTATTGTTACTAAGGGTGATTGTGTATGAATGTTAATAGTAATAAAAAAATAATAATACAAATGTTTAATAATACAATTATATTAATAATAATACAAAATGCATGATAATAATTACAATAAAATAATTATAATGAAAGAATAATAATGATCCAAATGCATAATAATAATAACAAACAAGTCGGCCCCTCCAAGTATCGGATATTAATATATAATAATATAAATAAAGCCACGTGTCAGCAGCAGTATTTCTCGACCGGCTGTCTGACAGCAGCTCCACGTGCTCTTTCTGTTTACATTCTGCGGAGGAAGCACGCGCCAGTCGCATCTCGCTCATTGGCTCGACGTCACGGAGGCTCCTCCCTTTAAGGCGGGACTCGCTATGCGGAAGCAGTTCCGATGCCGCGTAAAAAAGAAAAGTTAAATAACTCCCGTTAAGCGGAACGTGTTATGAACGTAAGCGACGGTGAAACGCGGTAAATAACCCCGTTAATCGCGTCGGATTCATTATTATCGGATAATAAATCACATTTTAAACGCTTCGCTTGTTGCACGTTTGCGGCAAAAAAACTCCGCCGAGATTTGAACATTTAGCGCGGTTCTGCGAAACCGGGAACGCGCATGCGCAGTGGGGCCGCGAGACAGACCTATGCGGATATAAGAAGGATTGGCGCCGGCGCCACAGCTGATCTATGCATTCATTCAACCATCGATCACCGAGGAGGTAAGACCACCGAGCCGTACGTCGCGTTTATACCCATACACACAGTTTATTAACATGTGATTACTGGTAGTGTCTCTTTAAAGGCCGCATCGCACGATTACAGTTTAAATACGCGTTTATCTCAACGTAGTTTGGATTTAAATCTGTGAAAGCGAAGCTCTGCCGCCTTAACGTGTATATTAACCGTAATACAATGGTTTCCCTCCTTAACTACAGTCTGCTGTTCCTCGGTAGATCGTCCGTGTTGTTCCGGGTGTGTGATTAGTGAGTCTTTGCGTGTTTTAGTGGAGTTTGTGTGTGATGTTTAAGTGATTCCTGCAGCTCCCCCTCTCTCCCCCTCGCGGTGGTCTCTCTTTGCCCGACTTTTAATGGCGCTTTTTGGACCTTTTTATACGGATTGTGGTTCCGATCGGTGGTTCCGATGAGCTTAATCTACCGGCGGAGCTCAGTTTAAAGTCAACGCGGTTCTTCTCGGGTCGTTTCTGCTCGTTTCCCTCCCGGAGCTGGACGAGGGTTTCGGGCTCGAATCCTCCCGCTTCTGAGCTTCGGAAATTGGCGCGTCTTTGAGTTTCAATCCCTCAAATAAAGTCCATATTTCTGCGCTTTTCTTAATAAAAACTACCCGGATGTCGCCTCGAGACGTTTGCGTCACACCTCGAGGTGATGAATTCCGGATAAAAAGCAGAATTTGTGAGTTTTTTTTGTTTGAAATCGAGGGAAGAAACAGCCCCCCTCCTTCTGTTCCTCTAGTCACCACACGAGCTCACACACAGCCTGGCTGGGCTCTACTCTTTTATTATTATTATTCATATTATTATTATTATTATTACTACATCTCCTGTCACTCCGACATGATGACATCATGTTAATCATGATCACGGTGCGGTTGCTTGTGTGGAGCTCTGTGATCTCTTCACTGGAGGACTCGAGCTATGAGCTAACTACTCACCAGGGCTCCACGAGAGGCTCCTGGTGCATGCTGGGGCCCCTGTGCTCTCCAGGAGCCAGGTGGGCTCTTGATGACATCATTGTGGTGGTTTATACTGGGTCCTGGTCTTATTTAACCTCACATCAGGGACTCTAACATGGGTACTGGTAGCTTTGTTAGGGGCCTCCTCGGGGCCCTCCATGAGGTTCTGACGTGGTTCCAGGAGCCGTGGATGAATCTTATATCCACATATCAGCTGCGTGCGTCTCACCTGTCTTCTGTTTGTTTTGCAGCGGAGCCGTGAACTCACTCGACACCATGTTCAGACGCAGGTGAGCAGCTGCTACTGCTGGCGAGGGGCCGGTGAGGGCCCCTCACGGGACGGGACTTAAACATGTCACATTCTTTTCTGATATCAACAGTAATAAGACGTTTGTGCCACACGTTGATCTCCAGCCACACTAAACTTCAGTGTTTTATAATATTCTCGTTGGTGTGTCTCTGACTGATGATGACTATATTTAGAAGGTTTGAAGTGATGAAGACGCGTTCCTCTGATCTCCGGTCTGGATTCACAGCCTGAAGCTGACGTCCTTTTTATTTCATCTTTATTCTTTATTTCAGCGGTCGCATCACTTTGCAAACCAGAGACTCGAACACACTCGAGCCGGCGGTCCGAGCGCCGCTGAAGAGGAGGAAAGCAGAGGTCTGTGTTCATAAACAGCTGCTCATTCACATTCTGATCATCCTGTAAATTAAGAGTTCAACACCGACAACAACTCACCCGTTTACTAATTCATCCTCAGCCTTCAAAGAAGAAACTACAACCTGCTGCCAAGAAACAGAGCTATGAAATACAGGTCTGTGTGTGTGTGTGTGTGTGTGTGTGTGTGTGTGTGAGATAAGAGCAGTGTAACAGTATTATCAGTGTGTTGTGCCCCTCCCTCTCTCTGCATTCTGCCCTGTTGTTTAAAACGAGTTTCATGAGTTCGTAGTTTGTTTCCTCTCTTCTTTGTTGAGCGTCCATTTTGTTTCATGTATAAAATATCTGGTTTCTTTACATTTTAATGTATTTATTTTAGTTTTATTTAGTTCTGTCTTCTACTCACTATCTGTGTGTTTACTGCAGCAGCTCACACGAGTGATTATATTAGTTTATATCAGATTAAGCTTGATGAGGTCAGGGTGCAGTACCTCGTTTCCACCACACGGTGTCACCGGTCAGCTTGGTATTAACTAGCAATAAGTTAGGACATGGGAGCTGTGGGATGTGAGTAGAGTCTGTAGATGTGAGTAGAGTCTGTAGATGTGAGTAGAGTTCTGTAGATGTGAGTAGAGTCTGTAGATGTGAGTAGAGTCTGTAGATGTGAGTCGAGTCTGTAGATGTGAGTCGAGTCTGTAGATGTGAGTAGAGTTCTGTAGATGAGAGTAGAGTTCTGTAGATGAGAGTAGAGTTCTGTAGATGAGAGTAGAGTTCTGTAGATGTGAGTAGAGTCTGTAGATGAGAGTAGAGTCTGTAGATGAGAGTAGAGTCTGTAGATGAGAGTAGAGTTCTGTAGATGTGAGTAGAGTCTGTATATGTGAGTAGAGTCTGTATATGTGAGTAGAGTCTGTAGATGTGAGTAGAGTCTGTAGATGTGAGTAGAGTCTGTAGATGTGAGTAGAGTCTGTAGATGTGAGTAGAGTCTGTAGATGTGAGTAGAGTCTGTAGATGTGAGTAGAGTCTGTATATGTGAGTAGAGTCTGTATATGTGAGTAGAGTCTGTGGATGTGAGTAGAGTCTGTAGATGTGAGTAGAGTCTGTAGATGTGAGTAGAGTCTGTAGATGTGAGTAGAGTCTGTAGATGTGAGTAGAGTCTGTAGATGTGAGTAGAGTCTGTAGATGTGAGTAGAGTCTGTAGATGTGAGTAGAGTTCTGTAGATGTGAGTAGAGTTCTGTGGGATGTGAGTAGAGTTCTGTGGGATGTGAGTAGAGTTCTGTGGGATGTGAGTAGAGTTCTGTGGGATGTGAGTAGAGTTCTGTGGGATGTGAGTAGAGTTCTGTGGGATGTGAGTAGAGTTCTGTGGGATGTGAGTAGAGTTCTGTGGGATGTGAGTAGAGTTCTGTGGGATGTGAGTAGAGTTCTGTGGGATGTGAGTAGAGTTCTGTGGGATGTGAGTAGAGTTCTGTGGGATGTGAGTAGAGTCTGTAGATGCGAGTAGAGTCTGTAGATGCGAGTAGAGTCTGTAGATGCGAGTAGAGTCTGTAGATGCGAGTAGAGTCTGTAGATGCGAGTAGAGTCTGTAGATGCGAGTAGAGTCTGTAGATGCGAGTAGAGTTCTGTAGATGTGAGTAGAGTTCTGTAGATGTGAGTAGAGTCTGTAGATGTGAGTAGAGTCTGTAGATGCGAGTAGAGTCTGTAGATGCGAGTAGAGTCTGTAGATGCGAGTAGAGTTCTGTAGATGCGAGTAGAGTCTGTAGATGCGAGTAGAGTCTGTAGATGCGAGTAGAGTCTGTAGATGTGAGTAGAGTCTGTAGATGCGAGTAGAGTCTGTAGATGCGAGTAGAGTCTGTAGATGCGAGTAGAGTCTGTAGATGCGAGTAGAGTCTGTAGATGTGAGTAGAGTCTGTAGATGAGAGTAGAGTCTGTAGATGAGAGTAGAGTCTGTAGATGAGAGTAGAGTCTGTAGATGTGAGTAGAGTCTGTAGATGTGAGTAGAGTTCTGTAGATGCGAGTAGAGTTCTGTAGATGCGAGTAGAGTCTGTAGATGCGAGTAGAGTCTGTAGATGCGAGTAGAGTCTGTAGATGCGAGTAGAGTCTGTAGATGTGAGTAGAGTCTGTAGATGTGAGTAGAGTCTGTAGATGAGAGTAGAGTCTGTAGATGCGAGTAGAGTTCTGTAGATGCGAGTAGAGTCTGTAGATGCGAGTAGAGTCTGTAGATGTGAGTAGAGTTCTGTAGGATGTGAGTAGAGTTCTGTGGGATGTGAGTAGAGTCTGTAGATGTGAGTAGAGTTCTGTAGATGTGAGTAGAGTTCTGTAGATGTGAGTAGAGTTCTGTGGGATGTGAGTAGAGTTCTGTAGATGTGAGTAGAGTTCTGTGGGATGTGAGTAGAGTCTGTAGATGTGAGTAGAGTTCTGTGGGATGTGAGTAGAGTTCTGTAGATGTGAGTAGAGTTCTGTGTGATGTGAGTAGAGTTCTGTGTGATGTGAGTAGAGTTCTGTGGGATGTGAGTAGAGTCTGTAGATGTGAGTAGAGTTCTGTGGGATGTGAGTAGAGTTCTGTAGATGTGAGTAGAGTTCTGTAGATGTGAGTAGAGTTCTGTGGGATGTGAGTAGAGTTCTGTAGATGTGAGTAGAGTTCTGTGTGATGTGAGTAGAGTCTGTAGATGTGAGTAGAGTTCTGTGGGATGTGAGTAGAGTTCTGTGGGATGTGAGTAGAGTCTGTAGATGTGAGTAGAGTTCTGTAGATGTGAGTAGAGTTCTGTGGGATGTGAGTAGAGTCTGTAGATGTGAGTAGAGTTCTGTGGGATGTGAGTAGAGTCTGTAGATGTGAGTAGAGTTCTGTGGGATGTGAGTAGAGTCTGTAGATGTGAGTAGAGTTCTGTGGGATGCGAGTAGAGCTCTGTGGGATGCGAGTAGAGTCTGTAGATGTGAGTAGAGTCTGTAGATGTGAGTAGAGTCTGTAGATGTGAGTAGAGTCTGTGGGATGTGAGTCGAGTCTGTAGATGTGAGTCGAGTCTGTAGATGTGAGTAGAGTCTGTGGGATGTGAGTAGAGTCTGTAGATGTGAGTAGATGTGAGTAGAGTCTGTAGATGCGAGTAGAGTCTGTAGATGTGAGTAGAGTCTGTGGATGTGAGTAGATGTGAGTAGAGTCTGTAGATGCGAGTAGAGTCTGTAGATGTGAGTAGAGTCTGTGGATGTGAGTAGAGTCTGTAGATGTGAGTAGAGTCTGTAGAGTTCTGTGTGATGTGAGTAGAGTCTGTAGATGCGAGTAGAGTCTGTAGATGCATCCGGAGTGGATCAGAGCCGGTGGGTTGTTGAAGGAGACGCGGTCGTCCTGAGGTCACCGGCTGAATGTTTGTGTTTTCTAGACGTGCTGGTCGGAGGACGGAGCGAGTCCGTGCGTCCTCATAGAAACTCCTCACAAAGAGCTGGAACCTGCAGATCCGTCCAGCTTCAAGCAGTACACCTTCAGGAACCTCTTCATCAAGTCCTCCCCCATCCCCCGCCTCAGGTGTGTGTGTGTGGTTACTCACTCAACACTGATCTGTTTCTCCGACTGCTTTCAGACTTTAACGTCCTCGTTCACACTTTGTGAATTGATCTTCTAAAGTTACACAAACATTGTTCCGATCGATTGAATCGCTGGTTCTCAAACGGTTTCTGTCGCTTTGGAGGAAGAAGGAATGTCACCGCCCCAAATAAATTGTAACAAAATGGTCCATGTTGAACATTTATTGAAATAACATGTTGTGACTCGTCCGTCTGTGCTTTTTCAAAGAACAGAATAAAGATAACTGCGTCACTGTTAAGTAAAGAGATTGCGTGTTTACCGTGGAGCGTTTCGGAGCAGTTTACAACACAGCTGGTTTCAGAGACTCATCTTTGTAGCGCTGCGACTGAATGAGGCAGATGTTTGTGATGTCATGAGGTGAAAATACACAATGTGGACAATAACGCATCAGAGGCAACAAGACGAGCAAAACCATCAAACTAAGAATTCAACCAGCCAAGAACACGGATGTGACAAGTTGAGTTAAGTAGAGTTTGGCTGAAGGTCACCAGTTAACAGGGTCCCTTCTTAAACCGTAACCCTGCTCTGCTAAGCCCCGCCCTCAGTCACTCAGTCATAATCATGAGATACTATCTCATGATTATGACTTGCAGGATCTGTATTTTTTCCTCACAGTGGTGGAAACGGGCTTCCAAACATTTTCCCATGTGTTTATTAATTAATTTAAAACAAGAAGAATTCTGCATTCCCACCTGTAATACCACCGCGGCCCACTAGAGGGGCGCGCCCCACAGTTTGAGAACCACTGGATGAACTGAAGCTGCGTTCCAAAGCTCATTTGCTTGATGGTAACTCTTCGTAGATGTCGCATCATATCGCCGTTATAAAGTGCGTAGTGTTGCGTTCAGGAAGGAGACGCTGCTTCCTCAGACTTTGAACCTCTTGCTTGTATATCTGCAAAGGATTGTGGGTCAGAAAAGGTCTGCAAAGTGCAACTGGATGCAGTTAATTAGACTAAATGTAATCCTAAAGGTGTTTCTATAGTATGTCATATTTATTTCACATGGAAGGAACATCTGTTTCAATGAGCTGCAGCCTGAACGCCTTCCTCGTCTGCATGTTGGAGAAGCTAAAACAAAGATGGCCGACCTGTCATTGAGTTAAACCCCGCCTCTTCCTCCTCAGCTGGGCGAGCTCTGACGACGTGTGGATCAAGATGCTGAACAAGGAGCTGAAGTACGTCCACGACAAGAGCTACCTGCAGAGACACCCCAAGCTGCAGCCCAAGATGAGGGCCATCCTGCTGGACTGGCTGCTGGAGGTGAGCGCTGGCGTCCTCGTCTTCTTCTTGATGATCATAAACGCTCGTTGAAGCGGCGCTGCAGCTGTTAACGGCGGCGGTGTGTCCTGGCTGCAGGTGTGCGAGGTGTACTCGCTCCACCGGCAGACGGCCTACCTCGCTCAGGACTTCTTCGACCGCTTCATGCTGACTCAGGAGAACGTCAACAAGGACTACCTGCAGCTCATCGGGATCTCAGCGCTCTTCATCGCCGCCAAGATAGAGGTGAGTCCCTCCTCCTCCTCCTCTTCATCCTCAGCATCTCAACACGTACGCCAACGGTTCTGAATGATTTTTATTTGTGCTTCATGCATGTTGATGCACAAATAAATAGAAACCAGAACTCATTGAAGACTTGACGTCGACAGTAAAATCAATAAAATCTTACGTTCGAATCGCACCACAAGCTCTTCTTCTTCTTCTGTTAAATGCTTTTCCTTCTTCTCTTCAGGAGATCTACCCTCCTAAAATCACCGACTTCGCCTACGTCACAGATGGCGCCTGTGATATCTGTGACATCCAGCGCACAGAGCTTCACATCCTGAAGGTGCGCTGACTGACGGACGCCGTCGTGTTTAAGTTCTGTACTGTTCTGTTGACTGCAGCTCCAGTTGTGCTGAGGGGGACGCGCCAGAAAGCAGTTTAGTGTTGTGAATCAAATGAAAAGCGAACGGCTTCTTCTAGAAAGATGTGTCATTAATATAACAGATACTCTCAAAAGTACCCTTATGGTGTTTTATTGGAAGAGGTCCTGTTGTACTCCTTTAGAACCGGGCTGGTACTCCCCCCCCCCCCCCCCCCCTCTGTTGACCCGTGTGATGTCATCGTCCTGCAGGCCTTGAACTGGAGTCTCTGTCCCGAGACGCCGATCTCCTGGCTGAAGCTGTACGTTCAGGTCGACGCTCAGACGGACGAAGAGAACTTCCTGGTGCCGCAGTTCTCCCAGGAAACGTACATCCAGATCACACAGGTAGCGTCTCACACACTCTCTCACTCACACACTCTCTCACACACACACTCTCACACACACTCTCACTCACACACACTCTCTCACACACACACACTCTCACACACTCACACACTCTCTCACTCTCACACACACACACTCTCACACACACACACACTCTCACACACTCTCACACTCTCACACTCTCACTCACACACTCTCTCACACACTCTCTCACACACTCTCTCACACACACTCTCTCACACACACTCTCTCACACACACTCTCTCACACACACACACTCTCACTCACACACACTCTCTCTCACTCACACACACACTCTCACTCACACTCTCTCACACACACACACTCTCACTCACACACACTCTCTCTCACTCACACACACTCTCACACACACACACTCGTCCTCGCGTTGAGGTCATCTGGCTGACCGGTCCCGTGTGTTGCAGCTGCTGGACCTGTGCATGCTGGACATCAGCGCGCTGGACTTCAGCTACAGCGTTCTGGCGGCGGCCGCCTTCTGCCACTTCTCCTCGTTTGACGTCGTTCATAAAGTCTCAGGTGAGTTTGATTTCCTCACCTGCACGTCATCTCTGATCTCTGACTGTTTATAACACAACAAACAGAAAACAAAAGAATCTATAAATCCAACACGTGATGGGGAGAAACAGAGTCTACGTGTTATGAATATGAAGCTATTGACATGTTTCAGCCTCTCCTTCTTCCTCCTCCTTCTCTCTTCCTCCTCCTTCTTCTCTCTCCTCCTTCTTATTCTCTCTCCTCCTCCTTCTCCTTTTCTCTCCTCCTCCTTCTTCTCTCTCCTCCTCCTCCTCCCTTCTCTCTCCTCCTTTTCTCCTCCTCCTCCTTCTCTCTCCTCCTCCTCCTCCCTTCTCTCTCCTCCTCCTTCTCCTTTTCTCCTCCTCCTCCTTCTCTCTCCTCCTTCTTCTCTCTCCTCCTCCTCCTCCTCCCTTCTCTCTCCTCCTCCCTTCTCTCTCCTCCTCCCTTCTCTCTCCTCCTCCCTTCTCTCTCCTCCTCCCTTCTCTCTCCTCCTCCCTTCTCTCTCCTCCTCCCTTCTCTCTCCTCCTCCCTTCTCTCTCCTCCTCCTTCTCTCTCTCTCTTCTTCTCTCTCCTCCTCCTCCTTCTCTCTCTCTCTTCTTCTTCTTCTTCTTCTTCTTCTCTCTCTCCTCCTTCTTCTTCTTCTCTCTCTCCTCCTTCTTCTTCTTCTCTCTCTCCTCCTTCTTCTTCTTCTCTCTCTCCTCCTTCTTCTTCTTCTTCTCTCTCTCCTCCTTCTTCTTCTTCTCTCTCTCCTCCTTCTTCTTCTTCTCTCTCTCCTCCTTCTTCTTCTTCTTCTTCTCTCTCCTCCTTCTTCTTCTTCTTCTCTCTCCTCCTCCTTCTTCTTCTTCTCTCTCCTCCTCCTTCTTCTTCTTCTCTCTCCTCCTCCTTCTTCTTCTTCTCTCTCCTTCTTCTTCTTCTCTCTCCTCCTCCTCCTCCCTTCTCTCTCCTCCTTCTCCTCCCTTCTCTCTCCTCCTCCTTCTCCTTTTCTCCTCCTCCTCCTTCTTCTTCTTCTTCTTCTCTCTCCTCCTCCTTCTTCTTCTTCTCTCTCCTTCTTCTTCTTCTCTCTCCTCCTCCTTCTTCTTCTTCTCTCTCCTTCTTCTTCTTCTCTCTCCTCCTCTCTCCTCTCTGTGTTCACTTCCTGTAGTTCAGAGTTTCTCCTCGTGGTCACATGACTGTTGGTCAAAGATGAAAATTATGAGTTTTTAAACGTGAAGTTTTGATCGTTTAATGAAAACATGCTTTTCCATCCGGTCAGCAGGTTTATGGGTTCATAGGTGTGACATCATTGAGCGTCTTAATGCAGTGAATATAAGTAGCCCCCCCCCCCCCCCGTCTGTCCTCAGGCCTGACGTGGGACGGCGTGTCTCCTTGTGTTCGGTGGATGAGTCCCTTCATGGACGTCCTGCGATCTCAAGACGCACCGCAGCTCAAGAGCTTCCCCAGAGTGAAGGCCGACGCCCGGCACAACATCCAGACACACGTGGCCTATCTGGACCTGCTGGTGAGACTCACACACACTCTCACTCTCTCACTCACTCACTCACTCACTCACTCTCTCACTCTCTCATACACACACACTCACTCACTCACTCACTCTCTCACTCTCTCATACACACTCACTCACTCACTCACTCTCTCATACACACACACTCACTCACTCACACTCTCACTCACTCACTCACACTCTCACACTCACTCTCTCACACACACACCTGTTACAGCCAAACATCAATAAATAAAATCAGGATTTAATAATCTGACTTTTGTGATTCTCGATGCTCTTTTCAACCTTTTTATCTAAAAAGCGCCAAACATTATTATGAGTCAAGACATATGAGTCTTAAATATTTACATAACAATATGTGCGTTGAACGGATATCTTTCTTATAAAACTACATTATTTATTATGAACTAAAAGAACACTAAAATGCTGAACTTTATGTATTTTGGTTTCTTTATGTTCAACCTCATGAAGAGGAGAAATAGAAACTAATAACTTTTAGTTGACATTGCTTATGTTAAACACTTTTTATTGGTTATAAATCTCCAAAGCAACAACAAAGTTATTAATAAACTGTTGAATGTGAATAATCAAAGAGTTATAACGTGATTGTAATAAAATGACTCCTGTTGAAAGGTTTCTTGTTACAGCCTCTCGTACTTTATGAATGTGTTCAGTTTCCACACATTTAATAACGTCTGTTAAAAGTTCTCTGCACATATACAAATTACTTTTTATCAGCTGATATCGTTGAAAACTCCTTTTTCAGATGTCTGAATATTTAGACTCCAATAAACTAAATAAACATTTTCTTTAGTTTTTATCTCTTTATTTAGTAAAGCGACGTTATGCAGAAACTCCTTCACCAAATATGTATAAATAAATAATGATCACTTTCTGTACGTTTAGCTGCTATCGGCTCAGAATCTTCTTCTCTGGTGTTTGACGCAGCTTTTGTCGCCGCTGACTACCGTTTTATTGTGTGCGTGCACGTGCATGTGCGTGTGCGTACCCGGTGAACAATGAGATGTTTAAGTTGTGGCGTGACTGACGTTGACTCGTTTCCTGCAGAGGACGTCTCGGGACCGTCAGCTCGACTGTCAGCTGTCGCCCGTCGCCGTGGGAACAATCCTGACTCCGCCCAGCAGCACAGAGAAACCAGCCAATCACTGAGCTCGCTGCCTGTAGCACCTTTTGTTTGTTTGTTTTTCAGGAACACTAAATCGGGAACTGAATCCTCTTTTTATTTGCTTTATATTCATTTGGTTTTAGAAACTTGTTTTAAACATTTCCCAGACGAGCAGCAGCTTTAGATCCTCGATGGAGCTTCAGTCAGACACGCTGCACTGTGACGGAGCGTTATTATCTCCACTGGACTAAAGCGAGTCAACGCCAGTAAGACGTTTCCCTCTGAAGCAGGTCGCTCTGTGACTCACGAGCCACACGAACAAACAGACACTTTATTTGTTGAACATCCAGAAACCTGCAGGTGTTTGAACGCACCCCGGCCCGTTTGTGTGCCGCAATAATCCTTTTTTTTTATATTTTAATTTTCTTTAATCTTTATTATTGTTGCAACCTGGTTGCACATTCTTGTTACATTCCTGGGAAACTTGACATGCAACAGAAAACTGCACACGATTGTGCAGAATGTTTGCTTTCCTCTCAGTTTTAAGTGCTTGTATTTATTGATGAGCCTTAGTGTGTCGGACGAGATGTTTATATGTAAAAACAAACGAGTGATGAACGACATCACTTTGATTTGCTGCCAAATGCAAAAGCTATTTATGATTTTGCTCAGTGACACGTGTTGCGTTGCTGTTCATCATTACATGTTGTACACTTGTTAGTGCCTTTTAAGAGAAATATGAACTGTGACTGTAACCCTGAGACCTCTGCAGTGAACCAACCAGCATGTGAACATGTTCAACAGCGGACCGTTGTGTAAATGGAGCAATTCAGAAATGTGTGAATTCTTTCATATTGGAATGTTTTAATAAATCAAGTCGGATGACACTTTGGTGTGAAGTTTTCTTCTTAACGAATTATACAATGATGAAATATATATTTGATATAATTATGACTTTATTTTGCCTTTAAATAAATACTATATTAAGACTTTAATGACGTGCTCCTCTTTAACAACTCTAATATCATTTTTTATGACTTTTAAAAGACTACTGTGACTTTATTTTATTATTATGCTATGCTATACTTTCTAAAGCTTTTTGATACATAGTGTACTGTTCTGTGATTTCATGACATTAGTTTGGCTTTTTCTCCCTTTTTGACACTAAACTGACTCTTTGTGTTATTATAATCTTATAACTCCATTGTGTAGCATGTTATTAAATATGTATTGAAGATGTTAAAAAAAGAAAGTAATAGTATATAGTGTGTTAATACGCTTTCTAAAAAAGTGACCTGTCCTGTGCGACTGTAATCACACACTGAACAGCTAAAGCTGTCAGATGTAGTGAAGTAAAAAGTATAAAGTTGCATAAAAATGGAAAAGTACTTCAGGTTTGTAGAAAAGAAAAGTTTGAAACAGGAATTTAACGTGTAGAGTTGATATCGTGATACATGCAGTAATCAGATTACCTGTGCTTCATGTTTCCGTGGATGAAGTCTTCTCTGCTTCAGTGAAGAGTAACGATACTTCTCTGCTAGTTTCCACATCTGTGTGTGTGTGTGTGTGTGTGTGTGTGTGTGTGTGTGTGTGTGTGTGTGTGTGTGTGTGTGTGTGTGTGTGTGTGTGTGTGTGTGTGTGTGTGTGTGTGTGTGTGTGTGTGTGTGTGTGTGTGTGTGTGTGTGTGTGTGTGTGTGTGTGTGTGCGTGCGTGCGTGTGTGTGCGTGTGTGCGTGTGTGCGCGCGTGCGCGCGCGCGCAATAGGCTGGTATTCTGGCGGACCAGAGGCCTCCCTCCGTATATACACCCCCCCCTGTAGAGATCCTGGGAAAGCGTGGCCTCAACCCACACACGTTGAGGTCAGAGGTCATTTTCCCAGGAAACACTGACTCAGTAAAATGAACAAAGGTTTTCAGGCTACTTTACACTGCAGGTCTGAATATTTGCAGATGTACTTAAATGTAATATAATGCAATATGATATAATATACAATTATATAACATAATATATCAACATTCTGCACATGAACTTGAGTTTATCGGCTCGACGTTAACAAGCTCATTAAAATCAGATTCACTTCACGTTCAGAGACGAACTGAAGCTCGGGGTGGTTTTGGGGTTGGGGGGTCAGAGGTCACAGTCTGGTCTGGTCTGACAGCAGTGGGCGGGACTCTCATGAGTTGTCATCGTGCAGCAGGACCTGATTGGACCAGCAGCTGCAGTCTTCAATCCAGCATGATGTTCATTTACTAACTGATGGTCCGTTTCGAGTCGAACAGCCCAGAGGAACATTCAGAAGCCTTCAACACATCTCGTTCATTCAGCAGTTACTGCATGTCCCCCTCTTTCTCCATTGTTACTGAGATAATTGTCATGAACTTGACATTATATATTCATAAATTTTTGTCAAGCTGAGAGGAAGTCTCAGGAAATTTGAGTAAATCACCTTTTCAAATGATTGTTTAATCATTACTTCATCTGATGGAGACCTGTGCTGTGTTTGTGTACATTTAGCATGTTTCAACTTTGAGCCAAAGTCATTTAAAATACTGTGAGCAAGAAACTGTCAGTGAGTGAAAACCGTCCAGTCAGCTTCATCTCACGGTTCACCACATGGTGGCAGTGTTGCCTCATAAACCACTGCCACCAACCATTAGCACAGTATGTACTATTTACTCAGAACAATCTTAATACGTACTGTAGTGGCCATTTGTCGGCTAAATCAAACTTAAACTAATAATAATCAAACGCCACTGATGCACCGTGGTCGGTACGCAGCCAGAAGAGAGTGAAATGTCCAAGCAGGATTCCATTTTTGTGTATTTATTAAATAAAGCAAATAAAACAAGCAAACAAATTAATTAACAAAACTCCTGTCGTGCTGTCTCTCCTGTCATGTGCAGCTGGTAAAAACTATACGCCCACCCCGGTGCATGCTGGTCCTACCTTTCTACTCGTTTAAACAGCAACAGGTGCCCACAGTAATTACCCAAAAAATAATAGAAACAAACAAATTACTATTAAAGAGAAAAATAATCTTAACATATGAAACATCTACAATAATTAAACAATACTACTTATAAATGACATAACAAACTACAATATCAAGTAAATAGCTCCAACACGTACCATTACTGATGCTTTGTTTTGTTAACTGGGCACAACTAGCTGCTGAGGAAGATCAAGATCACGATCGAAAGCTCCAGAAGAGCTGCTAAATGCTGGTGACGTGGTTTTGTTGTTTTACGCAAACAGGAAATGATGAAAAACATCATCAGAATTAGAAAATATTTGACCTACTTTACTTTTAAAAAACAAAGCGGTTTTACTAGTATTTAGTTGTTTTTGTTGCGAAATGCATTGTGGGAAAACTGCATCAGTATAAAGCTCAAACATGGGTTTTTTTGGGGTACTTTTTGTAAACTACACATTTGAGGTCAAGTACTCCGTTTTCTTTATACTCTGCTTCACACATTTTTTAAGAGATTTTTTCATAAAACAATCAGTTCATTAAATGATAAAGATTAAACTAATTGTGAAACCATTTATCTCTATTTTCACTATTTTCTCAAACCAAACAATGAATGGATTAATGGAGAATAATCAGCAGATTATTCCATCATGAAAATAATCAAAAATGAGCTTTAACTACTTTTACTGATTATATTGAAGCAATATTCTCAATGCAGGACTTTACTAGCAGAGTATTTTCACCGTGTGGTGTTTGTACTTGTACTGCATTAAATGATCGGAATACTTCCTCTACTGTGTTTTTGACATGTTTTCAAAGTGATCTCATATCTAGTGTAAAGATAAAATATTGTATTTCCTTAATTCAAGTCTTTTCACATTTCTTCTTCTCTTCCTTTAAATCTGAAACCTAAACTGAGCAAAAGAGCAACGACGCAAAGGTTTGGGGGAAAAGCAGTTTTTATTAAAAGTCATATACAAAAGGAATATTCCATGTTCGGATGCTGTAAAACGTCCATATGTACATCGTATCACACAGATCAACAGCGCTGAATGACACTTTACTCACTCTGTCAAACACACACACACTGAACTGCTTTCTGGATTTAAACAAACACCCGATGTGTCACACGTCAAAAGCTTCATGAGTTTAGAAAAAGACACCTGTGTTATTCCATTTGGATGCATAGCTTTGAGTACAATTCTTTTCAGGGCTTTTATTTTGAAATCCAGGTACCAGAAGAGAAAACTGTACGACTGACTGACCTGAATGGAGGGAAGTCGCTGTGCAAGTTTGAACCACAATATGTAGAATTGAAATTCTCTCTGGTCTGTTCTGGCTCAATTAACTCGTCTCAACTTTAACGTCCGAATAACAAAAACTAAAACACGCCACCCAGCACGCTAACACGATGCACAAGGTTTCTACAAGGCAGTATAAAAATATTCTCTCACCTGAAGTCCATGCCATCTTATTCTACATGTCGGACACACCAACAGGTGTTTCACCAGGTGAGCTCACAAGCAGCTTTTATTTCTCAAACGTATTTTTTTTAATCGGAAAACAGTCCACTAGTGCAACAGGAAGGTAGAACAGAGGAACGTAAAAGCTGGTTATTGTGTTCGTTGGAGGTTCATCTGTGTTTCTGAAGAGAAGTTCGTCCTTGGGAGAATTTTATTTGTCAAAGTACCCACATTTCAGACAGTTCGGTGGTAATATTCCTCCAAAAACAGTCAACTTTTACTCTGAAAGTCCACCTATTCAGGAACAAAAGTCAGCGACCCACAAAAACTGCCGACAAATGAAATAGACGACGTGTTCCTGTGTGAAGCTGGTACATGAAGCCACTGAACTCTGAACTTCTTTTGTTTCTTCTTACATGAAGAAACATCCGGATCACAGGATCAACCTGCAGCCCTTGAACGCGTCACGGAGGAAACGGAGCGGCTGCGTTCACGTCGGATTCACCGACAGCGGACGGGATGATCGATGTTTGGAGGTTTTTTGGCGATTTGACAACTTGTCAAAACACCAACAGGGAGACGATCTGTGTCTTTGTGGAGTGGATTTTTAACAAACAAAAAATAAGAGCTGGAAGGATTTGTCATTATGTTGCAAAAATATTTAGTTTATTAGTAATTTTTCAATCATAAATACTTCTGGATCTGTTTCTTTCTTTGTCCTATGTGACAATAAATATCTTTAGAAAAGACAGTCTCTCTGCAGCAAACTGGTTCAAATCCAAAATGTGTGAAATGCATTCTGGGTAAACAAATACACCAGAAATGAGAAACTCTTTACTTTGAACCAGTTTGTTTGTGTCTGAACTCAAACTAAACTTGAAGACGTTTGTTGTACTCAGTTTCCTGTCTGCTCCTCATGAGAGATCACAGGTTGAGTAGTTGGTCCCTTTGTGACTCTTTTTCATATTAGTGCACCTGAACAAAACTTTTCTTTCAGATTAATCAAATTCTTTCTCAATATTTCTAAAATGTTTGCATTTATAATCCATTTATTTAAAAATATCTTGTGAACAAGAAACAAACGTCACCAAACATTTACTTATTTTCTGTGTATTGTTTCGCCTTCATTACTTCTCTGGTGCCTCTCGCTTGCTTTAAGTCCCGACATGAACTTTAATCTGAGGTTTAATGAACCAAAAAGAACAGAAAATATCTGGAGTTCAGGAACGACCTTCTCCTAAAGCCTCAAACTGTGCGAGGTCAATAAGAAGTGAACATATCCAGAATATAATTCAGGTTTTATTTTGAAGTTACGTGTTGAGGAGAAGCAGAATATTTCCCGTCTTTCCTTTCTGTTTTGTTGATGTCAAAATGGTGCATTTTCATGAGTAACGTATGTGTTTAAACAAAATATTTGAATAAAATTGAATCACATCTTTGCTCCAAGGAGCCCTCGTTTGTAAATGTGGCCATGACAATATGAAAATAATGATTTTTATTAATTCAATTCCAAGTTTAAATTGTGCATAACAAAAGAGCACCGTTCATTTTAATTGGGCATCAATATCATTATTCAATTCAACAGACATTTGCAATAGAAAAATAATTTTTTTTAATAATGTATTTTGGTTTGTTACAGACGTGAACGCAGCCCTGAGTCCGTGTTAGCTAGCTGTGAGCTAGCCGTGAGCTAGCCGTGTTTGGGTTGTGTGGCGACCCCTAGTGGTGGTGGTGAGGCAGGCGTTCGTGGCTGTGGCTCCTCTGTACGTACGCCACGGCGTCCCTGTACGTGAGGGCCAGCTGGGGCCGATCGTACATCTCGCTCAGCACCTGGAACTTTGGACCCCACCGCGACAGCCTGTCGTAAACAAACCCTCCTTCGTCCTCCTCCTGCTCTTCCTCGGCAACGGCGGGGGCGGCGAGAATGTTTCTGCGTGACGCGGCCGACCCCAGCGAGCTGAGGCTTCCCGCCGTCGACCCCGAGCCCTCCACGCACCACACGTGGTAGGCGTCCGGTGGCAGCGCCTCGCCGTCGTTGTCCGCCTCCCAGATGATTCGCGCCACGTAGCTTTTAAAGTCCACGCGGGAGCGCGACACCGACGTGGTGGCGTCGCTCGCCTCCGTGTCCCGGCACGCGTGAGCGGCGTCGGTGGCGGTGCTGGGGTAGCCGTTGCTGGCGCTGGGGTAGCCGTTGGCGGCGCCGTGCTGGTCGTGGAGGTGGTGTTGGAGGTGTTGGTGGTGGTGGTGCGGGATGCTGAGGTAGGGAGCGCCGGAGCTGCAGGAGGAGCCGGACGGGTGAACCTCCTCCTGGGAGCCGGGGGAGGATTTGATGAGTGGGGCGGTGGTGCAGGACGAGGACTGAGACAGACTGGAGCACAGAGGACGCTTCAGCTCCGTGATGTCGTATCCGTTCTGGAAGGGAAGGAAGGAACACACACACACACACACACACACACACACACACACACACGCACACGCACACGCACACGCACACGCACTCGCACTCGCACTCGCACTCGCACACACACACACACACACACACACACACACACACACACACACACACACACACACACAGTTCAGAATCAGTATCAGCTTTATTGGCAGTTAGTGGTATTCGATCCTCGGTAGCTAGTTGAGAATCTGCTCAAATCTGCTTAGTTAGGTTTAGGTTTAGAAAAGATCGTAAAATATTTAGTTAGGTTTAGAAAAGATCGTAAAATACTTAGTTAAGTTTAAGAAAATAACGTAAAATACTTACTTAGGTTTAAGAAAAGATCGTAAAATATTTAGTTAGGTTCAAGAAAAGAACGTAAAATACTTACTTAGGTTTAAGAAAAGATCGTAAAATATTTACTTAGGTTTAGAAAAGATCGTAAAATATTTACTTAGGTTTAGAAAAGATCGTAAAATACTTAGGTTTAAGAAAAGATCGTAAAATATTTAGTTAGGTTTAAGAAAATAATGTAAAATATACTTACTTAGGTTTAAGAAAAGATCGTAAAATATTTAGTTAGGTTTAGAAAAGATCGTAAAATACTTAGGTTTAAGAAAAGATCGTAACATATTTAGTTAGGTTTAAGAAAATAATGTAAAATACTTAGGTTTAAGAAAAGATCGTAAAATATTTAGTTAGGTTTAGAAAAGATCGTAAGTACACAAGTTCTACTTTTCTCTTCCTGTGTTTATCGTTTTGCTTCTTGTACATAAAAACATTCTGATTCCGTCGGTCACCAAAATGTTCGAGTTTCATAAAGCGAGCAGGGTCTTTCCTTTTCTTTATAAAAGTAAGCTGTTACGTAAAGAGCACAACGTCGTCCTCAGTGTGTGTGTGTGTGTGTGTACGTGTGTGTACCTGGTCCTGCTCGCCCCCCCCCTCCTCGTTGTAGTTGAGGATGTTTTCTCGGATGTCCTCCCAGCTCTCGTGTTCTGCTGGGATGTGGTAAACTCCTCGCTTCCTGAACTTGTTACGGCTGCCTTTCTGGTTCCACACCGTCACCGCCACCAGCACCGCTGCACGCACGCACGCACACGCGCGCACACACACACACACACACACACACACACACACACACACACACACACACACACACAGGACAGTATTAACTTGTGTAAATGTGCACCACCGGGACACATTTCACTTCCTTCCTGTACGTTTGAGGCAGCAGCTCATTAAAGCTGCTCTGTGGAGTCATTTGGCCTCAATGTAAGTCAGTTATTGAGTGTAATTATTATAAACCTCCCATGAAACCTCCCATTTTTAAGTAAAATAATTGAAAAAGCGGTTTTCCAACAGCTGACCAACTTCTTCACCTTAAATAACTGCTTTGATGTTTTCCAGTCAGGCTTTCGACAGCACCACAGCAGTGAAACTGCTCTTGTTAAGGTTTTCAACGACATCCACTTAAACATAGACAATGGCAGAAGTTCAGTCTTAGTGTTACTGGATCTCAGTGCTGCATTCGACATGGTCGACCATGCCATACTCCTAGAAAGACTAAACATCTGGGTGGGACTCTCTGGCACAGCACTTAACTGGTTTGAATCCGACTTGAAGGGCCGAGAATACTTTGTGTCTGTAGCTGATTACACATCAGAGCTGACTAAAATGACATGTGGTGTTCCCCAAGGTTCAACACTGGGGCCTCTTCTGTTCAACATCTACATGCTTCCACTAGCTCAGATTATGGAAAACAACAAAGTGTGTTATCATAATTATGCAGACGACACACAAATCTACATAACTATGTCACCAGGGGACTATAATCCCATACAAGGGCTGGGTAACTGCATTGAACAAACCAACAACTGGATGTGCCAGAATTCTCTTCAATTAAACAAAGATAAAACAGAAGTAATTGTTTTCGGTACCAAGGACGAACAATTGAAAATCACCGCTCAGCTTCAGTCACTGATGTTAAAACCCACAAACCAAGCCAGAAATCTAGGTGTAGTTATGGATTCAGACCTCAACCTGAACAGCCATATCAAGACAATTACAAAATCAGCCTCCTATCACCTGAAGAATATATCAAGGATTAGAGGACTTATGTCTCAACAGGATGTGTAAAACTTGTCCACGCATTTATCTTCAGCAGACTGGACTACTGTAACGGTGTGTTTACAGGTCTCTGTAAAAAGTCCGTCAGAAAGCTGCAGCTGATTCAGAACGCTGCAGCTCGAGTCCTCACTAAGACCAGGAGGGTGGATCACATCACTCCAGTTCTGAGGTCTTTGCACTGGCTTCCTGTCCAACAAAGAATTGACTTTAAAATCCTGCTGTTGGTTTACAAAGCACTGAATGGTTTAGGGCCAAAATACATCTCTGATCTGCTGCTACCTTATGAACCATCCCGACCCCTCAGGTCGTCTGGGACCGGTCTACTTCCTGTTCCCAGAGTCAGAACTAAACATGGAGAAGCAGCGTTCAGTGTTTCTGCTCCACATATCTGGAACAAAGTCCCAGAAAGCTGCAGGTCTGCTGAGACCCTCAGCTCATTTAAATCAAGATTGAAGACTTTTCTGTTTGCTGCTGCCTTTAATTGAACCACATTCAATTCATATATTAATCAATTTCCTGCATTTCTGCATTTCACTACTGCATTTTATTTCTTGCACTGTTTTTTTTTTAAATGTTTGAATGCAATGAATGTTCTTAATTGTTTTTAAATCTCCTTTTCTTTTGCCTTATGTTTTGATGCTTTTAATGGTTTTATGTGAAGCACTTTGAATTACCTTGTTGTTGAAATGTGCTGTACTAATAAACTTGCCTTCCCTAAACAGGAGAACAACACGTTAGTGGAACGAGAATCTTTAACATCTTTCACTCGGTGAGCAAACATGTTTTTCAAGAAGCTTCCAAAACCCTCATTTATACGTTTGTCCTCTTCAGGGACGAGCAGGAGGAGAGAGGGCTGATGGGAAATGAAGTCTTTGTGGGGAAATGAAAAATACCATTGGTGGTCTTAAAGGGATTGTTCTGATATTATTATGTTATTCATTTTATTTCATGTTGTTTTGCTAATGTTATCATGATTGCATGATCAATAATGTGTATTATCTGTATTTTTAGTTTTTATTGTTTCTTTTGCAATTTACTTATTTATTGTTGCTATTTATTGTACTTCTGTTTTTATTCTCTTGTTGCACTTTCCACTCTGCTGCTGTCATCCTGCACATTAAAGGAGTATCTTATTTTATAGTTTTTATTTCTGTTTTGTTACATTTGATCATTTTAGTGTCTCACGTGTATTTGTCTCAAATTGTTCATTTTACATTTTTTTTATAACCAAATTGTATGAAAGGTGCCATACGAATAAAGTTTGATTGAATGTTGACAGTTTAATTGTGTGACGCAACACAAACTGAAGCTCCTGAGTCGTGAATGGAGTCTGGCTCTGGTTCAGTACTGTCCCTTTAATTCATCACGACATCCAGACTTTACGTAACTCTGTAACTTCACTGATCGATGAGGATGGAAAAACTGTGACACGAGTTCAGAACAAGAGGAGACGAGTTCACATCACATTCAGAGTTTAACTGTTTAACTGATAAACTAATAATCCTTCATGGTTTCTGACCTTCAGGAAAATACTTTTATGTGTTTCATATGAAAAGGACAGCAAATCTCTGGACTTTTAGATTCAGCTCTTAGACGAGCAGACAGATGAAGAGTTTTATGAAAGATACGTCTTCTTCATGACGAGTCTCTTACCGAAGAAGACGAGCAGACACATGCTGATGGCGAGGATGGAGCTGGGGCTGAGGGCGCCCGGCCGCTGCCGCCTGAGGCCCAGCTCACAGCGCTGACCCTTGAAGCCGTCCTGACAGCGGCACCGGTAGCTGTCGGGCGACAGCGGCCGGCAGACGCCGCCGTTGCGGCAGGAAGCAGCTCCGCAGGGCGACGGCTCGCAGCGCCGCTCACCGGAGTCCTCCGTCACCGTCACCTGACCGCCGGGGCACCTGGGAAACGGAGTCAACAACGTCAGAATAACACTGAAAAGTGAAGCCGACGCTGATTCCTTTCTTTCTTTCTTTCCTCCTCCCGTTCTTTCCTTCCTTCTCTATTTATTTCCTTCCTTCTTCCTTTCTTTACTAATGATGGTCCATTCAGAGTCAAACAGACCATAAAGCAGGGGATGCTTTAGGGCGGGGCTACACAGTGATTGACAGGTCGACACCAGAGACGTCACTCCTCCTCAGTCCAGATATGGTCACTTCCTGTTCACTGGTTGTCAAAAAACAAAACAAGATGGCGACGGACAAATGGGCTTCAAAACGTCCACAACCTGACGGGTGACATTACCACGACTACGTCCACGTCCCGTAGACGTCTATGGGAGGAATGTGCGTCTCTTACTTGCACTGGTGTTTCCTCCACAGGTCGGTGCAGCGCAGAGGGCTGCGACACGGTTGGCTGCTGCAGGCGTCGCTGTGGCAACCCGAGGTGACGCCCCGCCTCTCCAGCACCGTCACCGAGTCCTGACTCCGCCCGTCCAGAGGGAGGACCTGAGAGTTAAAACGAACGTCCCGCAGACAACCTGAGAGAGACGGGGGGGGAAGGTCCGGTTTAAAGCTTGTAAATATGTTAGATGTGATTCATATGAGGAGGAGGAGGAGGAGGAGGAGGAGGAGTCATGTAAAGACATGAATAACAGTAGAATCCAGATCCTCACCCTGAAAGACGTCCTTGTCTCCCACCGTTACTCCGGCCTGTTGAACAACGATCTCTCTCCGGATCCCCAGTCGGCCCCGGACCTCCCGCCGCCCCCCCCCCTGCTCCAGCCTCAGCGTGAACAGGTTGTCGTGGCGACCGAGGCCGACCAGCACCCACTGCCCGATGTCCACCCGCTGACCGAGGAGGCGCAGGGAGCGAGCACCGTCACCCAGGTCAGCTCGAACGGAGAGGAGGCCGTCCACCATCTGAGGAGAGAGGAGAACCTTTGTTTACGTCTTCTGTGCGTCTCTCGTCTGTGAGGTCAAAGGTCAAAGGTCTACCGCCTACTGACCTCCAGGACGATGTACTCGCTGGAGTCCCGGGACGTCACGGAGAACAGGGAGCCGGAGGAGGCGCGGGTTCGGAGGAAGAGCTGCACGTTAGTACGGCGAGAGCTGCCACCTCCTCTGAGCTGGAGACGCACAACGCTGCCCGAGTCGAAGGAGAACTCTGGGACGGCTGAGGGAGGAAGAGGAGGAGGAGGAGGAAGAGGAAGGAGAGGAGGAAGGACAGGAGGAGGAGGAGGAGGAAGAAGAGGAAGGGGAGGAGGAAGGACAGGAGGAGGAGGAGGAGGAAGAAGAGGAAGGAGAGGAGGAAGGACAGGAGGAAGGACAGGAGGAGGAGGAGGAAGAAGAGGAAGGAGAGGAGGAAGGACAGGAGGAAGGACAGGAGGAGGAGGAGGAAGAAGAGGAAGGGGAGGAGGAAGGACAGGAGGAGGAGGAGGAGGAAGAAGAGGAAGGAGAGGAGGAAGGACAGGAGGAAGGACAGGAGGAAGAGGAGGAGGAGGAGGAAGAGGAAGGAGAGGAGGAAGGACAGGAGGAGGAGGAGGAGGAAGAAGAGGAAGGGGAGGAGGAAGGACAGGAGGAAGAGGAGGAGGAGGAGGAAGAGGAAGGAGAGGAGGAAGGACAGGAGGAGGAGGAGGGGGAGGAGGAGGAAGAGGAAGGGGAGGAGGAGGGGGAGGAGGAAGTGGAGGAAGAAGTCATGTTAAGACATAAATAAACACTGACTATAACTTTCCATCAGACTCTTTTGCTAGAATCACTTCTTATAAACTTTATATTTTCGTCTTTAATGAATTTTTCGTCACCAGATAATATTAATATAAAAACTCTGAATCACGATTCTTAACGTACATTGAAATGAATGAGCAGGTTAGTTTAGCCAACAATTAAACTCAGGGCAGAAGTACAAGAATCTAATGATAATAATACACACACTCTCACTCTCACTCTCACACACACTCTCACTCTCACACACACACACTCTCACGGCGGTTTATGACGACTTTTTCCCCATACCAGTTCAAACCCTGGTATATGGAGACGCACCTTTTCCTGAGTCGTAGACAGTGATAATACGTATTAAACTGGTCCTCATGATAAAGGGAACAAACCTCACTGTTCAGAATTAATATCTCGTCAAAGAGTCTGGAGATTTGAAGACCTGACATTCTACAGGACTGTTGGGACGGGCGGATCCTAACATGACGCTGACTTATGAAGACCCTGCTGGTTTAGCGGGACATTACCAACACACACACACACAAACATGGCAAGACCCTGAGTTAAGAGGACCATCCTGGATGTATATATATGGAGATATGGAGATATATCCATCCATATATATATATGTATATATATATATATATATATATGGATATATATATATATATATATGGATATATATATATATATATATACATATATATATATATATATATATATATATATATATATATATCCATATATATATATATATACATATATATATATATATATATATATGGATATATATATATATATATATATATATATACATATATATATATATACACACACACACACATATATATATATATATATATATATATATATATATATATATATATATGTGTGTATATATATATATATATATATATATATATGTGTGTATATATATATATATATACATATATGTATATATGTGTGTATATATATATATGTGTGTATGTATATATATATATATATATATATATATATATATATATATATATATACGTATACATACTTATATTCACATATATGTACTTATATACACACTATGGGTGTAACAATACACGTATTCACAATGAACTGTTTGGTACGAGGCTCATGGTTTGGTACGCATTATGAACCGAACAATACTATTGTATTTGGAAAATGCAGAAGATTAAATTGTGGGAAATATAATGTTCTCTCTGTGGAGCCACTGCGCTCAACATGGCAACCCACCCGACATAACAGACAACGTGCCGTCTGACACGCCCACCACGGAACAACATTCTACTCTGGTGAGGAACGTGTGTTCTGGGAGGCGCACTCCGCTAAACTAGTTTACCAGTAAAACCAACAGCAGCACACCCACTTCAACATCTTCCCGCAGTGTTTAGGCAGCTGCTCCCTACCGATTCAAACAGGGCTAAAGCAATCGCCACGGCGATTGCTTTATTTATAGCCGCGGATATGAGACCCTAATCTGGACTGGAACACCAGACTGTACCAACATGCTTAATGTTATTGAGCCCCGTGACACGACTCATTCACGAGCCCATTTCACCAGACCATAATTCCTGCTTGTTCAAGAAAACAAAAGTCCAAACAGAGAATCAAATGTCCGAGGCTCCCGCTGTTCCTCTAACAACAGACGGCCGGACGTCACGGACTACACAAAGCTACCTGACTAACGACACATTACCTCACTACTGAGTGGAGATGAAGAGCCATGTTCTTCAGACACAAAGCTACCTGACTAACGACACATTACCTCAGTACTGAATGGAGATGAAGAGCCATGTTCTTCAGACACGCCCCCTCGAGTCTCACCAGCGAGGCTTTTCTGCTTATTTGCTGTATTGAAAATGTACCGAACCTAACCGTGGCACCACTGTATTGTATTGCACCGAAACGAGAATTTCGTGACCTGTATACCCCTAATACACACAAACCCCTCCCATTGAACTAGAATTACCTCTTCACGGTTGTATGCATCCATCAACCCGTCATGTTACAAATTACATCCATGTAGTTTAAATGTTAACATTTCACACGCACATTTCTTGTGTTCATTCGTGTGATATTGTCATAATTAGCAAATGAAGACTTTTTGTCTGGTCAGTGACCTTTGACCATCAAAATCTAATAATTTCATCCTTGAGTTCAACTGTACATTTGCATATGAATGGTAGAGACGGACAACATTTGAATTGCATATATTCAATGTTTATTCTGAAAGGTTGCTTTTACTTTGAAATTGTGACCACTTTAGTTTGTTTAGAATAAGTATAAAATGGTATCAGGGTAATGGGTAACACACACACACTCACACTCACACACGCACACACACTCGCACACGCACTCGCACACGCACACTCACACACACACACACACACACACACACACACACACACACACACACACCTACACACACACACACTCACACTCACACTCGCACTCACACACACACACGCACTCACACACACACACACACACACTCACACACACACACACACACTCACACACACACACACACACACACACGCACTCACACACACACACACACACACACACACACACACACACACACACACACACACACACACACACACACACACTCACACTCACACACACTCACACACACACACACTCACCGCTGTCACACTTGTGTCCGGTGAAGCCCGGGTGACACTGGCAGCTGAAGGAGCCCCAGTCGGCGATGCAGGAGGCTCGAGCGCCGCAGGACGGACCGGCCGCCGTCACACACACACCGTCTGTCAGCCGGCAGCCAGGAGAGCTGTCCACACTCTCACCTGGAGACGCCAGGTCGTACACCTGAGGGGGGGAGGAAGACTTCAACCATCATCATCATCATCATCATAAACAGAACCACTAAACTGATCTGAACAAAGCAAAGAACCAAAACCACATTTGTTGATAGCTGAAGACGCTGAAATGCAGAAAACATCTCGATCCCGTCTTCAGTCCGGCACACAACCCTCAGCACGCAAAGGATTGTGGGTAGAAGGAGGCAGATGTGTTTCTTGGGGAATATTTTTGGGAGGTTGTTGAGCTCATTTAGTTTCAGGAGGAGGAGGCTCTTCATTTACATTATATGTTGGCCTTGGCTCAAACACACACACACACACACACACACACACACACACACACACACACACACACACACACACACACACACACACACACACACACACACTCACACACACTGAGGGGAATAAGAGTGAATAAATTCATACACAAACACACAGATTCAGACTTACTAACATTAACATTACATTTAACAAGAAACACACACGGAGGAGATGCTAATGATCTCTGGGATGGAAACACACTCTCACACACACTCACACACTCTCACACACACACACACACACACACACACACACTCACACACACACACACGCACACACACACACACACACACTCACACACACTCACACTCACACACTCACACACACTCACACACACTCACACACTCACACACACACACACTCACACACACTCACACTCACACACACTCACACTCACACACACTCACACTCACACACACACACACACACTCACACACACGCACACGCACACACACACACACTCACACACACTCACACTCACACACTCACACACTCACACACACTCACACACACACACACTCACACACACACTCACACACACTCACACTCACACACACTCACACACACACACACTCACACTCACACACACTCACACACACTCACACTCACACACTCACACACACTCACACACACACTCACACTCACACTCACACACACTCACACTCACACACACACTCACACACACTCACACACACACACACACACTCACACACACACTGTGTTACCTGACTGTCCACCACCAGGTTGCGGATGCAGCCGGTGAAGCTGCGGTGACGTCGATGAGGAGGAGTTTCCTTCACTCCTCCCAACTGAAGAGGCTGGAAGACATTCAGGTACCTGAGGAGGAGGAACAGAACACATGAGAGGAGGAGATGAGAGAAGAAGAGGAGTGACAAGAAGGATGGAGGAGTAGGAGAAGAGGGAGTAAGTAGAGATGAAGGAGGAGAATGGTTAGAGGAGGAGGAGGAGGAGATGATTATTTCTATGTGAGATGTGAACGTGCAGTCGAGGGTCTGCAGGTTCTCACCTCTGCTTTCCTGGCGTCTCTCCTGCAGCTCTACAGCCGGACTCGTCCGTCTCCTCGCCGTCCCCCCCGACACCCTCCAGCTCATTCACCGCCGCCCCCCCACACTGGTCCAGGATCAGCTGGACAGCCTGGACACACACACACACACACACACACACACACACACACACACACACACACACACACACACACACACACACACACACACACACACACACACACACACACACACACACACACACACACTTTATTCTTCATGTTGTCATTCTAAATGTCTCCTCTAGTAAAGAGTTCACTTTAACCAGATTGTGTAAAAACATTAAAGTGTGAAACTATGAAGTCATGATTGATTCATCTGAGACCAGCAGTCATGTGACCACAAGGAGGAGACACTCTGACTGAACTACAGGAAGTGAACACAGAGAGGAGAGGAGAGAGGAGAGAGAGGAGAGGGGAGAGAAGAGAGGAGAGGAGAGAGGAGGCTGAAACATGTGAATAGTTTAGTATTTATAGACATAGAGCCTTTTTTCTAACATTTGTTGACACCTGATCAAATGATTTATAGATTATATTATTTGCCAATTTTGTAAAATAAATGATCAAAGGAATTCAGAGGATAAAAATGAATGATAAACATGAAACTGCATCAGGTACTACATGCATATTGGACTGAAACCTTTTTAAAAGACAGTTATGATATTATGTCGTACCTTTCCGTCGCTGGCGATGTCGAGGCGATGCCAGCGCCGGTCGGTGACGGTGGATCTCGCCGGCAGCTGCAGGGTCAGCGCTCCTGATCCGTGGTTTATGCTCAGAACCGGAACCCCGTTCCTCAACTCTGGAGGGGAGCAGGAGGAGGATCTTACTTTTCTATCCGTGTTCTCTGAGCTCATCTAACTTATTATTTCTGAACTATTGTTGTTCATCATTCATCATGTGTTGTTGTTTATGTAAACTTTTCATTAATGCTACGCGTCCTTCAACGAATGTACAATAAAGGGATTTGATATGTTACGTATTTATTGATGTTATGATTTAAAAAGCATTGTGCTGATACTTCTAATGCAAGCTTGCACATTTTATACTTTCCCCAATAAATGTATCTTTATAACGACTTTGTGATAAAAACTAAAACAAAAGACTTTCACCAAGAAGACCGCCGTTCCTGTCCTGTGTGAAACCACAAGTCAACGAAGTATTTGTACCTTCTGTGCTTAAGTAACATCACTTATGTACTTATTTATATCTAAACCACAATATTTCAACTTCACCAGGTATTTCAGAGGCTAAAGTTTTACTGTAAAAGATCCGACTATGTTTGTGCCCTTTGCTCTGGTTTTAATATATATATATATATATATATATATATATATATATATATATATATATATATATATATATACTATATATACTATTATAATATATATATATATATTATATATACTATATATATATATAATATATATATATATATATAATATATATATATATATATATATATATATATATATATATATATATATATATATAGTCATTCCTGAACCTTTCAGAACAAAAGTGATGTGATGTCGTCAATTTTACTAAATTATATTACTAAATTATTTAATTAGGGCCCGAGCACCGACGTAGTCGGAGCGGAGGACCTATTGTATTTCTAATGTTTATTGTTCTTCTTCTTATTTTTCCACTTTCATGGCAAAAAGGAGGTGCTTGGGATATTGGGAATTTTGTTAAATTTGGCACGTAAGCCAGAATTTGCGAAAATTGCAGTCTGATTGGGGTGTCCAGTATGAAATATTGGCTCGCTAGCGCCCCCTATTGAGTAGCCCCAACATCAGGTTTCTCCCAGCTGTATGACATTTGGTAGGTATGTGGAACGTGATGAGACGCACAAAAAATCCTCTTGGAAGTTTTCTCTGAACCAAACAGGAAGTCGGCCATTTTTACTTTTATGACGTTTTGTGACCGTTTCAAGGCGTCATACTTTAACGAACTCCTCCCAGAGATTTGACCCGATTGACTTCAGATTCGGCTAGTCTGCTCTTGAGACCTTGGCAGTGAAAAGTTACTCAAAGATCAAAAAGTTATCGAACTATGTGGCCGTGGCGTGGCGTCAAAGAAACACCATTCGCCACGAAACAGGAAGTTGGTGTAACTCGGCCGTACATTGTCGAATCTGCTCCAAATCTCTCATATGTCATAACATCCTGACCCGGAACACATCTATATGATAATTTAGAATCAAACTGATAGCGCCACCTAGTGGCAACCGGAAGTTGTAGGCTGCGTACTTTGACATCCTGCTCCTCACAGATTAATCAGATCCCTCTCAAATGTTGTCAAACAAGCCTTAAGACCTTGATAATGCTTCGTTGTGAAGATTGTAAGAAGTTACTGAAGGGCGGCGACGTGGCGGCTCGGCGAATTTAAATCCTTCGCCATGAACGAATAAACTGATGTATCTCGACTCCACATCATCAAATCTTTACCAGATTTCACATGCTTGATTAGACTCCAGGCCTGAAGACATCTGCAGGCCAATTTTGAATCATAGTCATGGCGCCACCTACTGGTAACAGGAAGTTAAAGTCTTTATACTTTGGCTTGTTTCTCTTAGTAGGTAAATCAAATCAATCTCAAATTTGTTCCACACAAATACAAGAAGTTCATAATGCCAGATCATGAAGCTTTTGATGTTTCGTCGAACGCCGTTGCCGTGGCGATGCAGTCTTCGCCGTTAACAACGAAGGTCATTTTGAGAGGCTAAAAATGCTCGAAACATAAGCAAACTTGGCAAGTAGATTACAAGGCCGAAATGTAGTTATAGAATATGATTTTACTTTGCTCAAAAAGCCATCAGCGGTCTAATCCGTCAACAGCACGCAAGGACCGCCGGAGCTGACATTAGAGTTTTTATGAGCTCTTTGTCTTCACAGCGACAGCATTGAGTCACGCTTTGTGTTGGAGAAGGACGAGCAGCACTGAGAGAGTCTGTGAGAGAAGTTTAACATCATGTTTTAACTTTTAACAAAGACGACAACCTGCATTCTCTCTCATGTCCATCAGGGGGCGACTCCTCTGGTTCTTACATGAATACAGTATTTTCAAAATAAAACCTCCGTCTTTACAGGAAACAACTTAGTTAAGTTTAGACAACAAAAATACTTCGTTAGGTTTAATAAAAAGATGGTGAAATACTTCGATAACTTTCAGAAAAAGATCGTAAAATACTTCGTTAGGTTTAAGAAAAAGATCTTAAAATACTTCGTTAGGTTTAGAAAAAGATCGTGAAATACTTCGTTAGGTTTAAGAAAAAGATCGTAAAATACTTAGTTTGGTTTAGAAAAAGATCGTGAAATACTTCGTTAGGTTTAGAAAAAGATTGTGAAATAGATGGAAGAGATGGTGGTTGGGGTTAAAATAACTACGGAAGTTGAAATACTTAAATACGGGATTTCCGTCATGCACACGCCTGTTTTTTGTTTGTTGAATTTGAATTGATTTCATGGGATATCTACGAATTACAGCTCATTTATTGTGTTGAAAAAGTTGCAGCTGCATTGCAGTCCATTTTCTGCAGGTGTTCTGTGTAGAACTTGGTCTCTGTTTTGGCGCTAGATAAGAAACCTTTGCTCTTTGATGTATTATGATGTAATGCAGTTATTTGGAGATGATTTTGCCATCAAACTCAAGTGTAACAACCTGAAGTACTTAGTCCAGAGAGGCGGAGACACCTGTACAAATTACAGTTAAATACCATTCTTAATTAAGAATAACTGCATGATCAAAACACAAAGCCTGTAAACTCACCTATGGCGATGAAGTCCTCCTGCTCCCCGGAGTGGGCGGGGCCGAGCGGCCCGTTGTACAACAGCAGCCCATTGGCCGACTCAGCCAGGAACTCCAGGGAGACGTGGCTCTGGAAGCAAGGCATGATGGGAGGGAACCAGGCGTAGCCCTGACCGCCGAAGCTGCGCTTGGTCTGCTGGCACTCGGGCCCGTCGAACATGGACGGACAATCACACCTGAGAGACACAAAGAGTTGATTTGATGATGCGATCGACTCATGATTCATGATTCTTCATGTATTTATTTAGCAGTTTGAGTTAAGTTGAGCATCTTTAAACATCAGTACCAGCTTCTAAAGACAGCAACAGGTTGAAAGAGTTAATTTAATATGTTGGAAAGTATAAATAAATCATCTCAAATACTTTTAACTGCAGGGACAAAATAAATGGAGTCTTGGTTTTTGGATATGAATTATCAGGACATAGAAAAATACGGAAGTTATACATTTAAATCCTATTTAAACGTTTTGTTCCATATTATTTATTACCTGCTGTCAATGTTACAGCTCATTCACTCTATATATGTATATACACACAGTATATACATATATAGAGTGAATGAGCTGTATACATGTGTACACACACACACACACACACACACACACACAGACACACACACACACACACACACACACACACACACGTCTCCAGCTCATTCACGATCAGAGTCTCTCTGCGTTGAACACAAACAGCCAGCAGCCATCAGCGCTGCAGTGGAGACGCCAGAAGAACAGAAGGAGAAACATCGTGAAGGACTTGGACATCAACAGCTGACACC
>NC_136642.1:1591012-1596012 GCF_949748355.1 Melanostigma gelatinosum | reverse complement strand
TCTTCTAGTCACGACTTGTTTTTCATGACGGCGTTACGTTAAAAACAACAGTTAGCTGAAGGACAAACATCGTGGCTGGGCTTAACAGAACTACGTACCGTACGTACAAAACCAAAAGCAATGAACCCATAAACCACAGCATGGTGTCTTCTGGTTAAAGTCCTGTTTGTTGGACCCGTCCTCCCGTCCTCCCACCAACAGTCGTCTTTTTGGATCTCATCGTGCGTCACTTGCTCTGATTGTTGCGTTGTCACGTAGATGCATTTAATCTGTGCATCCACCACAATTAAGGCTCATAATTGACTTTCCATTGGCATTTTCCGTGTCCATGGTTCAATACAACAAACTGAATTTCTCACGAACACAACCTCTAAACTCTTCCATCTTTGGAGAGTTTGCTGTTTGAGATCTCCGGCCCTGAGGTTTCTGACTGTGTGAGTATCATTGTTAAACCTGTGTGAGATAAACACATTGTTTGTTTTCATGGAACGGTGCGTCACTTTAAATGTTGCTGCCACAAGGAATTGTGGGTCGGCATTATCCAGTGTTTCCTTTGCTAAAGGAGCTAATAAAGGAAGCATTGAAGCACCTTTCCTCAGCATTTAGAGGATTCAAACAGATACTTCCGGGTCCTTTCCCTCAGTGAGGAACCTTCCTCAGATGAAAGGACTTCTGCGTCCTCTCTCTTGTCCTCTTTCACCGTCTTTGTGTTATTATCTCTTGACATACATCTCTACCTTTACTTCATCTTCCTCCCTCTTCTTTTCTTTGCATCACATCCACTTTCACCTCCATCACTCTCTTTGTGTTTTGCATATCACCACCTCGGAGTTTTGACTGCATGAGATCAAAGTACCTGGAGGCTTTTCCCTTGAACCGGTACACCTTCTCACTCCAGTCGTCAAGGTCGGGGGATTGAACTCGTCCGAGCGCCGTCGTCGGGAGAACACCTGTCAGAAAGACCCCAAGAAGAAAAAGGAAAGAAAATGAGTTGGCTTTGAAAGGAATTAGTCAAGAGTTGAGGATACAACCTCAATATGAAGAGGTAGGCTGGCTTCACCAGCACGCTCTGTTTGACAGCACAGCAGGAAGACGTAAACATATTCGAGTTCAGAGTTCCCCTGAACGCAGCGCTGTAATCTCTTTAGCTGCCTTTTAAAAATGGCTCCTGTTTTATGTGCTCGTCAAAAACCTGGGACTTAATTGTTTGCTTCATGGCATGTTGTTGAGCTACGTGATGGATTCGTATTAGCCGCTTAATGTACTTTCATGTTTAAAAACGAAAAACAAAAAAAAAGGCCCCGGAGAGGAAATCCACTAAAAATACATGAAGAAAACCAGAGAAATGACAGAGAGGCTGACAGATGGTATGAAACGCTAAATAAGTGATGGAGAGGGAGGCGGCGAGCAGTCGACTGTGACGAGTACAGTCTTTACAACGCGAGGAGGAGGAGGAGGAGGAGGAGGAAGAGGAGGAGGGACACAGTTTTAAAAACTGCAGGAGGTTACAGTTCAACCGTCCATCAATCTCTTTAAAGAACAATGCAAAAGTTCATACCAGACACTCATTTGGTAACTCTTTGATAGATTTGGACGGGTTTCAGTGGCCAGAAAAGGTTAAGGAACTCTTATTTTGTAGTGTTGTCCAGTTTCTGCAGGGAGAATTATCTCACAAAGCAATGAACTGATCGGCCACCAATGCAGAGCTCCAGTTATATGGTTTCATGGAGAATCCCGACACAGACCCAAAGTAACAAACACATAGAAACACACCCTCATAACTGTAGACGATGAAGTTGGTGTGTCCCGGCGAGTGAGGGTGGTCGTTCCTGTCCCCGATGACGACCGTCAGCGTGCCCGTGGAGCTCATCGGAGGAGAGCCGCTGTCAACCATGAGAATCGGGAGGCGGTACTCCTTCTGCCGCTCGCGGTCGAAGGTCCGCAGGGCGGTGACGGCCGCGCTGCCGTTCCGAAAGTCCGTTAGATTGAAGTTGCCGGCGTCCGAGGTGAGCGCGAGGAGCCGGATGGAGAATGGGCCGCCGTTGGCGGAGGTGTCCCGGTCGGTGGCGTGGAGGAGTAAGGAGGTGTCGTTCATTCGAACCGCCTGGGGCGCCGCCGCGTTCTCCCAAACGACGGGCCTGTAGGGGACCTCGAACTCCGGCCCGTTGTCATTAATGTCCAGCACGGCTATCATGACGATGGCGGTGCCGGTCATGGGCGGGCTCCCGGCGTCCGTGGCGAGGACCATGATCCGGTGCTGCGAGATTTTCTCCCTGTCGAGGGAGTCGGCCACCACCACCCAACCGGACTGGTCCACCAGAAACTGACCGTAGGGGTCCGACTCCTTTGAAATGCTGTAAGAAAAGCGTCCGTTCTGGGCCGAGTCCCGATCCGACGCCGTAACCTGAGCTACGATCCTCCCCACAGGTACGTCTTCAGACATGGCCGGGGACTCGTAGAACTGTGGTAGAAACACGGGCGCGTGGTCGTTGGCGTCCTCCACCTGAACGAGACAGTGGGTCAGGCTGAAGAAATCGGCGTCCTCGGCCTTCAGCGTCAGATTGAAAGTCCTCTCGTGGGGCTTCTCGAAGTCTACCTTTTTCTTGAGCTTTATCACGCCGCGGCGGTTGACTTTGTCCGTCTCCACGAAGAACTTCCTGTCCTCGTCGCCGCCGACGATGCTGAAGGTCACCACGGCGTTCTCTCCCTCGTCTCCGTCCGTGGCCGAAACTACGAGAACCTCGCTGTTCACCTCCAGGTCCTCTGTCACCTGAACACGAGAGAAGTCGAGATGATGACTTTTTATACGACCTTTCCTGTTATGGTAATACTCAGCTCACACCAAACGCCACGTCGGCTGGTTTACTTCAGATGTATGAACCCAAAATAAACTATTTTGCTGTAATTTAATTGCAATAAACGGATAAAAACTCGCGTCCATTCGCGTCTTTACATTGAGGTGCGAAGGCTCGCCTCGCCTCGTGGGACTCACCTGAGTGGTGTAGAGCCTCTGAGTGAAGACGGGTGGGTGATCGTTGACGTCTGAAACCGTGATGGTGGCTGTCCCTGTTCCCGCCAGACCCCCTCCATCCCTGGCCTCCACCACGACCAGATACCGCTCTTCCACCTCCCGGTCCAGCGAACGCAGCACCGTGTAGATGGTCCCCGTGCTGGCGTTGATGGAGAACAGGTCGAGGTTGATCTCGTTGCGGACGTTCTTGATGATGCTGTAGGTCAGCGCCGCGTTCTTGCCCTCGTTGGGGTCGTCCAGGTCCATGGCGCGCATCTCCATGACGGAGGTGTCGGCAGGGGAGTTTTCAGGCACCTGGCCGAGGAAGCATCCGTCTACTTCCAGCGCCGGGCACGGGAAGAAGGGCGCGTTGTCGTTGACGTCCGTGACCTCCAGCAGCACGTCGGCAAATCCCGTGAGTCCCGCCCCGCCCTCGTCCGTGGCCAGGACGAGGAATCTCCAGGCCGGGCGCTCCTCGCGGTCCAGGCGCCGTTGGGCGTAGATTCTTCCAGTGCGTTCGTCAATGGTGAACTCGCCACCGGCACCCTGGCCGTGAAGGGAGTAGCGGAGGGCGGTCTGGTCGGCCTCCTGGTCCGGGTCTGTGGCCAACACCTGCAAAGGACAGACAAGAAATACATGAGTCTCTGATTCCTTCCACCACATGAACCCAGTTAACCAATTAGAGGTCTGGTTGGATCGTCCAACAGCATCTTGGGTGCCCGATTTTTGTAAATCTCCAGGAGCCAGAAGAAGAAGAGCCAGTGTGTGAAATACCCGTCCAAATGCACCACAATCCAGGTTCCCACAAAGGCACCGGATCAGAATTAGTCCATTTAGGTCCACAAACAGACTTGAAGACAGACTCGCTTTGTGTAACTGGTTGCATCTCTGGCTGGCTGTGTCGTCTCTTGCACTCAATATTTGTATTTTTGAATAAATGCCTTCAGTTTGAATAATGAAAACTGGGCATCAGTGAGCTTTGAAAGACATTTTAGTGGCAATTGCAAGTGACAAATAACGATGATTTTAGTGACCCTCCTTTTGGTGTGGTGGAGCGAACTAGTTTATCTGAAGCAAACTGAGACTTTAAAGCTCATCAGAATTGTTTACATTTAAACCAAGTTTAAGACACTTTTGTTCTCTGTTGACAAACTCTTTAAGGTGCTGATAAAATATCACCAAACTATTGTTTCTGTAAAGATATAGTGGAATAATGCACTGCTGTCAGCTGATAACAGCGTCCCGAATGACACCGTTGTCTCGGAACAGGTTGACACTGTTAGCTCCGTCAGCGCTGTTTCCTTTGTTTGCGCTGTTAGCGCGTTAGCACCGTTAGCTGCTCAACCAACGCCATGTTGAGAGCTGTGTGGAGGCAATTAGGTATTTAGCACCTTTAAGGGCCGGATCAAAGAAAATTAGAAAGGTCCTTAAAGTATAATTTAGGCTTTAAGCATTTATCAAAACGTTTTCTGTACTTTTATGTTTTTAATCTCCAAAGCTATATTTATTACTTCATGTACTTACCTGCTTTTTGTGAATGAAAAGCTACCGAACTATTCTCCTTTTCAAAACTATTAAACATTGAAAGACTTTTTTAACTTGGTCTTAAAAAAACAAAGTCAATCAACCACAAAACACAGCAGCACAATCTCTCGGTAATAAAATGGATTTCATTGTACGGTCGCTGACCGTCACATTTTATTCTGGCGAGCCGGTCAAAAGCAGTAACATCGACTTTTAACTTCAATGAAATAACATTCTCTCACTTTAAAGCCCACTTTTTTATGTGCGTTTGATTTTCTGTTCTTATCAAAAAACGGTTGAATTGCTTTTTTCCCATTATGTACAAATGTCAAGCCCAGGAAATAGGACGCGAGGCAGGAAGCTGATTGCAGCTGCTGCCCCCCCCCCCCCCCCCCCCCCAAACACAGCAACAAACATTTCTCAGCTGCTTTGTGTCCTGTTTGCTTAATTAACCTTTAGTTATCTC
>NC_136642.1:1581012-1586012 GCF_949748355.1 Melanostigma gelatinosum | reverse complement strand
GGGAGGGGAGTGAGGAAAAAGAGGAGGAAGAGAGGTAAGAAGCGAGGATGGAGGATGAGAAGGAAGAGAGGAGAGAAGAGGAAGAGGAGAGGATGGAGGGGAGAGGAAGATGAGGAGGGGGAGAGAAATGAAGAAGTGGGCGAGAGGGTGGAGGGGGAGGAGAGGAGGAAAGAAGAAAGGGAACGAGGGATGAAGAGAACAGAGAAGGAAACAAGAGAAGAGAAAAGAAGAGAGCTGGAGAGGAGGAGAGGCAGACAGAAGACTCAGCTCACCTTCGTCCTCGTCGTTGGCGGTGACGGTGATGAGGACGAAGCCGACCTCCTCGTCTTCCTCAACGCTCACCTCGTACGCCGGCCGGGCGAACGCCGGGGCGTTGTCGTTGACGTCGGTGACGAAGATCCTGACGTACGCCGTGTCTGAGAGCCGGACACAGAGATTCATCATCATCGTCATCGTCATCGTCATCATGAGCAGCTCTCTTCCACAGTACAGCAGTGCTGAGAACAACTTAAAGCTTCCTGCAGATGTTTCAACATCAGGCTAAAATAAGGAACCGAAACCGTCACAAAACAAAAAGTCTGTTCACTTCTTTGAATGCAGAACGTTGATAAATGTTTTGATTCTTCAGCTCTCGAGTCCCCACTGTGAACCCTTTCCAGTGGCTCTCATTCATCATCTGAACAGCCGTACGATGAGAGAGAGAGCGTTACCGGTGTTGGGTTGGCCCCGTTGGCCCGGTCTGGCCGACTCGGAGCCGTCCTGGGACTGGACCTCGATCAGGTAGGAGGCCTTCTGCTCGCGGTCGAAGGAAGCTCGAGTGACGATGACGCCGCTGCGCGAGTCGATGCTGAAGAACTGAGAGTCGCCGCTCTCGTCCTTCAGGATCACATAGTGGACCTGGAGAACAAGGAAGAGGTTGAAGAAGAAGAGGAGGAGGAAGATAATCAGCAGGTGTGTTCAGGTGTCCCTCACCATCCCGTGTAGACCAGAGTCCAGGTCTGTGGCCGACACCTGAGCCACCGACGTGCCGATCTCGGCTCCTTCGGGCACCGTGGCCTCGTAGGTGGACGACAGGAAGAAAGGAACGTTGTCGTTCACGTCTGACGGAGAGAAAAGAAAAGAGGAGGAAGCATTGACTCAGCAGAACACATGCAGTCTGTCACGTCCATGAAAAGCTGATTAAAAACTGACAGAAGAGGAACGAAAAGACAGAAGAAGAAGAAGAAGGGAAACGCAAGAAAGAAAAGCAGATCGAGGGCAAAGACAGTTTGTGTTTTTTGTGCCACATTCACACCATAGAAGAAGATCGAAACGTCAGCGCATAACAGATGGAGAAAGAGAGTGAAGAGAGTGAAGTCGGACTGATGAAAACCAACTTATTAGTGAGGAACAATCCTCCAAAACACCGTGAAGAGTCCACAAAAGCCGCTTGTCAGCTCACTTTCAAGCTCTGCTCAGCCAATTACAGCGTCCGATGTGGGTTTGTTCAAAGCCAATCAAAGTCAGGAAGTCTTTTCCTCTGCAGCCGCCTACAGACTGAACTGTGAGTCACTGCTGAAGTGAGTCTCACGCCGCCGCTTTCTTCTGCCGCCGGAGACGGCCGGCGATGCGACTGTTATTTCAGTGTGTGTTTGGAGATGAAATCATTTAATGTTCAGTACAATCGGGTCTGACTGTCACCGGTTCAGCGTATCCTCGATGGATCGTTACAAAAAGTAAATCCTCGTTTGTTTTCCTGCTAAAGCCAACAAAACGAGTAACGTGAATACAGTCTTTGTAAATAGAATTACATCTTCAGGGGAAACAAGTTTGTGAAGTATGTAGTTCGTCGTGGTTTGAGTTAAAATAACTACAGAAGTAAGTTATGAGACAAACAAATCAACGCTGACTTCTGGTTCCATACGGGGAACGAACAGCAAGCGATGTGTTACAACCACCAACCTCCTGATATAACAAACCAGATTTCTGACGACATTTATCTGTTTTATTTGTGTTTGCCCTCAAACAACCCTTTGAAGAAACGTCTTCCCTCTCACGTGTTAGGTGTTAAGATTAAAAAGTCAGCACAGACTCCTCCCACTATCTCACCTGTCACGTTGACGTAGACGGCGGTGAACGACGCGAGCGGCACGGCGGCGACGTTCTGGACTCGAACCCTGAGCGTGAAGAAGCGCATGGTCTCGTAGTCCAGGTTCTCGGCCACCAGGATGGACGCCGAGCTGTCCGCCCGGTTCGGCTTGATGTAGAACCGAACCGGCATGTTGGTCTCCGGCACCTGACCCTCCTCCAGGTTGTAGGTCACCCGGGGGTCACCGAGCGGGGACGTCGCCTTGATGGTCTGATGGGGGGGAGACAAGGCCAGGGTCACGTGTTTAAGGAAGCAGAGAGAAAGCAAGTCAACAGGAAGTGACACAGGGACTAATATGTGTGTGTGGGGGGGTGTGGGGGGGGGGGGGGGGTGTGATTCCTGCTAATCAGGGCGAGGAAGACATGAATATTAAACATTTTCCTCACCAAATAAAACTTTGGAAATGACAAAACCTGATAGAATATAATACGAATACTCCCAGTAGACAGTATCTCTACGTCAGGGGTGCCCAATACGTCGATCGCGATCGACCGGTCGATCGCGGAGGTAGTGCGAGTAGATCGCATGCCATTCAAAAAAAGTTAGACGTCCTCATGGCATTTGCCACTTGATTTTCGAACACACGGGTCACCACGTATGCGCGGTCAACCGCGCGAGCTACTGCAAAACTCCGGCGAGCTAATTAGTCAGCCTTCCAATTTATTTCCACTAAAGAAGCTACATCTGCAGCGCCATGATTTGGGAAACGTCCAAAACCTTGCGTCAGAACTGGAGACGCAACGGAAGGCGTGTGCGTAACTTGACAGTGCGCGCTACACAGAGCAGATTGACAAGTGTCTGTCAGGGTTTGACAAACGCTTTCCAGACTTTGCTTTACTCGAGCCAGTTGCTACACTTATGTGCTGCACATTTCGGGAAGATATTGAGGTTGATTCACTCGCATCAAAAATTGCAACATTGTTTCACCTGAACTCGTCTGGAGTGGAGGATGAGATTTTGACACTGCAGCTGAAGTCCAGGGCTCATGGACAGTTTTCTCACAGAGGAAAAGTACCCAAACATGAGGAAATGTGATCCCTTTTTGACTGAATTATTCGGCTCTACTCATTTATGTGAGTCAGCCTTTTCATACATGAAGAACATTAAGTCCATACACCGTTCCACCATGACTGATGATCATTTGAAGTCTGCTTGAGGCGGATACCAGCAGCTACTGTCAGGACTATGCAACTCTGGCCAATCCCATTCAGTGCAAGTCATCAGAGTAAGGGAACGACCAAAAATATACAGAATATATGTATATATATATATAAATAGATATTCAGCATTTTTAATGTAGGTAGATCATTTTGACTTGGTCATTTTAAAAGTAGCTCGCAAGCCGAAAAAGTGTGGGCACCCCTGCTCTACGTGGTACAGGAACGTATTGATGATTTGATACCTTCAGATGCTGCTCGGGCCTGAACAACACTCGTGAATCTGATCGATGATGAGCAGAATACGAAGGGAGCATCGTCTTCAAAGCTTTTAATTGCTGGTTGTGGAGATTAGAGGCCGCTCGTGTAAAATAACTGCAGCTCCTCGACCCTCCGTGCATTCCTCTTAGACTTCAAGTTTATATCTTTAATCCTACACACACACACACACGTCATTACAATCCTTCAAAGAACGAAGCAGAAGAAGAACCGGTTCGCGATGACGTCACGTTAGCAGGCTGCTCGTCTTCATAACTGTCTCGGCTTAACGTCTCCCAGACCCATAAACCAAAACACTCAGTAAAATATATGACACGGTGGGATAAACAACCGTGTTACCAAGAATGCAGCGTTCCAACGCTCCAGTCCTTCTATGGAAGAGAAGCAAGTCCAGAGGGGAAAAGAAATATCCAACACCGAAAAAGGGGTTTCAGTTTCTGCTTTGTTGACGTGTGTGTGTGTGTGTGTGTGTGTGTGTGTGTGTGTGTGTGTGTGTGTGTGTTTGAGCTTTTAACTCCAGGGAAGGATTGTGTTTTCTGCTGCATTTTGGTTTCCACTGAACCCAAATATTCTACTGATTCATGTAACTTCACCGGGACAGATTTTCAAATACAATCTGTTAAATGTCCACATTAACACCCCCCCCCCCCCTCTATTTTCCTCCTCATTCTTCGTCGTGTGTCTTGAAACACGTTTCCTCAGAGCGACACGCTGACGCTGAGTGAGAAACGATGTCCACATCTTCAAAAACACTGAAACCCTCTCAGCCTTCACTCTCTCTCCCTCACCGTTGACCAGAGAACGCCCCTCACTTTCATCTCTCTACCAGCCACTCAGCGAAGATGGCGACGGTCATATGGCCGAACTCGAGGTTTCAAAACATCAGTCCACAAACCAACGAGAGACGTCACGACGACTATGTCCACCTCTTATAGTCTATGTCTACACCCTGAGCTCCCATTAGTATCCCCAACAAGACTCCCTTTTGGACACGGCCGTAAATCTGCTCCAAGTCCACAAAACACACCGGATGGGCGGACTCCCATGACTCCTCCAGTGAGACTGCTAGCTGATCCACTGCTCCACAACGAGGACGGAATCAGCATTGCTGCGAGGTTTGACAGTCTCTTGGAGCTTCTTTTCCTCTTCTAAAAACAGGAGCCAGCACCCCCAAAGTCTGAGGAACATTAAAGACGCTTGTCCCAACAATGTCCAGACTTTAGCATATTGGTGAGGTTTCCTCAGAGTCTTCAAACTCGTGTTTTTTCGGTTCAGGAGTTCCTCAAAGTTTTCTCTTCCCACCGCTTGACGATGTCATCGGTCCAGGGTCTGCAGCCTGAGCCAAGCACTGACGCTTTGACCGAACTTCTGTAAAGGCCGACTGAAAGTCCGTCTCCACAGCCTTCTCCGAACTCAAAGGTTTTCACTTCGGTGAC
>NC_136642.1:1571012-1573512 GCF_949748355.1 Melanostigma gelatinosum | reverse complement strand
AGCAGTACTAAGGAGAATACTCACACTGGTAGTAGCAGTACTCTCAGCAGTACTAAGGAGAATACTCACACTAGTAGTAGCAGTACTCTCAGCAGTACTAAGGAGAATACTCACACTGGTAGTAGCAGTACTCTCAGCAGTACTAAGGAGAATACTCACACTGGTAGTAGCAGTACTCTCAGCAGTACTAAGGAGAATACTCACACTGGTAGCAGCAGTACTCTCAGCAGTACTAAGGAGAATACTCACACTAGTAGTAGCAGTACTCTCAGCAGTACTAAGGAGAATACTCACACTAGTAGTAGCAGTACTCTCAGCAGTACTAAGGAGAATACTCACACTAGTAGCAGCAGTACTCTCAGCAGTACTAAGGAGAATACTCACACTAGTAGTAGCAGTACTCTCAGCAGTACTAAGGAGAATACTCACACTAGTAGTAGCAGTACTCTCAGCAGTACTAAGGAGAATACTCACACTGGTAGTAGCAGTACTCTCAGCAGTACTAAGGAGAATACTCACACTGGTAGTAGCAGTACTCTCAGCAGTACTAAGGAGAATACTCACACTAGTAGCAGCAGTACTCTCAGCAGTACTAAGGAGAATACTCACACTGGTAGTAGCAGTACTCTCAGCAGTACTTAGGAGAATACTCACACTGGTAGTAGCAGTACTCTCAGCAGTACTAAGGAGAATACTCACACTAGTAGTAGCAGTACTCTCAGCAGTACTAAGGAGAATACTCACACTGGTAGTAGCAGTACTCTCAGCAGTACTAAGGAGAATACTCACACTGGTAGTAGCAGTACTCTCAGCAGTACTAAGGAGAATACTCACACTGGTAGTAGCAGTACTCTCAGCAGTACTAAGGAGAATACTCACACTAGTAGCAGCAGTATTCTCAGCAGTACTAAGGAGAATACTCACACTGGTAGTAGCAGTATTCTCAGCAGTACTAAGGAGAATACTCACACTAGTAGCAGCAGTATTCTCAGCAGTACTAAGGAGAATACTCACACTGGTAGTAGCAGTACTCTCAGCAGTACTAAGGAGAATACTCACACTAGTAGCAGCAGTATTCTCAGCAGTACTAAGGAGAATACTCACACTAGTAGCAGCAGTACTCTTAGCAGTACTAAGGGGAATACTCACACTGGTAGCAGCAGTACTCTCAGCAGTACTTAGGAGAATACTCACACTAGTAGCAGCAGTACTCTCAGCAGTACTAAGGAGAATACTCACACTGGTAGTAGCAGTACTCTTAGCAGTACTAAGGAGAATACTCACACTGGTAGTAGCAGTACTCTCAGCAGTACTAAGGAGAATACTCACACTAGTAGTAGCAGTATTCTCAGCAGTACTAAGGGGAATACTCACACTGGTAGCAGCAGTACTCTCAGCAGTACTTAGGAGAATACTCACACTAGTAGCAGCAGTATTCTCAGCAGTACTAAGGAGAATACTCACACTAGTAGTAGCAGTATTCTCAGCAGTACTAAGGGGAATACTCACACTGGTAGCAGCAGTACTCTCAGCAGTACTTAGGAGAATACTCACACTAGTAGCAGCAGTACTCTCAGCAGTACTAAGGAGAATACTCACACTGGTAGTAGCAGTACTCTTAGCAGTACTAAGGAGAATACTCACACTGGTAGTAGCAGTACTCTCAGCAGTACTAAGGAGAATACTCACACTAGTAGCAGCAGTATTCTCAGCAGTACTAAGGAGAATACTCACACTGGTAGTAGCAGTATTCTCAGCAGTACTAAGGGGAATACTCACACTAGTAGTAGCAGTACTCTCAGCAGTACTAAGGAGAATACTCACACTAGTAGCAGCAGTATTCTCAGCAGTACTAAGGAGAATACTCACACTAGTAGTAGCAGTATTCTCAGCAGTACTAAGGAGAATACTCACACTAGTAGCAGCAGTATTCTCAGCAGTACTAAGGAGAATACTCACACTAGTAGTAGCAGTACTCTCAGCAGTACTAAGGAGAATACTCACACTAGTAGCAGCAGTATTCTCAGCAGTACTAAGGAGAATACTCACACTAGTAGTAGCAGTATTCTCAGCAGTACTAAGGAGAATACTCACACTAGTAGTAGCAGTATTCTCAGCAGTACTAAGGAGAATACTCACACTAGTAGCAGCAGTATTCTCAGCAGTACTAAGGAGAATACTCACACTAGTAGTAGCAGTACTCTCAGCAGTACTAAGGAGAATACTCACACTAGTAGCAGCAGTATTCTCAGCAGTACTAAGGAGAATACTCACACTGGTAGTAGCAGTACTCTCAGCAGTACTAAGGAGAATACTCACACTAGTAGCAGCAGTATTCTCAGCAGTACTAAGGAGAATACTCACACTAGTAGCAGCAGTACTCTTAGCAGTACTAAGGGGAATACTCACACTGGTAGCAGCAGTACTCTCAGCAGTACTTAGGAGAATACTCACACTAGTAGCAGCAGTACTCTCAGCAGTACTAAGGAGAATACTCACA
>NC_136642.1:1563512-1568512 GCF_949748355.1 Melanostigma gelatinosum | reverse complement strand
CTTCCAGTTTCTCTGAAATACAAACATTTCTTTGAGTTGAATTACTTTTAAGTTCTCAGGCACTGAAGAGTTGATGTGTTTTCTTGGTGCCAGAGGACATTTAACATCAACAGACTCTTCTTTGTATTTCAGCAAAGAGAAAACGAAGAGGAACGAGGAAAGAAAACACCAAAGAGCTGCTGATTATGCAGATTCCCTCAAAGTCAAACTGACAAACTGCAGAATGTTTCTGCTCTATTTCGTCTCTTCAGTTTGGTTTTCACTCAGCTTTTTACATTATTTCATGTAAAAACAGAAACTTTTTGCTTCGACAGTGCGTCGTTGTTTTTGTTCAGAAGTGGATTCAAGAGTTTGATGAAGATGATGATATTTAGACCCTGTTTCTGAACGTCCATAGATGGTTGGGAGTTATTCATGAGTCAAAGCTGCATTCTCTCTAGTGGCCACCAGGGGGCGACTCCTCTGGTTGTATAGAAGTCTATAGAAAATGACTCTACTTCTCTCTTGATTTATTCCCTCAGTAAACATTGTAAACATGAGTTTATGTCTCAATCTCTAGTTTCAAGTCTTCTTCAATACAGCATGATGTTCATTTAGTACATTATGGTCCATTTAGAGTCACACAGACCATAAAGCAGGGGATGCTTTAGGGCGGGGCTACACAGTGATTGACAGGTCTCAAACAGACCATAAAGCAGGGGATGCTTTAGGGCGGGGCTACACAGTGATTGACAGGTCTCTACCAGAGACGTATACGGCGTCTCTACGTCACTCCTCCTCAGTCCATATATGGTCACTTCCTGTTCACTGGTTGCAATGAAACAAGATGGCGACGGTTAAATCACCAAAGTTTAGGCTTCATAACATCCGTCCACAAACTAATGAGACGTCACGATGACTACGTCCACGTCTGATATTCAGTCTATGGTTGTTGTACTCTATAGTCTACGTTTTAAACATCATGATTGGTTGATGTCTCCATTAAAATCAACCTCTTTATGGAAAACAATTACGTTGGAAAAGATGCTGTAAATTTCTGCCATTTTTGCTAAAAAAACAAACCTGTCAATCAATTATCCTCCCATTGAAATGATGAGTTGATTAATTGTGTGAGAGTTTCCCAGCCTGAGTTTCCAAAATAACAATAAATACAAACAACATGTTGAGTTCAAACATGAAACACACTGTCGGTGTTTACAGCTCCGTCTGCCACGTCGCTCCATCTCAGGCCTGAAACAAATGTCTTGTTCCTGCGCTGACAATCACTTCCACATCAACATAACAGAGCAGAGCAGCAAGCAAACAAACAAACAAACAAACAAAGAAGCAGCTTTGGTCGCAACATGAACAGAGACCAGGAGGGAGCGAACACATCGACATGGAAATACTTCACAACGCTTTGAAGTGACAAAGCTGAACAGCCGAGCAAGCCAAAGGCCATCTGCTGCCTGTGTGTGTGTGTGTGCGTGTGAGAGTGTGTGTGTGTGTGTGCGTGTGAGAGTGTGTGTGAGTGTGTGCGTGTGTGTGTGAGATAGAGAGAGTCTTAATATATAATTTATGTGCAAATGCTCATGTATATATCCGTTTGTGCATTTGTTTGTGTGTGTGTGTGTGAGTGTGTGTGTGGTAGAGCAGTGGAATAGTGCATGCTGGGTAATACGGTGACAGAGAGGCTTAGAGACAGACACACACACACACGTAGAGATAAACATGCAAACCATGACTGCACATCACGCTGCTGCACATGAAGTGCATCTTCAAACACACACACACACACACACACACACACTCATGTTTAAATGTTTTAACCAGAAACACTAAACACATGACAACAGTGAGTGAGTGAGTGAGTGAGTGAGTGAGTGAGTGTGTGTGTGTGAGTGTGTGTGTGTGTGTGTGTGTGTGTGTGTGTGTGTGTGTGTGTGTGTGTGTGTGTGTGTGTGTGTGTGTGTGTGTGTGTGTGTGTGTGTGTGTGTGTGTGTGTGTGTGTGTGTGTCTGTCTCACCCTTCTGGTTGTCCAGCAGGAAGTTGCTGTCCTCGTTGCCCCCGGTGATGGCGTAGGAGACGGCGTCTCCATCGGGGTCGTTGGCGTGAACAATGGCGACGAGAGTGTCTGGACCGGCATCCTCACTGAGGAAGGTCTTATAACTGATGAAGAGGAGGAGAGAGAGAGGGGTTAATACAAGAGAAATAAAGAGAGAGAGAGAGAGAGAGAGAGAGAGAGAGAGAGAGGAAGAAGTTGAGAACTTCATGACAAAGTGAAGAGGAAGTGAGAAGGTGTGAAGGAGACAGAGACGTGAGATGAAGGTGAAGACGAAGAGAAAACAGATGGAGATTAAAAATAGATTGTGAATTAAAAACAACTTCATTAGCAAACTCTGTGGGCGAGAGACAGGAGAGAGAGAGAGAGAGAGAGAGAGAGAGGGAGAGAGAGAGGGAGAGAGACAGACAGAGAGAGAGAGAGGGAGAGAGAGAGGGAGGGAGGGAGGGAGAGAGAGAGACAGAGAGAGAGAGAGCGAGAGAGAGAGAGACAGAGAGAGAGAGAGAGACAGAGAGAGAGAGAGACAGAGAGAGAGAGAGAGAGAGACAGAGAGAGAGAGAGGGAGAGAGAGAGGGAAAAAAGACTCATAATAATAATAATAATGAATAATATTAACATAAATAATAATTATTATAATAATAATAAATAATAATAGTGGTAATATAAATACTACTACTAATAATAATAATAAAACTCTTACGCGCTCTGGGAGAAGACGGGCGCCTCGTCGTTGCTATTAGCGACTCGGATGCGGACGGAGGCCGTGCCCGTGCGGGGGGGCGTCCCCGCATCCACGGCAACCACCACGAACTCGTAGATGTGATTGGGTCGCTCGTAGTCAAGGCGACGGGCGGCGCTGACCACGCCCCCCGATGTGATGACAAAGTCTCCTCCGTGGACGAAGTAAGAGATGTCAGAGTTCACACCGGAGTCACAGTCACGGGCCAGAACTGAAGAGGAGGAGGAAGAGGAGGAGGAGGAAGAGGAGGAGGAGGAGGAAGAGGAGGATGAAGAGGCCTTTATGCATTTTACGCATTTATCTTCAGCAGACTGGACTACTGTAACGGTGTGTTTACAGGTCTCTGTAAAAAGTCCGTCAGAAAGCTGCAGCTGATTCAGAACGCTGCATTTTACTACTGCATTTTATTTCTTACACTGTTTTTTTTTAAATGTTTGAATGCAATGAATGTTCTTAATTGTTTTTAAATCTCTTTTTCTTTTGCCTTGTGTTTTGATGCTTTTAATGGTTTCATGTGAAGCACTTTGAATTACCTTGTTGTTGAAATGTGCTGTACTAATAAACTTGCCTTGCCTTGTGTTAGTGTGTGTGTGTGAGTGTGTGTGTTGGTGTGTGTGTGTTAGTGTGTGTGTCTGTGTGAGTGTGTGTGCGTTACCTTGCAGCAGAGAGCTTCCAGGTGCGATGCTCTCAGGTACGTTGTCTCTGGTGTAGATGGAGTGGAGGAACTCTGGCGTGCAGTCGTTTTCATCCGTCACGTGAACGACGACCTGCAGGATTCATCTCTGTTACTGTTCGAGTATCATCGTATTTATTGATCGTTTGATTTCATCCTGTCGATAAAGTCTTCATCACACAGCAGAGCTTCGGCTTCTCTCAGCAGATCAACCTGATCAAATAATGGCGTAATATCTCCTCACTGCTCGTTGCTCCTCACAGCTTTTGCTTCTGTATTCGATTGTTTTTCTTAAATAAAATAACTCGTACAAACACGATGAAGACGAGCGTCTCCTGCTCCAGGAGAGAAACCCATTCCTCGGTATTTCTTCCTCTCCTTTAAACCCTCCCAGCTCTCCCACGATCCCGACCCACTGGAGCTCAAACTAAGAAAAAGACGGATTTAACCGACCCGACCGCCTGAGCTCAGATTTCCCACGCAGCCCCGAACCTTCGACGCACCACCTGTTTGGTAAAATAAGGAGCAGCAGGCTGAAGAGATGGAGACGCTCGGCTGCATCTGCTCAACACGGACTGAATATTTAGAGCAGTGATTCTCAACTGGTGGGTCGCGACCCACTTTTGACTCTAAATATGAATTTATTTTTCAAGTTTAAAGAAGCAGTAAACAAAACTACTTTATTTTCAAATCAATCTCTGTTTTGTTTCAGCTGTTTCTTTTTGAATCGTTTATGGAACATTATTTTGAATATTTTTTCCATGTAAAACTGACTTTAAGTCTGGATTTGCTGGATCCTGTGGTCTGTTTTTATTTAGAGTAATTCTCTAGTTTTATTGAGCGCAGTGCAAATGACCGATAGAGAGAACGAAGCATGTTTTAAATGTCTGTAAAAGCTTCAGGCAACACAAACTGCAGATGATACAGTGAGACGTAACGAGGAGGATGCTTTCTACACACCTGGCTAACACACACACACACACACACTTAAAACGCACACGCGGGGCCTTTAGAGTGAATTAGCAGCCAAGCTTATAGAGCAGCAGAGGCCTTTGGGAGACGCTGGTAGTTTAGCAGCTATTTTCTGTCTGTTCCAACCATCTGCACGCTGAGAGCAGGTGATAATGTGTGTGTGTGTGTCTGTGTGTGTGTCTGTGAACAGATGTAGTCTTTGGTGTTTGCTGTGAGGATGGAAGTTAAGAGTTAGCAGCCAGGTTTCTGCAGCACTTTCTTTCATTGGAAAATGAAATGAGTATTTTTTCCTTGTTGGAATGCCAGCGTGAGGAGTCGTGCACCTGTTAATGTGCATTTATTCTGTTTATCATTGGATGAAAGGCAGTGGTTCCACTTCCACAAAACTGTGCTCACCTTTCTGACCCCGGTGGTTTGTGGGTGGAGCGTAGCTGGAGGCCGAATAATTCTCTAAACACGCTAGTTTAACGGTGGCTAGCGTGTTTTGTTGGCTTATAAAATGGCTCAATATGTACAGTTACTCAGTGTCTGCGACCCCAAGTGTTTACTTGAGATATTTAACATGAACCAACGGG
>NC_136642.1:1548512-1556012 GCF_949748355.1 Melanostigma gelatinosum | reverse complement strand
ATGTCTCAATCTCCAGTTTCAAGTCTTCTTCAATACAGCATGATGTTCATTTAGTACATTATGGTCCATTTAGAGTCACACAGACCATAAAGCAGGGGATGCTTTAGGGCGGGGCTACTGTGATTGACAGGTCTCTACCAGAGACGTGTACGGCGTCTCTACATCACTCCTCAGTCCAGATGTGGTCACTTCCTGTTCACTGGTTGTAAAAGAAACAAGATGGCAACGGACACAACGCCGACCTCAAGGCTTCAACACGTCCACAAACCAACGAGTGACGTCACCATGACTACGTCCACTTCTTCTCTACAGTCTGTGGCTCTTACACGGAAGAAAAGTAAAAAATAAAAGTGAACAGTCGACTCACCGTCCAGCAGCAGGAACTGGGCTTGACCCAGCGTCCCGTCTCGTTGCCGTGCCAACAGCCGGTACACCACAGAGCCGGGCGTGGCGTCGGGACCCACGGCGCCGAGGTAAGGAGAGGGGAACATGGCCCACTGCAGGTCGGCCTGGCCGGGCATGCTCAGAGTCAACCTGCACAGGTACCACTCATCGCCTGGAGGAGGGAGAGAGAAAAGGACGTGGAATGAGCTGCGTTTTACCTGAGATGACGTAGTAAACACGTCTACAGACGCACAGACGGGAAACAACAAAAGCAAAACATTAAAGAGCTGGGAGGAAGTTCAGTGACCTGCAGGGAAGAGTTCATCCATCAACCATCAAACACCAGAAGCATCGATCCACAGAACCGAAACCATCGACAAAGTAGGAAACCAAAGACAGAACTGAACCAAACTCACAGATCCATCCATGAACTGACCGAATGACCAAATGCTGTCACATTGCCGTTGGCTTTTTCTGCATTTGAGGCTGAACAAAAAGAGACAAAAAGGGAATTGTGCTTTGTTCCAACTCCCATTCTGCTGTCTTTTGATTTAAATTCATTTATTTGTTTTTTTCGGGGATGTGTTTGTGTGACGCGCTGCGTATCGGGATCAGAGCGGGAGGAGACGGAATCGAGAGGACGGAGACACAATGAGACGAGCTATTTCCTGTCTGAGTGTGATGTGTTCAGCGTGAAGCTGAGCCACTTCAGAAATAGAAAACCGCCGCCGCCGCTCGCAAGAGCTTCAATTAAGGGAGGGATGTAAGATGTGGGGGGGATTAAATTAAAGTGTGGTCACACCCACAGGTTGTCACACAGCCGAGTGATGAAAGGTGATTCAAGTGTGAGTCGTGTTTATTTATAAAGTGCTTTCAACAAAAAAACGGTTTGTCACGATGCGCTGACAGAAACAAACAGAGCAGAGAAAAAGAGGCGACGACAACGAGAAAAGATGGGAACAAAAAAAGTGCGAGAAAGATGTCGAGTACACAAGAAAGAGAGAAAGAAAGAGAGAAAGAGGCGGAGATGCAGAAAAACAAGCGACTCTCCGACCCACAGGTGACTCCTCACCCACCTCGTGTTTCTGTGAAGAGGAGGATTGTGGGTAGAAAAAAAGATCAAGGAACAGGATTTACTGATAACTCGTAGCGTTAGTTTTAATCTGCTTGGAGGAGCAGACGGGTGGAGCTTGGCTGTAAAAAAACATAACGAGAAGAGAGTTTCAGCAATCAGAAGAATATATTTGATGTGTGTGTGTGTGAGAGAGAGAGAGAGAGAGAGAGAGAGCGAGAGAGAGAGAGTGTGTGTGTGTGTGTGTGTGTGACGGTCAGATTGGTTCTGCAAGAGTTACACCAGAAGATGAAAAGATGAAAAGAAAGGAGGGAAACATGAAAGGACGGCTAAAAAACTATGAAAAGAAAAGAAACGAGAATAAATAAATATTGAGTTTTTCGGAGTGTAAATCTGTTAAAGTCACCTGGAAAATAAAAAAGAAAGACAGAGAACGGGACGAGGTGAAAATGCAGACCAGATGGCGATTGAGACGAGACCACATGAGACCAGATCGGTCCAGCAGAGACGGGGATGTGAACACACCAAACCAGATCCGATCGAATTAGACAAAACCAGACTGGACCAGACAAGACCAAATGGGATCGGATCAGGGGCGAGCAGACCAGACTACACCCAATAAAATGGACTTGGACCAGACTGGAACAGACCAAGACAAAACAGACCAGGTGAGCCGGGACTGGACTGGACAGGAAAAGACGGTGAGGTAAATCTTGAAACACATTCCGTAGTGCTGATAAGAAGATTTGTAAAGAGGTGTTTAGGGTATCTGGAGGTCTTGATGGGTTTGGGAGGGTTTTCAAGGACCTCAACAAAGTTTTGGGAGGTTATTGAGGTATTCTGGGATCTGTGGAGAGGCGGAGGTATGTTTTTGAGTTGGTTTTGGAGATGAGGTGTTGAGGTTCTGGAGATGTCTTTGGTGGTTTTTGAAATGGTTTTTGAGGAGAATAATGACGAGTGGGTTGAAGCAGCATCCAGACTCCGTTGAGGTCTTGGGGGAAGTTTTGAAAAAGGGTTTTTGGAGGGGTAGTAGTGAGGAGTCTGGGGGGATGTTTTCAGAGACCTTTGAATCGGCCTCTGGTAGATTTGTTCGGGGAGTCGGTTCTTGACCGACAGCACCGTCACGGCGACCCGAAGAAGAAGACGATCCCAGTGTGATGTGAGAAAACGGCGGCTGTCGTCTGAATTATGAATATCTGAGGAATTTTGTCAGCCATTAAAAAATAAAGCGGTGAAAGTTTAATGCGGCGCCTCGTTGATTATTGATGTGACGACTGTGGGAGTGTGTCTGCGTCACAAAAAGAACGCGTGGGCCCGTCTGTGGTTCACGTGTGTGTTTGTTAATCACTCGTGTGTTTTATTGATGCTCATTTCTTATTTAAAATCACATGATTATTTGAAAAAAGACTCGAGTCGTCCTCTGCAGGGTGGAGGACGTCCTCAGGTGGGCGGGGCCTGTAAATAGCTCTGGAGTGATTGACAGCTCTCCCTCCGTCACCTCCAGGGAATGAAAGCAGTGCAGCTGTGCAGCCACTGGCTGTACATCTGGGTAACTCTGTGTGTGTGTGTGTGTGTCTTTTAGTGTATTTTGTGTGTTCTCGCTGTGACAAACCCTTCTGAACGTGTGTGTGTGTGTGTGTGTGTGTGTGTGTGTGTGTGTGTGCGTGCGTGATGTTTGAGCTTTCAACTCATGATGGGATTTTCCTCTCTGTGACTCCAATGTGTGCTTCTGTAAATCTGTTATCGCTCACCATCATTTGGAGTGAGAATAATCAACAAAGGCAGAAAGCTGTACTGTGCCCAGTGTGTGTGTGTGTGTGTGTGTGTGTGTGTGTGTGTGTGTGTGTGCTTCCATGCTTGTGTGCACATGTCACAGTTTGATTCCTCTGATGTGTGACTGCAGCAGCCTCTCTGGGGGTAAAGAACTATGTCCGTTTCCTGCTGTTGTAACTTCTCTTTCCTGGAACGAAGAGTCGGGTCGAGGTTATAATTCTGTTCTTTCTGCAGAACTGACCGTGAGCGTGAGCCGGGTGCTCCAGAGGTCCTGGTTCAGCGCTGTTATGATGATGAGCTTCAAATATTGATGTGATGAGCCTGAAGGTTTAACCAGGACGATGTGGCTATCGTTAGCCCTCTGCTGCTGTGAGCTGCTGGTTGGTAGTTGACTGAGCACATCTCAATGAGCATTTAGAAGTTTAGGTATTTTTAGATGCTTTAGTAACAGGAGGTCTTCAAAATCTACATTTGAGTCAATATTTAGCAGCCAAATCAGATAGTTTACAGGATGTTCAACCTTTGTTTCTCTATAACACATTTAATACTTGACTTCGTTCTCTACAGTTCTTGTATGAAGGCGATAAATTGGTCCATAAATATGAGATACGAGTTCACAGATATTTACAATTTCACTACGATGCGACGCACGAGTACAAACAAAGAAATGCTGAATGAAAAGCAGCAAACTGAACGTAGTTCTTGATGCATTCACTTGCTGTCAACGACTCCACGAGGCCAGGGCCATAGTAGGGCTGTCAAAGTATATTCTTAATTTGAATACATATTCACATAGCAAATGAACAAAAACAGATATTTGAATGTGAAAATGTTTATTCCATTGTACAAAATGGAATAAAATCTATTTATATTGCTGTTAAAACATCTCCAAACAACTGGTTTTCTCACCAAAAACAACAAACACATCATGCTTTACCTTCGGCAATAATAATGATAACTGAATGGAGCTTGAACGCATCATAATGTAACTCAATGGAACCTCCGTTCGCGTTAGCTGTTAGCTGTTAGCTGCGTTATTTAGCCAAGCATACATGCTAACAGCTAACGGCTAACAGCTAACGGCTAACTAGCTCTCCTGCTGATTTCAACACAGATTTGTTGTTCACAATGGAGCATTACCAGGTAAATAATAATCACAGGTGTGTAGTGCTGGTTTGCACATGCTCAGTAGAGATTTGGCAGGATGTACAGGTCAGGTAGCTGATACCCAATCCAGCATGTTGGCCTGTATCGGAGGCGTTTCTGATATCGGTATCGGTATTACAAAGCAGTTCATTGGCTGATCACCTGTGTCAGGACACACACACACACACACACACACACACACACACAACAGGGCTTCCCACGCACTGACACAGGGGCCTGTCAGTCAGTGTTTCCAAACATAAAACCCGTAAAAGAGAATAATGAGAGAAACCAGACCAGAGCTTTACAATACACACACACACACACACGCACACACACACACACACACACGCACACACACACACACACAATAATAGGAGCATTTTCAACTGAATAGAATTAAGCCACTTTCTTTCTGTGATAAACTTGAATGCACTGGTGAATATCAGCACGCACAAACACACACATGCACACACACACATTCGTACACACACACACACACACACATACACACACACACACACACACACACTCTTCCCTGCAGATCTGGCAACTCGACCTGCTGATCAAAGGCTCAGATTTGCTCCATTGTGTGGATAAACCCAGGAACACACTCATCCAACACAACAACAACAACACACACACACACACACACACACACACACACATTCGGCCAATTTGGTCCGACACTTCTGCTCTTTGGCTGCTGGAATCCGCGCGACCGAAGCACTTTGTTCCGGTGGTTGCGGCGTCCTGAGCGCCCTGCAGCGCCTCAGATCATTATAAATCCATTGGAGGCGGCGGTGGAGTTCACCGCTAACCTCATTGTAGCTTCGTGACGCTTGAGTGTTGAAATCTGTTGAAATATGTGGCCGAGTGTAATTCATCTTGGGGGGGGAGAACATCTTGCGGATGAAAACAGGAGAATCTGCCCTTGATGTGAGTTTCAGAGCGACTGCAGAGTAAAAGCAAAGATCTTCAGGAGATGACGGTTAACGTCTAAGATCTCTGTCATTCTGTCAGACATCATTTACACTCTGCTGCTTCCTGATCTGCTCTAGTTTGGATGTTTCTGTGTTTAAAGTGATTTCACTGGAGATGATAGCTTTGCTGGGATTCACAGTTCCTAAATGACCACTTTATATCTTTATGAGGGAAGGTGTGGAGGTCACTTCAGAATTTCTCTGTAAATTTCTTTTCAAACAAAGTTTAGCTGAGTTCACCATGAAAGTAAGTTTTGTTTTTCATACAAAAGTTTATGAAAAATATCATGAGCTGACAGTAAAAACACAATCTGCTCTGATGAATTGTTAAAAACCTTCTTCTGCAGCAGCTTCAACCGAACTGAAGGAAACACGCGATTCACATTTTAAATTTGTGACTTTAATGAGAATGAAACTGACTTCACCCTGTCACTCATCCGCTCTGAGCTCTGCTATAGGTCAGAGGGCAGCTGAAGCCCCGCCCTGCTATGTGTCAATCAACCGGTGCGGGGGGCCAAAAGGGAACGACAGAGGGCGAGGGTTCAAATCCCTCACACTGAAAACGGACTAAAAGTCACTTTGGTCAGAAGGAGAACAAACGCTGGTCAAACTAGAATCTTCAATGTTCTGTCGATAACGTGAACAATCTAAAACAGCAGAAAAATGTTTATTTTTGCACATTTATTTCTTATTTATTTCTTGCTAATTGCGGCATGTTTACATGTGTTTTTATAATTGAAGTTGATCAATGTGCTCTGTCCCTATCAAATAAACAAATATATAATGAAACCCCCCTAAACAACATATTATTCTTACACTTCTGTTCGTATGCATAATTAAAAATAACATGTTAATCAATGAGCTCATTGTGTATATTGATACATACAAACTCCTGCAAAGTAAGCAAATATGTTTATTTGCTTAAATATATTTAAAAAATGCTGACAACAATCCTTTAACTAAGTCTATTACCTCACCTAAATTGTGTCACAGTGGGCTGAATAAATACATGTTATTTGTGACTAAATATTAATAATCCCATGACCGTCCTGCTGCTCTACCAACAGTTGAAGCAGATATAATCCTGTTTATCTCAACTAACAACAGCTTTAACACCAGCAGCCTGGACTCTGTGGTCACGGTCCATCTGTTTGTCCGTCAGGTCCCCGAAGCCTCGTCTACAAACCGGACCGGATCTCGTGGGGCTCCACAGGGCTCCTCACCGGGTCCTCTGCCGGATTACCAGGGCAGGGCATCTGGCTGGATTTAAAAGGCCTGCAGAGTGAGCGCGGCTCATCTGGTCCTACAGTTTATTAGATTAACGGGTTAAATGAGGAGGATGATCGGTCTCATCTCTGTTATTAATGCACGACCAGAGTCATTATCAGTAAGACCTCATTCCCTCTCTAGAGCTGCAGACAGAACACAGTGAGTCTTTCCTCTCCGTTGTCTTCTGACAGGCTAATACTAACTGTTAGTACAAGACGACGTAAAACGTTGACGTCTCAAAAGCAGCAACTAATGAAACCATAAAAAGGTACTGCAACAACAAATATAGAAGTACAAGTACACAGGTTTAATACCAATGTTTCTGTAGCCATGGTCACAAAAAACATCCAGAGAAGGCAGCGAGAAAGAAGCAGTAATTTAAAAAAGTAGGTTAATTATAAAGCAGTATGAAACATGTGATTACATGTGATTGATTAACAGTAGGAGCTCATGGGATTATAATAAGTTTCTTATGTGAATTTTAAAAATATCCTGTTTACTGAACGACTGATCCGAGCTGATGTGCGAGTGTCAGAGAGGGATCAGCTGTGTGTGTGTGTGTGTGTGTGTGTGTGTGTGTGTGTGTGTGTGTGTGTGTGTGCACTTGGAACTGTCTTTGGCAGCATCTTCTGTTTGCTTGTGTGTGTGTTATGTGTGTCCGGTGGCTGATCTCTCCCAGTCGCAGGCTGCAGAGCCCCGCGGAACATTCCACCAGCTCTGAACACACCGCCAGCTGGCGCACACACACACACACACACACACACACACACACACACACACACACACACACACACACACACACGCAGTAGCCTCAGACCATATCCACACTAGTCCATCATTGCTACGTTTACACTGAGCAGCCACCACGCCGGA
>NC_136642.1:1541012-1546012 GCF_949748355.1 Melanostigma gelatinosum | reverse complement strand
GTCTATATTACCAAATACCATGTCTTCTAATTGGGCACAAACATCCACTTGGATTCAGTGATGAACTGATTACATTTTGGTGGTCAAAAAAACACCGACGTAGCTGTAACTGGTTTGGCGGAGGCGTTCAACCTTTTGGTCTTTTCCACCATCAAGATCAACAACCTTCAAATATATTGAGCAAATACTTTTCATGAATATACTTTTATACATTTTGTTCCGTGTTCTTAACCTTCCATGGAATCTATTTCAGTATTCTGATGAGCACAGCAGATGATACATTAAAATGTGATTATTAAAAACATAAACAAGGTGAACGTCTTTTGTTTACGCCTTTTTATGAACCGTCGAATCGACGGCTCACCGACAAATGAAGTTGTGGGTTACACTATCATGTGTGTTGCTATCATGGTGGTCACACCAGAAGATCTGCTTCTGATGTTCCAGTCTGACCAGTCCATCTGCCACACACACACACACACAGACATTGCCAGCTGTCACACAGTGGTCCCAGGGTACCTGACCCATATGCCTCCTTCAACACATGGACACATATTCACACACACACACACACACACACACACACTGTAAATTGAAGTGAAGTAAGTCTGTTAAGTTGTTGTAATGGAAGAATACCTAAACGGTGATATGAGATGTGTGTCATTCAGTGTTTACGACTTTTATTCCACAATAACTTTCTCTACGTTTAAACTTAACGTTGGTTTTGTTTCCTGAACTTGGCATGATGTTCCTGTACACGAAAAACAATCGATTGTATTTTATATCCATTTCATGAATTGCCGTAAGACGGTGTAGCATTACCGGAACAATACGAACATTCAGGCTGCCTCTTGTGGCTCAAAGGCGTACTGCAGATATAAAGATTCAATACAAGTATATGAAAGAACTTCATTGAAAACACGTATTTAATCTCCAACTAAGTCTTTGGGAATGATTGACAGTGTGTCCCCGCTTTAAACGAACTCTTTCCAAACGCGTCCTCACAGTGTGAAAATGAACTGGTCCTCACAAAGATAGAAGGACGAGACACACACACACACATACATACATGACCTACTGGCCTGACAAGTCAAACTCCACCAAGTTAAAACACAAATGCAGAGGTAAATGTAACATGACAATGACCCTGAGCGATACACACACACACACACACACACACACACACCTACACTCACACACACCTACACACACACTGTCACACACACACACACACACACACAGACACACAGACACACACCTACACTCACACACACACACACACACACACAGACACACACCTACACTCACACACACACACACCGTCACACACACACACACACACCTACACAAACACCCACGTACACACATACACAGATCGCATTAAAGGACTAAACTTTATTTGGGAGTCACACAGCGCTTTAGGGACAACAAAAGTGTAGATGTCCACCAGTGTGTGTGACACACACACACTCTCACACTCACACCTACACTCACACACACACACACACACACCGGTGTGGAGGTGGTGGAGGTGGTGGTGGGAGGGGTATTCTGGAGGACAGGGATCACCGTGGCCTCCCGACTCCGGTTGGAGATTGGCAGGCGTTTGGGTTTGTTCACGTGATTCTCCACGCTGCAGGGATGAGTGAAGGTCAAAAACCTCCTGATAGAAGTTCTTCTTCTGTCCTCGACTGTAAGCGTCTCTCGTCACTTCTGAGACGACTGTCGTCCTCAGACCTTTGAACGTCAGCAGAAGGGAATCCTCCACATCCAGCAGAGAGACAGTAAAAGTCTAACTCAAACTCAGTTTATTTGACAGAAATGTTTGAAACTCGACATCACGATCCTTCACTTCCTGAACAACTCCTCCGACCCACACGACCGCGTTCTGCTGTAGTTAGCCGTTTTAAACTCGTGGTTAACGTTGTGAGACGGAGTCAGATCAGTCTCAATAATTGCTACTACTGCTATAATTAAACCACCGCGGAATCCGCACCAAAACGGTGGCAGCTTGCAACAGGAAGTGCCTCGACTAGCGGCCGCTGCCACGATGTGAGCTTGCCCTTTCTCGACTTCTGACCTGTCGCCTCCGCAAATTGCGCACCTCTAACGCTGGCAGCCTCGTGGGGGGGAGAGCTGCGCTCATGTGATTGGTTGGAAATTTGAATATTGAAAAAAACGCATGTGCAAATCCATGAAAAATAAAAATAGGAGAAAATAGGAGAGAGGCACCTTGCACCAAACAGGAAATAAAAAGCCAGCCAGCATCTCGTCTACTCAGCTGTAAGAGAACAGCAGCAGCAGACTGTGAAGGGAGACAATTAGCGAGGACACGTCAACACACACAGAACAGACACCATGATGTGCAACAGCCCTGAGGGTGTGTGTGTGTGTGTGTGTGTGTGTGTGTGTGTGTGTGTGTGTGTGTGTGTGTGTGTGTGTGTGTGTTCGGGGGGAGGGGGGGAGGGGGTGAACATGCAGGAAACAGATGTGCAACATCTCTCACATACATGTTCACAAACACAGCTGAGGTTGCTGTTCGTCGCTGATTGGACGTCAGCAGGACGTCGCTTTGTGGTTTTTCGAAGCAAACATGACGATCGTTCAGTGCGGGCGCTATAGGGGGGATCTGTATGCGTGTGTGTGCGTGCGTGCGTTGGAGGATCAGGTGTCTCCAGGTCGTTTCATACGGATCATTGCGCCTCACTACTTGGTGTCGCGTCCCTGTTTCATCATTCCTCCCTCAGCAGCAGGTTAACGTGACACAAAACACCAGAATTATTGAAAACAATTGTGAGATGCAAAAGCTGCAGTGACGTAAAAGCAAAAACAGACTTAACCCTGAATTAATCACCACGTAAAACAAAGTCTTTCATTGATGAATATATTCACTCAGGGAGCGGATGGAAACGCACGCAAATTATTATCTTCTTTCAAAAATGTTGTGAGCTTTTGTTGAACGTGCTCTACACTTTGATGCAAAGCGATTGTGCCCTAAACCTGCTGTAGATTCCATCACCTGTTACCTACATGCTGCTCATCATCTACTCAAGAAGTCGATGTGCTTTTCTACTGACAGGAACAGATACGAGACGTCAGCAGAACTTCAGTCCGGCTGCTGCACCGATTTAAAAAACATATTTCACCATCGATTGCATGTCAGGAGTCAGGATGTGGTTAGCCTAGCTTAGCATAAAGACTGGAAGCATCGGGGAAAGCTAGCCTGCGACTCGGCAAAAAATCGTTTCAGCATTATTCCGCCTGAAAGCACAAATTCAACAGATAAAATAAATTACAAAAAAGATAAAACTCATTAATTTGTGTATTTCTGGAGTTTAGTCTGGATACCGCTCAGATATTTAGAAAAATGGATCATCTGGTTTAAGAGATAAAGTATTTCAGACGATGAGCGCTGAAAATAAAACAAATATTTAAGTATTGAATCCCCAGGAGTAGCTGCTCGCTGTGTGCACGTAGCATGTTGCCGTGCTGCTGCACTGGAGGCCGTGTTGATGGCTGCAGCCTGATGACCTTGTCCTACTTGGTGAGTGGTCTCGCCCGAGGCTTCAGCTGATTGGCTGCCAATAAGCTGTTAGTTCAGCACATACAGAAGCCGGGGGGGGGGGGGACTGTTAGATGTAAAGATGTGTTATTAAATACAAAGCTCAGTCGTAGCTTAGCATAAAGACTGGAAGCGGGGGGAAACAGTTAGCCTGACAAATACACCACCACCTCTACAGCTCAAAGATGAAGGTTGCACCTCGTACGTTTGATCAAAAATTTTGAAGTCACAATTAATGGTTTTCGGGGCGCAGAGTGCAGTCTTTGTGCTAAGCTAGGTTAACCCTGTCCTGCACCAATGAGACTGATATCATCTTATTCTCTCTGGAACAGACGACCAACCAGTGGATTTCTAAAATGTGAGAGGGTTCGTTTAATATCTCCCGTTGGTTCAGCTAATACGTCAGCTAAGTGACATTAGCCTCCGAGCTATCATTAGCTGTCATTAGCTGTCATTAGCTATCATTAGCTGTCATTAGCTATCGTTAGCTGTCATTAGCTGTCATTAGCTATCATTTGCTATCTGTCTATAATGAGTGTTTGTATTTGATAGCTTCTATCGACATAGCTCACAACAACTTTTACTAGCGGCACAGATAGCATGATCAGCTGTTTCAGTGAGAACTATGGCTGACGTATTTGTGCTAAGCTAAGCTAATCACATCCTGGACTCATCTCATGTCCACTGTAAACAACTGTTCCTTTAACCTTGTGTTTCACCAGCACTTTAACGAGCTGCAGAGTTAGCTTGAGTCTAAACCGTCGATGCTAAATGTGATGAATATGGAACATTATTATTTATGTGTTGATGATGCTGCTTTGTTGCCTTTTTAAAAAGGTCATTCTAGGAGGGGGGGGGCTTCAGTGAGTGGTCACAATAATTTATCCTGCAGCCAAACACACACACACACACACACACACACACACACACACTCTGAAATACCAACTAATAAACATTATTGAATCATTTAACCAGATGAATCAGGATGGTTGTTTAATCACGGTGTGTGTGTGTGTGTGTGTGTGTGTGTGCGTGCGTGCGTGCGTTAACATTATTTTTAAAGTTTAATGTGTGTGTGAAGTGAGTCACGGTTTGTTTGCTCTGCTCACCTCACACACCAAACAATTCAGTTTGTCCTTGAACAACACGCACACACTTCTCTATTTGAGTGTGTGTTTGTGTGTGTGTGTGTGTGTGTGTGTGTGTGTGTGTTTGTGTGTGTGTGTGTGTGTGTGTGTGTGTTTGTGTGTGTGTGTGTGTGTGTGTGTGTGTTTGTGTGTGTGTGTGTGTGTGTGTGTGTGTGTGTGTGTTTGTGTGTGTGTGTGTGTGTGTGTGTGAGTGTGTGTTTGTGTGTGTGTGTGTGTGTGAGAGAGATGGACACACACATGGCGATGATGTGAGGAGTGCTGTAAGGAATGAATGAAAGAGTGGAAAGTAG
>NC_136642.1:1539763-1540812 GCF_949748355.1 Melanostigma gelatinosum | reverse complement strand
GAGAGAGAGAGAGAGAGAGAGAGAGAGAGAGAGAGAGAGAGACAGACAGATTTTTTTGATTTTTAAAAAACCTTTATTTTACGTTTTTTTTTTTTTTTGGTCTTTCCTCAAGTAATATGAACAAACAAAAACATCGTTGCCGTGGCAACGGATTAGAAGCAACTCTTCACAACAAAAACAAAACAAAAACCAATCAAAAATAGTGTCTTTTCACAATATGTACACGAATCGTTGAGTTCATTCAGCTCTGCACTTAATCCGAGATCTGAAACTGATCTGTAGAGTCAGGAGTTCAGGATGCTCCTGCTCCGCCGGTTGAGTCCTCAGAGGGTCACAGCATGCTGCTGAGACCTGGGTCGTGCGTCCTGGATGCCCCGTCCTGGCTCCGTCCCCCAGCGGTCCGTAAAACAGCCGGTGTGGGGACGTGGGCCCCGGTCCCTTTACTTAGCTCCATCTTTGTTCATCCCTTTCCTTAATGTCTGAACTATCTTCTTTAGTCTGAAGCCCTCCTGCTTCGTGAGGCCTCCTCTGTCCTTGCACCTCATGTGCGATCTGGCCGAGCTGGAGAGCTTCTCCGTGTCAGAGAGGTAGTCCTCCACTCTGGCTCCTTTCACGTTCTTGCTCTTCTTCAGATACTCCTGTATCTCCTCCACACTGTATCCTTCAGAGTCTGTCCGGCTGCCAGCCTCGTGTTTAGAGGGCTCACTTTCAGCAGCAGCGTCTTTCTCCAGACTGGATTCAGCGTCTTTCTCCCGACTGGATTCAGAGTCCGTCTCCAGACTGGGCTCACTCTCAGCAGCACCTACACTCGCTGTCATCGCCACTTTTTGGCCTGTGAATTTCCACGATGTTCCCCCTTCTTTCTCTTCATCCGAGGAACCTTGAGCTGCTCCTCGTCTTCCTCCATATCTACCTCACTACCTTCCTCCACCTGTCCTCCAGTACTCTTCCTCACTCCCTGCAGCCCACTTGTCTCCTCCCCCTCACCTCTTGGGCCACCCCCCCCTCCTCCACCTCTCACCTCCTGGGCCACCCCCGTCCCCTCCACC
>NC_136642.1:1462263-1534763 GCF_949748355.1 Melanostigma gelatinosum | reverse complement strand
GACCGGTCTCTGCTGGAGGATCTGGGTCTGTCCACGGTGGACCGGTCTCTGCTGGAGGATCTGGGTCTGTCCACGGTGGTCCGGTCTCTGCTGGAGGATCTGGGTCTGTCCACGGTGGACCAGTCTCTGCTGGAGTCTGAGCTGAAGGAGGTTCTGGTGAACCTGCATGAGTTCATCTGGTTTCACCAGAATCCGACCCGGTGGCTCCGATGACGAGCATCAAGAACAACTCTATAGAAACAGACCATCTTCTCTCTGATGGTCTCTGTACTGATGGAGGTCTGATAGAGGATCAGGACTACACTGAGACTGGTTCATAAAGAGGACCAGGACTACACTGAGACTGGTTCAGGACCAGTTAAACATTCCTCACTGTCACTTCCCCACAAGCCAGCCAAGTATCTGCTGAAATTGAGTTGTTTGAAATCCTTCGTCTGGTTCATTTGTCTCCACACGCTGTGAAAACTCTCTGAACAATAACTGGATTTATGTTTACCCGGTTATGTCAGTTTGATCTCTGGGTTGTAACAATAATCAATAATGAAGTCCCAGATAGGGATCTGTTCCTCCCTTATTAAAAGCAGCACTTTGGAGGAGAGTCATTTGGGGGACCAGCCCCGGCGGGGGAAGCGGGAGCCTCCATAAACCGGGTCGCAGAGGGTAAAACCGCCTGAGGGCGGCTCGGCTGACGCCCCACATCTAAATCAGCACGTTAAGCGCCGGTACACCACAAAGACCTACGGTGGGGGAACTGTATGCATTATGTGTTTTAATATTCAGAGTTTAGAGAGTGGATGAGATCAGTGCGGTGGAGCCGAGCCATTTGGCATCCCTTCAAGGCAACGGGCGCGTTGGAAGGGTGTCGACCCGCTCGGTTCACTCGGAGCTGCTCTTCAGTTTGTAAATGAATCGTCACCTGAAGGTCGTCTGTCAGCAACAGACTGAGTAGCGTCACTCGGTTCCTTCATTTCCTTTTCTTAAATCAGTTCATCACATGACTCAGGAACATGCTGAGTGGGATTTCTCATAAACATGTCAACCTGACACCTCAAGAATTATTACTTACAGCCAGTTGCTGGTGTTTGTGGGGTTCTTTCGTCAACAAATCAGAAGTAGAGCTGAACTTATGTACGACGAAGTAAAACACAGATCTCTAAGCCACGCCCAGTTGCCAAGAAGAAATGTTGGCGTTGTGAGTTTCTGCAAACCACGGTTACGCTGATTGTCAAAGATTTTTCGGAGACTGTTTTGCATTCGGTCACAACAACCGACGTAAATAACAAGCAACGCGCAGAACAAGTGACGTAGTAGAACGAGCAGCTGTCAAACAAACTCAGGACTTTCACCCAGGACACCGGTGTTCATGTACCGTGTGAAAGAAAAGGTAGACGTTTCTTTAAGTATGTCACATAACGTTATGTTTGTTACGTAAGGTTTGTTCTTCATTTACGGTCGTCATGTTGCGTTGTTGCGCTACCTTGTTGCGCTACCTTGTTGCGCTACCTTGTTGCGCTACCTTGTTGCGCTACCTTGTTGCGCTACCTTGTTGCGCTACCTTGTTGCGTTACCTTGTTGCGCTACCTTGTTGCGCTACCTTGTTGCGCTACCTTGTTGCGTTACCTTGTTGCGCTACCTTGTTGCGTTACCTTGTTGCGCTACCTTGTTGCGCTACCTTGTTGCGCTACCTTGTTGCGCTACCTTGTTGCGCTACCTTGTTGCGTTACCTTGTTGCGCTACCTTGTTGCGCTACCTTGTTGCCCTACCTTGTTGCGTTACCTTGTTGCGCTACCTTGTTGCGTTACCTTGTTGCGCTACCTTGTTGCGCTACCTTGTTGCGCTACCTTGTTGCGCTACCTTGTTGCGCTACCTTGTTGCGCTACCTTGTTGCGCTACCTTGTTGCGCTACCTTGTTGCGTTACCTTGTTAGCCATTAGTTGCAGCCTTGAAGGAATTGCCGTTCAGTGCATGAAGACGTGTTGTATTTACGACGTGTACTTTTACCTCTTTGTGTTGCAGGTTGAACCCAGAGGGACCGCAAGCGCAACCTGTGCAACTTCACAGAGGAGCAGCAATGAAAGAAGTTTTATTTGGTTGTTTTTGCTCACAGACACACATCTACAAATCAAACACACCATCAAGCACAGTATTAAAGACAAGTGAAGGAGGTGTGTGTGTGTGTGTGTGTGTGTTGGAAATGAGGTCAGCTGCAGTGTTTCCAACACACTCCTCTCTGTGTCTCTGTAACCTTTAGAGAATCCTGCCGACACTCAGATTAACTCTCACCGAGAGTAAATCCTGGACGACAGCTCACACGGACGACAGCACACACACACACACACACTGCTGCTCTTGTACCATCATTTTTCAAATATGCATACACAAGCTCTATCTTCTACCTACACACACACACACACTGAACGTCTGGGATCTGTGGGTAAAAAGCTGACTTGGGGAGACGGGAGGTGTGCGAACTCGGCAGAACTGCGGTGTGAAGTCAAAGCTTCAAGTCTTAAAGCTGCATTCTCTCTGCTGTCCATCAGGGGGCGACTCCTCTGTGTCTATGAGTCTATGAGAAAATGCTTTATGGTCTGTGTGACTCTAAATGGACCATAATGTACTAAATGAACATCATGCTGTATTGAAGAAGACTTGAAACTAGAGATTGAGACATAAACTCATGTTTACAATGTTTACTGAGGGAATAAATCAAGAGAGAAGTAGAGTCATTTTCTATAGACTTCTATACAACCAGAGGAGTCGCCCCCTGGTGGACACTAGAGAGAATGCAGCTTTAACACGTGAAGCACTGACTTCACTTTAAAGAACCGGAGGTTGCCGCCTGGTTACAATCATAAACTGTATAGAGATCCTAAATCACTCACTTCACCCACCTTCCTCCTCCTCATCTTCCTCATCTGATTATTCTGCTTCTCATCATCACAAACCTGGATTTCTGTGTCGGAGCGCCGGGGTTTTCTGGCTCATATTCCAGTCGAGGGAGACGAGGGACGCGTTTACCAACTGCACACACACACACACACACACACACATGCATTCAACACAACTATATTCACACATGTCAGACATACAAAAGGAGATTATTATTATCACACACACATGCAGGAAGCTTAAAACTGCTTTTTAACTCACACAGTCTAATACACATATCAATACACACACCAAGGCTTATAAGTGACTTTCTCACACACACACACACACACACACACACACACACGCCCCCTGTGTAGTCTAATCTCAGGGAAAAGAGGAGCAGGCTGAGGAGCTAAAGCAGCAGAAGACGAGGATTTACAGCATCGTCTTCCTCTTTCTCACTTCAACTGACTCCCTCACAGCACACACACACACACACACACACACACGATGCTTGTTCAGCAAAGAAAATAAAAACCTAAGCTCATGCTGCACATGTATGAAGTCTGAAAATATTTACACTCTTAAAGCTTTTACTTAACGGAACAAAATAAATATGAATTTCTGAATATATATGTCTCGGGCTTTTATTGTGAAGGGTAAGAACGGTAGTAGTGGATCTGATCTGCTTTCCCGTCTTGTTTTATAATCCTTGATATCAGCATGATATCAGCTCAAGAAATAGTCACAAAAGGCAATTTATTCGATTTGTGTACATCCGTCCATCTTTTCGTCGTATACAATAATCTAAACATATAATCTGAATAATCTGAACTAAGAAGACAACATCAGGAAGGATGAGTCAGATGTCAGATTGATTTTATTATCGGATTATAATTATTAAAATATGAATTTGGTCGTGACATTAATGTTTCAGCTGTTGATGTCTACATCATAATTCATTATTTTTTATAACAATAAGAATCCACAAAAACTGTCACGTAAATGTCGTGGAGTAAAAAGTACAATACTTCCCTCTGAGCTGTGGAGAGTTGAAGGTACAAGTACGATAGAATTGCAGTACTCGAGTAAATGTTCTTCGTCACTTTCAGCGCAAAAAATGCAGTTTAATCTTTCCATTGTTCTTTTCTTTAACATTGATTTAATCAGATCATTCAGATTAAACACGTCTGTTCTAAAGGCGACGGTCAAACATCAGAAAAACAGAAACACAAGAAGAGAAAATGAATCAAACTTACTGGAAACTCACGTTTTAAAAGAGTTCGTTTTGTAACAAAGTGAATTTAAAAACAACAAAACGACTTTTTATTCACATTTGTACAAACAAATGAACACATTTAAATCAGAGAGACGTCTCTCACACACACAGCTGACCTCCGATCAGTCTGCACACACATTCACTCACACACACCTACACACACACACACACACTCACACACACCTGTCAGTCAGGGACGACGTCGCCACGGCAACAGCGCCTCTCTGCATCAACTCACACGCTGACCTTCAGCCGGCGTAATCGCAAACAGACGACCGGTGTCAAGCATCTGTGTGTGTGTGTGAGTGTGTGTGTGTGTGTGTGTGTGAGTGTGTGTGTGTAGGTGTGTGTGTGTGTGTGTGTGTGCGTGTGGGTATGTGTGTGTAGGTGTGTGTGTGTGTGTGTGTGGGTGTAGGTGTGTGTGTGTGTGTGTGTGTGTGTAGGTGTGTGTGTGTGTGTGTGTGTGTGTGCATGTGTGTGTGTGGGTGTAGGTGTGTGTGTGTGTGTGTGTGTGTGTAGGTGTGTGTGTGTGTGAGTGTGTGTGTGTGTGCGTGTGTGTGTGTGAGTGTGTGTGTAGGTGTGTGTGTGTGTGAGTGTGTGTGTCGGTGTGTGTGTGGCTGCAGGAGGGTGAAGGCAGCAGAGAGACAGCAGCTCCCCCTACAGACACACAGAGGGAAGTGACGGCAGGAGGCTTCACTTTCACTTTGATCCCTTCAGAATAAAAGCCCCTGAATAGTTGGCACACATTTTGCAGAGGAGCACAAAGTCTTTATGTCAACTTTGTCGTGTTACCAGGGGTCACTAATAGGCGGACCGTGGTCCAGGTCCGGGTCCAGACGCCGTTGTATCCGGACCCGGACCTACAACCGATAAAAAATTTAGCATTATTACATTTTGATGGAGCGCTTTTATTTGAACGGTTTTCCAGCCTTTAGTCGTTCAGCGGTCCAGGAAACACATCGACCAATCACATGCGTTGTAAATCACATCACATGATGCTGCTCGGCCAATCAAATATGAGTATTGTGATAAGTGTTCAGACTCGTGTTGTTGTGACCACAGACTGCATAGAAGAAGTGCACGTAGTCATGGTGACCTCATCCATTGGTGAACTGATGTCATGAAGCGATTTCGTCGTTGCCATCTTGGAATACGAGTGTCGGCATTTTGCTTTCTTTTGCAACCAGTGAACAGGAAGTGACCATATCTGGACTGAGGAGTGTCGTAGAGACGCCGTATACGTCTCTGGTAGAGACCTGTCAATCAGCGTGTAGCCCAGCGGAGTTTTCAGGCTCCTCCGTTTAGGGTGCTCCAAAACTCCTGCGTAGTGTGGCTGCTCAGTGTGAACGTAGCAACGATGGAGTAAAACTGGAGTAGTGTGGACTAGGCCTTAATGTGAGTGATGAAGTGGTGAATATTCACCTGTAGAGTCTCTTAATGTGAGTGATGAAGTGGTGAATATTCACCTGTAGAGTCTTACTGTGAGTGATGAAGTGGTGAATATTCACCTGTAGAGTCTTAATGTGAGTGATGAAGTGGTGAATATTCACCTGTAGAGTCTAAATGTGAGTGATGAAGTGGTGAATATTCACCTGTAGAGTCTTAATGTGAGTGATGAAGTGGTGAATATTCACCTGTAGAGTCTAAATGTGAGTGATGAAGTGGTGAATATTCACCTGTAGAGTCTTAATGTGAGTGATGAAGTGGTGAATATTCACCTGTAGAGTCTTAATGTGAGTGATGAAGTGGTGAATATTCACCTGTAGAGTCTTAATGTGAGTGATGAAGTGGTGAATATTCACCTGTAGAGTCTCTGAATGTGAGTGATGAAGTGGTGAATATTCACCTGTAGAGTCTTAATGTGAGTGATGAAGTGGTGAATATTCACCTGTAGAGTCTAAATGTGAGTGATGAAGTGGTGAATATTCACCTGTAGAGTCTTAATGTGAGTGATGAAGTGGTGAATATTCACCTGTAGAGTCTAAATGTGAGTGATGAAGTGGTGAATATTCACCTGTAGAGTCTTAATGTGAGTGATGAAGTGGTGAATATTCACCTGTAGAGTCTTAATGTGAGTGATGAAGTGGTGAATATTCACCTGTAGAGTCTTAATGTGAGTGATGAAGTGGTGAATATTCACCTGTATAGTCTCTGAATGTGAGTGATGAAGTGGTGAATATTCACCTGTAGAGTCTTAATGTGAGTGATGAAGTGGTGAATATTCACCTGTAGAGTCTCTTAATGTGAGTGATGAAGTGGTGAATATTCACCTGTAGAGTCTTAATGTGAGTGATGAAGTGGTGAATATTCACCTGTAGAGTCTTAATGTGAGTGATGAAGTGGTGAATATTCACCTGTAGAGTCTTAATTTGAGTGATGAAGTGGTGAATATTCACCTGTAGAGTCTTAATGTGAGTGATGAAGTGGTGAATATTCACCTGCAGAGTCTCTGAATGTGAGTGATGAAGTGGTGAATATTCACCTGTAGAGTCTTAATGTGAGTGATGAAGTGGTGAATATTCACCTGTAGAGTCTAAATGTCTGTAATGGAACTAAACGTCTCTTTAAGACGTTTCCTCTCAATGAGTTTGTTCTCAGACTCTGATGATAAATCTCCACTTCAGCAGCTCTTACATTCACCAAACTTCACTCGTTCATTCCTCTCTGTGTGCTGAAGGTTCACACATCACTCACACACGCATTCATACATTGATTAATAACAACATGGTGAGAACTGATTTGTTTAATGTCTGTTGACAGTGATTTATGATTTATGAGTGATATAAAGAGATATCATCAATGTAAAAACCTTTGACTCTAATATGTCAACAACATGAAACAAGAATGTTGAACCTTGTATTTCATAGAGACATTCTGCCCTCTGGTGGCAGCAGGCGGTACTGCTGAGTCACCTCATATTATATTATCATTAGTTTATCACTTATACATAAATAGATGAATAAATAAACAAATAAAAATGTTCATAAATATATCATTTACATGCCGACATATTGTAAATGTACATTATTGTATTATTAGTATGATTGTTGTTATTATTAGCAGTATAACACTATATAATAGTAATAATAATCATATTATAAACTATATAAACTATGATAGCCTTTACACAAACCAGGATGGCTGAAGACAAAAACCAAGATGGCGACCGCCAAACTCAAGATGGTGAACCATGAGTTTGGTTTTACATTTGCAAAACTTTCTACAAAACCTGGAAAAGTGATTTAAAAGTGTTTGAAATGATCAGAAACATCCAGAATAAAGCAAAGATGGAGGCTGAGAAACAGACGAGCTCAACGGAAGACAAGAAAACCACATCGTGGCTCTTCAGAGCGGGAACTGAGGATAAGAGTCTGTGAACAGCTGCTGTGGAGGATCAGGACTAAACTGAGACTGCTTCACGACCACGACTTTAAGGCTTGTTGGAGATGAGCCGGTCCTGATCACAATCGATCACCGGCGATCCCAGCACAATGCATGCTGGGTAGATTTGCGTCCGACTTGATCCCGACTTGCTCCGGCGTCATGAGCACGAGGTCAACGGTGACCTCAAGAGATCGAGGCGGAGCTGCAGTGTTTAGAGCCAGTTACTCTCCATCGACTGCATGACCCAGTGCATGATGGGAAACGCCTGGCTGTCCCCAGATCAGAGAGAGCTGATTGGCTCTTAGATTTAACAACAAAACACCACGTTTTGTAGAAAATCCTATTTAACATGAATGCTTAACGCTCGATTGTTGGCAATTAGTCTTCGGTTTAATCTAAAAAAACATATCTTGTGTGATTGATATTAACAATAATACAACTTATTTATAGGACACATGCTATGACACATGCTATGCTATGTGTGTCTGTGTGTGTCTGTGTGTGTGTGAGTGTGTGTGTGTGTGTGTGTGTGTGTGTGTGTGTGTGTGTGTGTGTGAGTGTGTGTGTGTGTGTGTGTGTGTGCTCAAACATTAGCTGGTGTTCATGAGGAGCAGCTCGGTGCTTCATCGTGTCAGCGTCCCCTGATCACCTCGGGTTCATTTAAGTTTAACAACTGAACCCAAACAGACGCTTCATCCTCTGTTTAAACAACTTATTCACTTCTTACCATCTCCTGTGTGTCCTGCGTTGCGCTGCGTTGCGTTGCGCTGCGTTGCGCTGCGTTGCACTGCGTTGCGCTGCGCTGCGTTGCGCTGCGCTGCGTTGCGCTGCGTTGCGCTGCGTTGCGCTGCGTTGCGTTGCGCTGCGCTGCGTTGCGCTGCGTTGCGCTGCGTTGCGTTGCGCTGCGTTGCGCTGCGTTGCGTTGCGTTGCGCTGCGCTGCGCTGCGCTGCGCTGCGTTGCGTTGCGTTGCGCTGCGCTGCGTTGCGCTGCGTTGCGCTGCGTTGCGTTGCGCTGCGTTGTGGTACTTCTGGTACCGTGTTTCTGTATTTGGTTGAGTTTTCTCTTATTTGTCAAATTGTTGAAGATGCTTTCTTCATGTGCCGTACGTTTGAGCTCTCAGGGCCACCGTACAGAACGCACCATCCAGCTCTCTAGTGCAGTATTCATTACAGGCCTGTTGTATTTAGTCGTGCAGGTGTTTCTGTGCTTTCTGCTCACTCGCTCTTCATCCTCCTTCCTGGTTGTGGCGCAACGATCAAACGTGTCCCCGGAGGAACGCCGTGTGTTCGGAACTAATGGCTCCTCTGGGAACCTGCAAAGGTCTGTTGGTGTTGGTCGGAGCTGAAATCCGCTGACGAATCATCAGGACAGATGCTCATGAATATTCATGTTTTCACTTCTATATCAAAGGGAACCTGATTTTAGAAAGCTTCAGATTATGGATGAAAACAAATACTGGTTCAGTCGGGTCTGTGAGGCATTTGAGGTCATGATTTGAGGTCACGATGAGAGGATCGAACCGTTTTTAGGTTTGACGGTTTGGAGTCACAGTTTCACAACAGCAGAAGAAAATAAACAATGACTCAGCATTTAAAAATCCACGGTCCTCAGTTGTTTTTATTGTTCTCAGTGAGTCCTGCATTCAAATGAACCAACGTATCAAAAGTAAAAGTACATATTGTTCAGAGTGGCCCCTTCATATACACACATAAACATATAATATTATTAAAATACTGTGACTGATATATTAACCTTCTGAGCCACAAAGCAGTTCGGGGCGTTTTTTTCTCCGTCACATGTTTCTCTCTGTGTTCTTGATGTGCTGCTCCTCTGTGAAACAGAACCGTGATGAGTGGAAGCGAACTGGAACATGTCTTTAGTGCACAATAACACAGTTACCATGTCATCATTAAAAAGAAAAAACACAAGTTGAATTCCTTTGATCATTTTTACATTTTTGTTTACTGTTGGGTTTTTAAACTTTCTCAGAGATGTACTTCCATCGACTGAGCATCAGTGATATTGGTGACGAGAGGTGCCCGCGCAGAGCTCAAAGGACATTCAGAGACCAAACCCACCCAGACACAACCTGCTGCTGCGTGGAAGGAAATACAGAAGTAGCAGCCGAGGCTCCTCGTCTCATCTTCCACGCTCCATATACAACACAGCTTTCCTGTGTTTTCTTATTCTTGATCATTATGAACAAAAGTAAAATCTATTAAATTAAGCCGTGGATGTGCGGCTAAACTTTGGGGCTGTTTTCACTTCCTTTATTTAAAACACAAGTCACGTTCTACAGAGTCTGTCTACACGTTGGTGTAAATACCACAGATACTCGTGGAGGAGAGTTCCAGGAACACGAGAAGCGTATCGGACAGAATGAAGAACACTCCACTCAGAAGCTCCATCTGGGATCCACTCACTCGATCAATTGCTCAGATTGAGAAAGCTGGTCGGCCTGTGCAAGGATGGGGGAGGGGCGCCGTCTGAACACAAAGCTGTCCAGTCAGCAAAACGTTAAACACACACACACACACACATATAAAACAGTGTTACATAACTCCAGCCGGGGCCGGAGTTCCTCGTACATTCAGAGAATCAGTAACTTGGGGTGCAGCGATCGGGACGCCTCCAGCAGGAGTTTTACAAACTGTCATTACATCATCTCTGTTGATCAATGCTACAGTCTGCAGCTCAGGCCAGCCCATGTTCGCACACACACAAAGCACAATCTTTTACTCACTAAACTCAGTTGTTTCCTGTGAAAATGGAAGTTTATTTTGAAAAGACCGTATTAATGGAACAAGCCAAAAACTGACACGTGTTGCTGGACGTGTTGCTGGACGTGTTGCTGGACGTGTTGCTGGATGTGTTGGGTTGGTCCCGAGAAGTTTATATTCAATTGTCAAGTGATCAAACAAGCCGGCAGCGCCCTGTTAGTACATAGTGTACACAGTGTACTACATGGATGTGTACTAACGGAAGTATTCACAAGAGACACATCTCACTGCTGTCCCACCACACAGAAGAGGCATGTTTGAACCTTTAAGTGCGATAAAAGAACCACATTGTTGGGTCCACATCAGCTGCGTGAAGCTTCAGCCACGCGTTTGAACGGCACAACAATAACTTGACCTCTTTGCTGTTAATGAATCAATGTTTCTGTGCATGTTGACAGCCTGCAGGCTCACGGAACAGCAACAGATAGATCCTTTGATATACTTCCTGCCATGTGCAACCTCCTCACATTCCTGTGAGGGAGAGCGAGGGGTGTGTCTCCCTCCCTCCCTCTCTCTCTCTCTCTTTGAATGGAAACAAACTCGGTGAACCCAAAGCTTGCTGGCTGTCCTCCAACTGCTATCAAAGTTGATCCTCTGGGCTGAAAAGGCCTGTTTTCTTTCCTCCATTCAGCTCGGCACCACGGCCGTGAAATGGAAAGCGCGGAGCGCCAGAATAACGATCACAAGTTAGTTTCAACAACGTTTTAAAAGGATTCGTGGCGACCGAGCAGGATCCACAGTTAAAGATACACTTCCTCCAAATTAGCCACAGTGTCCAAAACGCCATGCAGCTGGAGATAAACGCTGGAGATGACTGTTCCCCCTGAAGAGGATAAGGGTGAACATATTCAACATTTCTCTTCCTGTCAACACAACCATGTGCTGCTCCGTCTCTCAGCGCTGTCTGACGTCCTGTATGTGGCTCTCAGCTCCGAGCCCATTGGTTCCTACTGTAGACCACAGAAACAACACACAAATGTCATCTTGAAGAGAGTTTCCGAGAACAGATGCTCACTGTTGCTTTTATGAAACTAAAGTTAGCAAACTTTAGCGAACTAAAGTGTGCATGATATCTTTTTTATCGTGCGTTTATCTTCGAAAATCCAGAAACACGTCAATTTCTGCTCGTACATGAATACAGTCTTTTCAAAATAAACTTCCGTCTTCACAAGAAACAACTTCAACACTTAGTTGAGACCATAAACTCATGTTTACAATGTTTACTGAGGTAATAAATCAAGAGAGAAGTAGAGTCATTTTCTATAGACTTCTATACAACCAGAGGAGTCGCCCCCTGGTGGACACTAGAGAGAATGCAGCTTTAACACGTGAAGCTCTGACTTCACTTTCATTAAAATCATTTTTAAAAGCCGCTGCAGGCTAAACACTCTGTCTCATCAGAGTTTTAAGACTTCCTGGTTTGTTTTTCAGCACCAACTGGAAGATTATTGTTGGTCTGAATGTGCCTCTAAATACAGAGGAGCCTCAACAGCTGTGAGTGAGCCCCCCCCCCCCCCCCCAACAACAGAGCAGTGTTTTCTATGAGTGATGTCATTTGCAAGGTTTATTAACCTCCTAAACGTCCCTGTTTATCTCAAACACACTGAGGGATTACAGAAGGTCTCACACACACACACACACACACACACACACGGCGTTCCTGTAGTGACGGTGTGTTCAGGGAACCTGTGAGAGCAGCAGCTGCTGTTGCAGACAAACAGGAATTGTACTTGCGGGCTCCGCTGACTCACGTACAGGAAAACATGAAAGACTGAGGAAGTGTGTGACCCAGTTCACCGGCAGCTCACTTCCTCGTGTTGTGATCCACTTTTCACTGTAGAGACACAAATATAAAGGGCTGTTGGACAGGAGGCTGTTGGACTGGAGGCTGTTGGACAGGAGGCTGTTGGACAGGAGGCTGTTGGACAGGAGGCTATTGGACTGGAGGCTGTTGGACTGGATGCTGTTGGACAGGAGGCTATTGGACTGGAGGCTGTTGGACTGGATGCTGTTGGACTGGAGGCTGTTGGACAGGAGGCTGTTGGACTGGAGGCTGTTGGACAGGAGGCTGTTGGACTGGAGGCTGTTGGACTGGATGCTGTTGGACTGGAGGCTGTTGGACAGGAGGCTGTTGGACTGGAGGCTGTTGGACTGGAGGCTGTTGGACAGGAGGCTGTTGGACTGGAGGCTGTTGGACTGGAGGCTGTTGGACAGGAGGCTGTTGGACTGGAGGCTGTTGGACAGGAGGCTGTTGGACAGGAGGCTGTTGGACTGGAGGCTGTTGGACTGGAGGCTGTTGGACAGGAGGCTGTTGGACTGGAGGCTGTTGGACAGGAGGCTGTTGGACTGGAGGCTGTTGGACAGGAGGCTGTTGGACTGGAGGCTGTTGGACAGGAGGCTGTTGGACAGGAGGCTGTTGGACAGGAGGCTGTTGGACTGGAGGCTGTTGGACTGGAGGCTGTTGGACTGGAGGCTGTTGGACAGGAGGCTGTTGGACTGGAGGCTGTTGGACTGGAGGCTGTTGGACAGGAGGCTGTTGGACTGGAGGCTGTTGGACTGGAGGCTGTTGGACTGGAGGCTGTTGGACTGGAGGCTGTTGGACTGGAGGCTGTTGGACTGGATGCTGTTGGACTGGAGGCTGTTGGACTGGAGGCTGTTGGACTGGAGGCTGTTGGACTGGAGGCTGTTGGACTGGAGGCTGTTGGACTGGAGGCTGAGAGTGAGTGGGAACGCTTGAGAACGCTTGAGAGTGAGTGGGAACGCTTGAGAACGATTGAGAATGCTTGAGAGTGAGTGGGAACACTTGAGAACGCTTGAGAATGCTTGAGAGTGAGTGGGAATGCTTGAGAATGCTTGAGAACGATTGAGAACGCTTGAGAACGCTTGAGAACGCTTGAGAACGCTTGAGAACGCTTGAGAACGATTGAGAACGCTTGAGAACGATTGAGAACGCTTGAGAACGATTGAGAACGCTTGAGAACGATTGAGAACGATTGAGAACGCTTGAGAGTGAGTGGGAACGCTTGAGAATGCTTGAGAACGATTGAGAACGCTTGAGAATGCTTGAGAACAATAGAGAACGCTTGAGAACGATTGAGAACGCTTGAGAGTGAGTGGGAATGCTTGAGAATGCTTGAGAACGCTTGAGAACGATTGAGAACGCTTGAGAGTGAGTGGGAACGCTTGAGAATGCTTGAGAACGATTGAGAATGCTTAAGAACGCTTGAGAACGATTGAGAGTGAGTGGGAACGCTTGAGAATGCTTGAGAACGCTTGAGAACGATTGAGAACGCTTGAGAGTGAGTGGGAACGCTTGAGAATGCTTGAGAACGCTTGAGAGCGCTTTAGAACGCGTGGGAATGCCAGAGAACGCTAGAGAACGCGTGAGAATGCTTTAAAACGCTTTAGAACAAAGTTTTAATTGTTCCTTCACCTCAGCTAGAATCATGTTACATTCTGTCTGGACACAAAGAAAATCTAAATGTAAATCCAGGAAGACACCGTCAGCAGAAACATGTGAATTAAATGTTCTACGTCAGAATGTATTCTGTAAAGTAGTTCCCATGTCACATTTAACACATCAACTCTTTTTCAACAAAGACACAAGAACACTTCAAGTGAGCGTAAATAATATACTGAAATCAAAATGCTTGTAAAAAAAGACAAATCGTTTGATTGATCCTCAATCTGTTGTGTTCTCTAACATTGGAAGTTTGAAGTGATTCTGTTCTGAGTCAAACACAGAGAACATTAACAGCGCAGAGGGAAACTAACTATTATTATCTCCAGGCACCTGCACGGCCCTTAAACTGCAGTAACATTGATTTATGAATGACATTCGTACTCAACCAGACAGAAAACAGAAGTAAAACACACTGAACACACCCCTGCTATGTGAATGATCAAACATCACATATTTGAATAAATCTGATCTCTAATACTATCAATACACCGTGCATATAAATATCAGTGTAGAGTAATAATATTCTATATCTATGTTATGAACTGCTCGTTTTTCACGTCTTCCGTGTTGTTTGTTTTCTGCTTCAGGAAGTGATGACGGTTTATCTTCACTCGATCACTCCCTAACTGCCACAAGCTCTCTGGGTTCCCGTCTGACTGGACCCGCTGCTGCCACTGACACCCACAGAAAACCCGAGCCGGGCCCTCTGATTGGCCGACGGGCGGCCACGTGTTGGAGGTGATAGTATAGCTCCTTGTATGGTCACGAGGGCCCTCTCTCTCCGACTGGAGCATCAGGTTCAGCACGGCTGCTGCTGCTCAGGAGCAGAAATGTACACGGTGTTCTCCCACGCACACACACACGCACACACACGCGCCCTCCACTCCTCTTGTCAGCTCCACACGTTCACAGCTGCATCCGTGTATTGACACGCAGTTTACAGACCGATTGTAATGTCCTGTCATAGATATTTAATCACATTACGTCATGTACATGCAGTGTGCAGAGAGGTGTCTGCCTTGAATAGATGTGACTGTTTAGACAAAGAAATCCTCATTGTACATAATTATGCTTCATGCTGATTATTTTACTGCTGTGACTAAATGTTTTATCATCCTTGTTCACATTATTCACATTTTCACTGTATTTTCAGTAGCTGTGACTCGTGTATTTGTATATATATATATATATATATATATATATATATATATATATATATATATATATATATATATATATATATATATAAGGTATAAATAGCTACAGATTATATTGTCACTGGTATCAAAGCGTGTGAGCGTGTATACATATATTCGACAGCTTGTTACCATGTGATCAATACCATCATAATGTGTGATAAAGTGTATTTTACGCGGTGATATGGCTGTAATTCCTGCTTGTCGTCACTGTGTTTGATGTCATTGTGATGATGATTATCAACACGTATTATGAATTCAGCTCGTGCTCGTGCGGACATTTAAATAAAACCAGGAGGGGAGGTGTGCAGACCCGAGGTGAATTAGGACTCGTGGAATAAACCGTGCTTTGTTTGTTTTGGACAGACAGCAGCAGACAGTTATGAGTTATGTAATGTGCATTTGAACGGAGCGGACCAACGGAGCCGCGTGGTCGGGTTCGAGGCGGGAAACCGGATCACCGGTAAAAAGAAAATAGCGCAAACGAGCGTTATCGTTCATTTTTTTACAGTTTGAGATTTTCGCTGATATTTTAAATGTATGACATTTTAACTCGATGATTCATCGCGTGGATCACGTGTAACCTTGTAGTTTATTTTGGTTTAAAATAAATAAAACGCCCCTCCCCCTTGCGAGGGAACATGGTACAGTCCAAAAGCGCGTCATCCATTGTTTACAAATCAAACCCTGGTTGTTGGTTAGAGCCGAGCGGCGTGGTGAGAGCGAGGAGCGGCTCGCAGTCACACCGACAACAAAACACCCCGAAACAGCTCACACCGAACCCCGCGGACACGACACACCCGCCAGCATGCCGTGTCGGGAGGAGAACTACATCTTTCTGCAACAGTCCGTCACCGTCGACTCCAAAGAAGTGGACGCGCTGGTGACCAAAATCGGCGAAGCGCTGCAGCTCCACAACCACAGCGGCGGCGGGCACCAGAAGAAGACCGTGTCCGTGTCCTGTCTGCACGGCGGCACGACCACCACCACCGTCGGCGGCGTCAAACCGGCGGCCATAATCAGCGGCGGAAGCGGCGGCGACACAGGCGCTCCGGCGCAGAAACGCCGCCACGGCTGCTGTATGCGGTTCCGGAACCGGAACCACCGGGCGAACCCGTACAGCATCCAGGAATGGGACCACCAAATCAAACCGTGGAACAACAAAAAGAGGAGAGCCGCGGAGGAGGACGACGATCCGCACCGGCTGCTGCAGGAGCTGATTCTCTCGGGGAACCTGATCAAAGAGGCCGTGAAGAGGCTGCAGTTCTCCGCAGCAGCAGACCGTGTCAGCACGGCGGACAGTGTGCCGTGCTGATGCCGGACCGGTGGACTCTCACGCGGACTGTTTTTAGATTTAAATTCACAGAACTGGTAGCTACGTCTGTTTTCTAATTTCATCCATTTGTTTGTTACGCAGCCGGCCAATGAGCCGCGCTGTTGACGTTTGAATGGCTCCGGGGGGGGGGGTTTAAACCACCACATTTAAACCAACGTTTCACTGGAAAATAGTTTATTTCACCCAAGAAAAAGCTAATCTCGTGTGATTTAACACGGAAACACACTTCACACGGGTGTGTGTGTGTGTGTGTGTGTGAACACTGGGCTGATCAGTGATTGAGTCATGAACAGACAGGAAGTCGATGCTCATTCATTTCTTATTTACCACTACATCCGGGAACTCGTTCATGTGTTGTTTTGGGGGGGGGGGGGGTTCACATGGTGAGCCGGTCCCTGCTGTGGCAGACTTCTGATGGGGGGGGGGGGGTTAAAGTAGACCTTCTGTTTACAATCTAATGCTGACCTCCTCAGACTCATTTAATTCCAGCGTGTTCGGTGTGTTGTCCTTTAACTCCAGACTGATCAGAGATTACTTTATCAGTCAGAAGCTACAGGAGGACACGCTCCTCCTCTGTCAGCAGCTGCACCGTGTTTCTCTTCTAGATTATTATTATTGATGGAGGAGGAACATGAACGTGGAGGTAGATGTGTGTCTGTCGTGGTTTTGGGAGGTCGTCACATGACCCACTTCTCTGGTGCTCTCACCTTTCTGGGATTCCGTCTGAGGAGTTGTGATTAGTTTTTGTATTTGTTTCTTCTCTGTGTAAAGAAGTCACCACGCCTGCTTCGTACCGAAGCATCTGATCGTGTTCCTGAGTATTCAGGCCTTATCACTTGTTTTCTGTTGTCTTAATAAACTCATTTTCTGTTTTTCCAAACCGCTGCAGAGTTTCTTTCTTTTGGCCTCTTGTGTTTGTGAGTGTGGACAACGTGGTCTTGAAGGACACGTGCTCATTATCAGCCTATAAATACCCCCCCTCCCCCTCACAGCATGACGCCATCGGTGAACAACATGTTTTGCTCCAGAGGCGGAGCGGCCATGCAGCCGGAGTCCTCCACCGTGTTGATGTCAGCGCCCTCTGCTGCTCACACTGAGTCAGCAGCAGGAGCTGAGGTCATGTTCTGGGTCTCCAGCTGAAGAACGTCTCATTGCTCCACACGTCAGGATTCACCTCAGAGAATAATAATATTATTATTATTGTGCAGATGATAATCTGATGTATCCAGAGCACATAACTATCACTGTCATTGCACACGCAACACAACACCGCTCTGTGCTTTACATGAAGCACAGAAAGGGAACAGGCGTGAATTATTTTCGACTAATATTTAAGTCAAACTAGTAAGACTGTCTGTCTTCAGGGCCCCGTTCCTCGTACGTGGTTCAACTAAATCGATCAAATGTCCTGTAAGCGGCTGAAATGAACCCGATGATTGATGTCAGGCTGTCTCGGTTTCTCCGAGGCTGATCCGCTCTCAAACAGTCTCGTTAATTCGAGACCAGAGGATGATTGCGCGTGCCCGTCCTACGTCAAAAGGGAAGCGTCGATCACCGAAACATCATGTTCTAACAGTACAATGTCAAATAAAGTCAGAGAGATGCAAGACAAGGGTGTCCCTTGTCTCCTCTTCTGTTTGTCCTGGCCATCGAACCTCTAGCAATTGCAATTAGAGGCAATAGTGAGATAACTGGTGTCACAATTAATGATATGGAGAATAAAATAGGACTATTTGCTGATGATATAGTGCTCTTTCTGACAGACTTGAAACAATCTACCTTCTTTACTACGTTTAATAGGAACATATGGTAGTTTCTCAGGTTACAAGGTTAATGCATCTAAATCTACAATCCTATTTTAGAAAAAATCTGAGCGATTGACTCCACCACTAAATTCTCCATTTAGGAACATCGTGGACAGCTTCACATACCTCGTGTTAAAATCACGCCTACAATAGAATCCATGGCACCGACTAACTATAACCCTGTGACTGAGTCAGCAGTTTAATCTATTAACAGATGGAGATCTTTGCCAATCTCCATGATTGGGCGTATCAATATTCTGAAGATGAATGTTCTTCCTAAATTCCTATACCTTTTTCAAAACATCCCACTTGCTCCTCCTAATTTCTTTATTAAAATGAAACGGCTTTTTTGTAATTTCATTTGGAACGATAGACGCTCAAGACTGCGCATGACGCTGTTATACTTACCATATGACAGAGGTGGGTTAAAACTCCTTTACCTCCAGGGACACTAGTGGGCCGCCCAACTACGAGCAGCTTCACATCGGTTTGAACACCAGTCAACGCTGCACTGGATAAGGATGGAGGAAAGCACAACTTCCAAAATCCCCTTCTATCTCTACCTCTACTCAGCAAACAGACACTTTGAAGAGACACACTGCAAACCCCTTTGTTAAAAATACGCTGACAGTCTGACATGAGGTGTTGAGCTATCTTGGGGAAAAACTCCTCTATCCCAATATTCACCTATTTGGGGGAACAGAAACTTTACGGCAGGTACTAACGACTCTGGTTTAAGTTATGGGCAGACAGAGGAATCGGAAAGATTTCAGATTCATATGATTGTGATACTCTTACTCTTAAGTTTTAATGACACCAAGCAAAAGTTTAGCATCGATACAAAACATTTTTTCAAGTATCTAAAGATAAGATGCTTCATAATAAAGACACAGAACTCTGTAAATGTCCCCTCTCTAACTTCTTTAGAAAAGATCGCTCTAAACCATTATGGACCAGATGGACTGACCTCAGAGTTCTATCAGACGATCATCGCTGCAGCAAAAGAATCCTCCGATGACAGAAGGCTAGCATGGTGTTCAGACCTACATGAAGAAATCACTGAAGAAGAGTGGCAGGACATGTGTCTACAGAGTCAAGTCCCAACAATCAACTCAAGGTTCAAACTTCTCCAGTATGAATGGGTGATGAGAACATACATGACTCCAGAGTTACTGCATCGCATGGACCCCGATACACCGGATGCTTGTGTTAAATGTGGCCTACATGAAGGTAGCTCGTCTCATTGCCTTTGGGAATGCACCCTCATTCAGGATTTCTGGAAAGAGATTCTTACAATTGTATCTAACTGTATTAACGAACAACTTCCATTAAGTCAAAAACTCTGTCTTTTTGGGTGTTTCCCAGTAAACTGTACACTTAACAGCAGCAAAAAGAAGATGGTCATATTTTGTCTTCTTGAAGCTAAACATAAAATTGCAGCGGCTTGGAAATCTGTACACAGGCCGAGCAAACGAACTTGGACAGAGGGACTGATCCAGTGCCTCGCCCGAGAGAAACTTACATCTGCAGTTAAAGGAAATATAACATCTTTGCAAAGATTTGGGGCTCATTGATGGAGTTTCTGGAGGGGGAAGATTTTGTTGTTTCCATACAGTCTACCGTTTTCCTTTTTGTTTTTGTTTCCCTTCCCGTTTTTTTTCTCGTTTCTTTCTTCTCTGACTGGTCACGTTAGGGAATGTGGGAGCATTCTATTTGTGGGGTATAATATGTATCTACCTGTGCATGTACATATCTGTCACCCTCTACTGTTATTTTTAATTTTTGTTTCTGCTGAGAAACAGTCAGTAACATCCAACAACACATGCCATTTTTATCTTTAATTTTATCTTTATTTGAAATTTCTCTGAGTGCCTTTTGTTGTGCCTTGTTTTGTCTTGTTTGTGTATTGTGGAAAAGCCAATAAAAACATGCTTTTTACTCCGCTGACGAGCAGCAGATGATCATGAACGCATACGAGGAATTCAAGACCGAAATCACGGCAAAATATAACAGCGCACCGCTGCGAGGGCGAGACAGGAAGCACGGCAACACATCACAGACGAGTTAAATGCGTCAGTGTTGGAAACGTATAAGTGCCTCATCACCCTAATCAATCACATGACATGTCTTTAATGTGCTGCTGGCAGTAGACTTCATGATGCATCATCCAATGAGATCTATAGCGACAATAATGATCTCAACTCTTCAGAATAATAATAAAAACAAGCCCAACGAGGATCTAATGATACTCATTAATATGAGGATATATGTACTGTATGCCCTCATGTATCATGTACTATATACATGTATGTGTAGATTACCATATAGAACTAGTTTGAATGTGTGTGTGTGAGAATCTGTTTATGGGCGGATCAGTATGTGTGTGTGTATTATTCATAATCAGACATTCAATCAACTGAAGCAGTGAAAAGAAATAGTGTGATTCTCTGTGTTCTCATCATGATCCACCTTCATCATGTTCTACAGTAATGATGTGCTGCTGTACTAATAACACTCATATCATTATGAGTGCTTTAACCTCATGTATGCAACCAGCCATCAAGAGGACATGAGAGCAAGTACACACTCAGCACACACACAATTCAGAATGCTGAGTCAGCACAATATGTGCCATAATGTAATGAACACATCCATAAGTTTATTAAGCGCCAAATGAACTTTGCAAACAGCGCGGCATGCTCCAGGCGTCTCATTCTCCTCTGTGCCAAATGTCTCAATTCGTCTCAAAGTCCAGGAGCCAATCAGGCCATACATGCTTTTGCCATCCAATCAGATGGCTGCGTTTGTCTCAAATGTCTCAAAGCCGACATCCAATCAGATGGCTGCGTTCTGTCTAATCCTAAATCTGGAGCCGCCATGTTGGATCCTCGCTACGTTGAGACGTAAACAAAACAGATATTACCAGTAAGTGCAATATTTTCAATTGTATTCAATTGTATTGATATAGCGCTTGCTAATTTGTGTTAGATATGAATATACAACACAGTAGAACTCATATAAACTTCGGACATCGCTCACGCTTAGTTTACTGCCCTTATCTGAGTGATGGATGCTCACTAGACTGTAACATTACAGTCTGAGCTTTATAGTTCCTACGATGTGAAACTTCAATATTAATACCTGAAGTTATAGCGTTAAACTCTTTGTCTGTGCTTTGTGTTAACCAGCTAACGTTGGTGCTGTTTGAACCGCTTTATCAGCTGTTGGCTGGACTCTAACGTCGCTAACGCACCACTGTATGCTGCTGTATGGACGTCAGCTAGCTAGACCATAGCGTTACACTCGTATTTACAGTTTAATCGTCACAGTGTGAAATACAGTTTTACTGCTGCTGCTGTTCCTTTTCAAGTAACAGGTCCCCGAATAACAATGCGCAGAGTGTTAGTGAACAGATATAAAGCAGTAATGCGTTCACGTGAACAAACATAAAACACGTATAAACACGTCTACGTGAGGGACAGTTGGGACCTCTGTACTCCTACAGTGGCCACCTCAAGCACGTCCTTAACCAGAAGAGCCAAAGAGTGCTTGGTCTTCAGGTGGTTAAGGACTTCACCAAGCCTGCTGAGTACACAGGTATGTGATGTGAAAACACTTTATTTCAACATCATAACTCAGAGTAAAAAGAGCAATTACTAAATGCACATGCGTTTGCTGTATGACAGGGGAGCTCATCGGGGTAGAGTACCTGTACCAGCAGACAGGCAGAGTGCTTGAGGACGTCAGCTTGGACCCTGACATTCCGGACGAGGCTGGCGCTGCCATCGAGTCTCTCGAGGAGGATGATGATGAGGGTATTGTTAGATCCTGGGGTACTTCTGGCCCGATACGGGGCTACTTACTGACTCAGCTCTCTATTAAAAGATTGTCGAGCTGGTGTTCTGGCGAGGGAACTCGCCTGGCTCGCTAACTGCCGTTACTCCCAACGTCTACCCTGCTTCCACCGGTCAGAGCGCGCTCGGCCGAGAGACCAGTCCTGGCCCCGGGCGCTCCCACCTGTCGCGTCGGTTATGGCAGCTTCCCTCTTATGGATCCGTGCTCTTGGTAAATGCCAGGTTAGGTTTTAACGGCTAGGATTAATTCTTTCTAAAACCGTAAGGGGTTGTTAAGTGGATTCGGTCTCTAGGATAACCTTTCAGAACTCAGTTGTTAGACATACAATGGCTTTAACTTTTTACTGCCACGAGGAACTTCTTACTACTCGAGCAAATGAATGCACTTTGAGAAATTTACTTTAAATGCAGATTAGATATTTATTGCAGGTTATATTTGGTTAGTTTGCAAGGGTTAAAGCTACAGCTCACATAAAATGTCACTACACTCAATCAGTCACTTAATTTTCTTCTTCGATTATACTCATTAGTTTTAGTTGCCGAGACGGCTCGGCTGGAGCTGGATTTTCAATGGTGCGATGAAAAGGTTCTTTTGGAGTTGTTTAGGAGCGAGGGTCTGGCCAGACCCTCGGTCCTCCCGCTCTGCAACGGAGCCCGTTCAACAGTCCTCAAAACTCAGTACAAAGTCTTTCTCGGGCTGCTGCGTCTTCTCCGTTGTCCAGATGTTTAAGAGTCGAGCAGTGGGGAGAGGAAAACCTCCGTCTTTAAATCTTATTGTCCACGAACAGCGGTCTTCTTTCCGTGAACAGAGACGAAGTCCTCAATACATCAGTTGCGATCGTCCGTATCTCCTCCGCAGCGCACTTGGACGGCGCTCGTGTAGAAATCCCAGTTTGCTGCATGCAAACGTCTCCTTATATTCCTCATTCGGGCTTAATCAGCCCCCCTTGTTCAATACATGAGCTCATCCCCCCCTCCCTCTGGAGAGGTCGTTGGGTTCTTGAACATGTCCATATAAGTCCAGGCTTCCTGCCTCTGACACATCTCTTGCAACATCTTGCAACATCTTCTTCTAACCCCACCCATAACATCTGCCACTGATTTTGCAATGTCATTCTGACTCATTCTGACTAATACATTTCTATCTCAGCTCCAGTCCCACAGAACATTTGTTAATCACTTATTACAATAGTTAAATCACTCTATGCATTTTAAACATTCGTTACTTATTGATTAAACATTTTGTTATATAATTCATACACTTTATCTTTTGATTACACTTTAATCTGAGTATATGCTTTGTGCTTTTATATCCTGATTCTCCCTTGAATGTGCTCACATGTTACCGAGGCAGCTCTGAGGGGTCAACTCTTCTTGACAGTATGGTGGAAGATGTGGACCCCACCATCTTCGAGGCCGATACCCCATCCACCAGCACAGCAGCAGCCCGGTCAGGTGATCCAGCTGACGCATCGTCTGAGCCATCCGGTCCAGCCGCCCCTGACCAGGATGCCCCTCCTGAGGCCCCTGAGGTAAGTTCGCTACCGATACTGATGACGATGATGATAACAGTGACGATAGAATATTTCATATTTCACAGCGCATCGCTCTGTGCTTACTGACTCGTTTCTCCTCCTCTTCCTTTCTTGTTTCTTCTCAGGAGAATATACAGGGTCCTGATGACCAGCCTGGGTATCAGCACGTCCTGAAGCTGGCCCAGGCCCTGGTGGAAGGAAGGAACCTTCAGGGGCTTACTGAGGCTTACTGAGTAGGGTAGACAGACTCATCCTGCTCTGGAATCGCTTGCCAGAGCAGGACAAACAGCGAGTTGTCTACCCTCCCAGATACCTGGAGAGGCAACCTAAGGGGCGGTTCAAGGCAGCGAAGGGGAAGAACACCTCCTGTCCTGGCAAGGAGAGTCTCCAATGGTACGATTTTTTTCAAATATGAATGTATCCTCTTGTAAATATCTGCTGTATATCAACCCACACTTTGCTCTCCATGACTGTTTCAGCTGCCTTCTCGGACCGAACTCCAGCCCTGCAAACTGGCCCAGCGCCAGTCGCCTGGTCGAGGCAGTTTGCAGCCGGCTCTGCCAGCTCCACCCAGTGGCTACGCGGGTCCGTGGGTTGACGAGGACTCTGTGGTCCCTCATCCTCACGGACTACGTGGCCATCAGAGAGGGAGTGCTGGCCAGCCTGAGGCTGATGGCTCAGACGGAGATCCAGCTCTTTGAGCTAAATCAGAGGACCCTGACCCAGTGGTAAGGGTTCAACATGAAGCTTTAAAGTTTTGATGGGTTGTAATCTGAGATTTATCATTTGATGAAGAGCCTAAGAACAATCTGCGTTTGTCTCCCAGGTTCTCTTGGCGGCAGAAGGAAAGAGGGAGGGATGTGCTGCTGCAGGGAACTGGCGTCGTCCCTGCAGCAGCTATTGCCATCCTCCCTCTCCCTCCAGCTAAAGGGCTGTCCTCTGTTCAGGTGGGACAAGGACAGCCCTTCCCCTTCAATGTCCCCGATGAGCAGCCCGGCCCGTCCTCCATTGGCCTTCCCCCTCCTCCTCCTCCACCCGCAACGCTCCCGGGTGTCTTCCCCGCTCCTGTCCCTGCCGGTCACCCTCCTCTTCCTGGACCACGCATGTCCAGGTCCACGGCATATAGGAAGAGGAAGGCGGCCGAGGCTGCTGCAGCAGGGCAGGAGCCGCTGGCCAAACCCCGCCGGCCGACGACACAGTACATATGCACAAAGTGTGGCCAGCCGAAAACACTGGCTACAGGACACACTCGTTGTTTTGGTGTCGCGTACTGTGCGTCTGTCGGCAACAAAACTGTGGAGGAGTGGAAGGAGGACATGTACAAGAAACACAAGGGGGGGCCATGAGGGAGACTGTTCTGTTCTGTTGACAGAGACTGTTCTGTTCTGTTCTGTTGAGGGAGACTGTTCTGGTCTGTTTTTCTTTATTTATTCCTCCTTCCATCATTTTGAATTTGTAAATAAAAGTATGTAATCTGCACTTTGTTTGTTTGGAAGCTTTATTATTTCTGATTGTAAAACTGGTTTAACAACCAGCCAGCTTTACACATTAGGATAGAAATATGAGACACATACACACGCATATATTATATATGTTTACGCAATGTGCTGCTGATACACTTAGGGGTCGAAGTGGTCAAATAATGAACAATAAACAAACAATTAGAAACTGTGTTAACAGACAACATGTTTGAATGAGCAGAATGATCCCAAGAACACAAGATGTCATTAGAACTTTTTAATATATGAGCAGCTTGTTCAATGCTGTCTGTTGAGGACAGACAAGGAAGACAAGGACAGATGTTATGACATTACACAGCTACTTTATTACTAGTCGACCTACTAAGCACTGTTACAACTATTTATTATTAATAATCTACTTATTGCTGACCATGCCAACTATTTCGTAACTTTTTAACACTTTGCCGTTGGCAGGGATCGAACCGCAAACCTTCTGCATGCCAGCAGATGCCAGCAGATGCCAGCAGATGCCAGCAGATGCCAGCAGATGCCAGCAGATGCCAGCAGATGCCAGCAGATGCCAGCAGATGCCAGCAGATGCCAGCAGATGCCAGCAGATGCGCAGGGGGGGCCCGCGTGCTGAATGGGCAACATCCAAGCGGATTTCCCCATGTTCTCCGCATCGCAGACACTGTACAACAGCGCAGCACTCGCAGAACAGCGCAAGGCTGCATCCAGTCTGTGGGACAGTCAGTGCGCGGCTGCGGCGTGTGGTGTTCAATGTCTGCTCCAGAAGCTCTGTAAATAAATTCCTTGTCGGAAGACTCGACAGCGCTCGTACAGGAAGTCATCGTGATGTGATGACGGATCTTGGCGATGTGGAAGAACTCTCTCCCTATAAAACGCTCATCTAACTAATATCCTCCTTCATCAGTGGATCTCTGAGGAAGGGAGCTGCACATTAATGCAACAGAGGCTTCTTGCTTTGCTCCGCTGCTTTTAAGGATCACGTGTGTCTCACTTTACATGCATTTCATCAACTCCCGTATAACCCCCAGTATATGCGCAAGCGCATCAGACTACCGTATGTGACAGGAGCGGCCATGTTTTCCGGGGGAGTGACAGCTTATCCAGCTACCCTCACTGAGCCTGCGCTGGAGCAGGTTCAAGCTTATGGATGTGTTGCCATGGTGATTTTGCCAAACTTCCTTCGTGGAACCGAAAAGCCTGATCTATGTAATCTTATCCTGACCATGATCCGGCTAACTCAGTTAGCCACGTACGAGGAACGGGGCCCAGGTGTCTGGTTTTGTCTCACAAACTGTCTCCAAATATATTCACTTTACAAAGACAAGAAACAGAAAAGCAGCAACATGTCACACAGGAGCAGCTGTGAACCTCTGCTCTCATCCAGCGTCTATTAAAGATAATAAAGATTTTAATTCGAATGAAGGTCACTAACGTAAAGGAGGGAACACAATGGTGAATGAGTTGAAAGTATTGCATTATTAAGTATTGCATTATTTATATATTTACAGTATTATGAATGAACGTCTGTGGCGGTGTTAAAACATACTGTATTCAGTTTGCTCTCCATTCAGAAACATGTTAGTTCAGAAGTTCAGATGAACTCTGAGCTCAATGCATCAGCTTCAGCACCGTTATGTTTTAATGTGTTGAGAATAAATCTCATGTTGAGGAGAAAACTCAGGTGAACAGACTTAGGTCGAGGCGTTTAGCTCAATTCAAGCAATAAGGTTTATTTGTAACAGAAGTATTATGTCCAGCAGTTAAACGTGCACGGACCTAGAAAAGTTCACTCTGTAGGAGCGAATGAAAAGCTAAAAGGCGCTTAGACAGAGTGCGCATGCGGTGTTAAAGGTACTTCTGATGGAAGCCTATTGGTTAAAGCAAAGTTGGAGGCGGATCTGTTTCTAGCGTTCAAATGGCCTGATGGAGCACTGGGCATCTCCGCCCACACTGGCTCACGTCCGGATCCCGCCTTCTCTGGAACGTCAGTGTGTGTGAAATGTTGATGTAACAGCATATTGTTAACACTTAAGGTGCCGAAAAAGGGTGCAGTTCTAAGCTATGTCGAAGTCTCTGTGTGAATAGATAGAGAACTCTTCTCCTACTCTAAGATGGCAGTTTCCGCCCTAATCTGGTGGTTTAAGCAAGCGTTACTTTCAGGGCCACTGTATCTGTTTCTATCGTGCGAACAGGCGACGGAATGCCCTGCTTGGAGTTTTTGACCTACTTACAGTGACCTCACAACTCCGCAATATAAGCATACAAGTATAGCTCATATTATTTAACATTGAATGAATATATTTTTATTTACAAATGTACAAGTACAGCAGAACAGATTAGTCCATCAATCAATGAGCCAATAGAATTAATCTACTTATTAGATGGTCATCTTTCATGTGAAACCCTTTGATGGTTTGCTGCTTTGAAAAATATTGATTTTAATGTATTAGTACTACTGTGTGGTATCAGTGCTTTTACTTACTGTAGCAAGAAACGTTCATGTAGTGTTGGTTCTGTCGCCCCCTGTGGTCTAAAGTGGTAGTGTCTCTGAGCGCCAGAGTCTTTAGAAAACCTCTCATGTTACTGCAGCAGGTCTGACAGTCTGACCCCCTCAGTCCTGGTTCTGGTTCTGCCGTGCCTCCCTTCCCTCCAGCGGGTCCAGCAATACGTCCTGGATCTCCAGCAGAGAGGAGAAGCTCTGCTCCTGGAGGAGGAGGAGGAGGAGACGCTGCTGCAGGGAGCTGAGCTCTCCTCCTCCCTCCGGAGCTGCAGGTGAAGCTCTTATAATGAGCAACCGAGATGTTGAATCACTGAAGGAACGATTAAAAGCAGCTTTACCACAAAGTAAAGGAAGAGCTTTGAATTCATCCGTTTCCAACACTGAATGTGGATCATGTCTGAAATATAGGGGAGCTGCAGTGGGAGGACTCCCACAGTGCTGCAGTCTGGATGTGAGACTGAAACACTTTGCGTGTGAACGAGTTCGTCTTTGTGGGTGGCAGCGTTGTTCTTCGGGTCGGCCGCCCAAGCAGCTCCACTGCATCTGTGACGCAACCAGAGCACCAACGACAGACAACAGAAGCTGTGTGAGCTCTCACATCACATCAGTGGTGTATTTAGTCTCTCTCACATCACATCAGTGGTGTATTTAGTCTCTGGAAGAAGAAAACACACTGCAGACAGCAGCAACAAGAAGAAACAAGAAGAAACACAAAGGAACAAGAAGGAACAAGAAGAAACACGAAGAAACAATTAGAAACACGAAGGAACAAGAATAAACACGAAGAAACAAGAAGAACCACGAAGAAACAAGAAGAAACATGAAGAAACAAGAAGAAACACGAAGCAACAAGAAGAAACACGAAGAAACAAGAAGGAACAAGAAGAAACACGAAGGAACATGTTGAGAAAATTATTTCTTTTAAGGTGTAATAGTTTACACCTTCTACTGTTTCGCAGTTAGTATGGATAAACTAGCTTATATGCAGCTTTAATTAGCCACTAGCTTAATTGCAGTTTTAATAACCATTAGCTTATGCAGCTTTATTAACCACTCACGCAATACACACAGTACACGCTAGGGCAAGGGAGAAGCAAGAGGGAGATTACTGATTTAACTGCGTCACAAGGAATAGGCCGCCATCTTTAGATAGATAAGGGAGGAACAATAGACAGTGAGATACAGGAAAAGGACAGCGCCCCAGCAGAGCCCACTTTTCCCAGGTCCTCTCACCTCAACATCTCACCACACACTGACAGAAGAAAACGCCTTCTGGGACGGGCCAGTGTGGACGGATATGTCCAGGCTCCACCCAGGTGTCATACGTGTACAAACGCGCCACGCCTGCATCTTTGAATTTGACCAATGGGCCTCTAGGGGAGGAACCCTACATAAAGCATCACGCTGCCATGTTCAAGTGTGTGCTTATGGTGGATCTCTGAGAGTGAAGCTATTAGTGGCCCGTGCACGTATAACTGCTGGGCTGAATAACTCTGTTGATAATAAACCTATTGCTTTTGATATAACTAAACGCCTCTTGAGAGCTTTCGTTATCCTCTTAAATCCGCTCTGAGTGTGAAAGATAGCTTTATTTTTCACAACAAATTGGTGGAGGATGCGGGCAGATACGATACAGAGCTTCGGATTAGAGAAATAATGAACCTCTCTTTATCTTTTCAGAACCACAAGGCGTTTTTTCCCCCTGAGGCTGGGATTGCTGGTAATTGCCACCAGAGCAGTGCGAGCAGCTCGGGAGTCTGATTGTGCCGGCACTACAAACAAGGTGAGCAGAAGCCTATTTAACTGAATTCTGCATATTGTATTTATAGACATAATCCAAATTTTATCAGACTGACCGAACTGTGAGTATGGCATAGTCATAGAGTACTTGTAAAGAGTAATCACACAGCAACAGGGTTGTTCAGCCCAGCATTTGGGGGGTTTGTACACATGAGTGAATGAGTCCAGCAGAAAACGTAAAATAAAAAGGCGAAAGATCGCGCATCTGTGGCGGTGTAGATGTGAAGTAATGTGAGACGCGGCCGCGCGCCTCTTCTGTCGCGGTCACGCGCTTCGCACGAAGCACTCGAATCCATGCCACAAATAGCGTGATCTTTAACGTAATTTATAAGACGTTTTGGGCTACGAAGAAACTGTATAACATGACGGGGATATATGTCATTGATGTCATTGATAAACTGTAAACTGTATTGAGAGAATTGACCGTGAAGTATTACCGTATCAAGACATCAAGTCTCCGGACACTAAAGCCGTGTGTTACGTGTGGTGTAAAACCAAGTTAACTCTGCGTAGAGTAACCTTTAGATATTTTCTGCACGGGAGCACAGGTTTTAAGTTAACCGATGAATCGTTGATAGCGGACGAAGAGAAAATTACCTTATCGAGACCATCAAATCTCCGGATCTAAATTCGTGTGTGGCGTTCAGTGGAAAATAGTATTATCTCTGCTTAGAGTTCTCTTGACGAAGTTTCTGGACGAGAGCACAGAATTTAAGTTAATCGATGTGTCGTTGATAACGGACGAAGCTTAAAGCAAAGTAACCCGAAGCGGAAAGGGCCAGCAGAGCCCTGGGTTACTTAAGTGTGTTAAATTGTGTTGTTGTTGTACTGCGCTGGTGGTATAAGGGTTAGTATAGCTGCCTTCCACGCGGTGGCAAGCCGTGTATAGTTGGCATACGCCGACAGCCAATGAAATTGCAGCATTATTAACGCTGTCCAAGGTCCTCAAAATCCACTTTCATATCGCTGGTTTCAGCTCCTGGACGCAGGTACGAGTCCCACTTGGGGCAAGGCCACACATCAATGATAAAGAGCTATTTCTAAATCAAGAAATGTTTATCCAACTGTACCGTTTACTGATTATCACTAGATTGTAGTGACAGATAGATTATCAAGTACTTGAATTATTTATGGCTATTAACCTATTATATTGCAGTTTTCCTAATTATGAACATTTAAATTGCAATCACTTAATTAAATATGTATTTACTGTTCACTATAATGATTCACTTATTAATGAGACATGTAGACATTAGTGAACAGAACATAATTTATTAAACACAACAGAGACAGTGACTGTTGAACACAGAGCCCATATTGCAAATACACAACACAAATATGTACAACAAATATAATAATGAATCCAGTACAAAATCTAATTATTAAAATGAGCAAAGATATACAGTATATACATGACAACACACTCCCCCTTTCTCTTACTTTCCCTTTTCAACCTCCCATCTCTTTTTTTCTGTCTCATAAAAAGCAGACTCCTGGAACTCATTCCAGGTCGTCTCCTTCTCCATGCCCTGGCCTTTGTAAAGGGAAAAGACTTTACTGGGGCAGTAGATGTACTTCCCTGTTAGTCCAGGGAACCCCGTATGAATGTGAGGACTGTTTGGGCCCTGCTTCAGCTCCATCTTACAGAATCCACACTTGCGACCTGTGGGCTGGGGTTCAGTCCTCTTCCTCTTCTGCTGTCCTCTCTCCTCCACCCTTTTCTTTGTGGCATCCAGTTCCAGCTGAAAGAACTTTGTCTCTGCAAAGTCTACAAAGGGCATTCTTGGGTTTGTCAGACCTTCTGCACCGTAAGCTTTAAAAACTTTAGTGGAGCAGTAAAAGTATCTGACAGGGCCCTGCTGGTAGAAGAAGTGGATAGAAGAACCATCGTTCTCATACCTGGACTTTGGCTGGCCACAAGAAAGACACCTTTTTGTCTGGGCCTTCTTTTCCTTTGACTGTTGTTGTTGTTGTTGTTGTTGCTGCTTCTCCATGATGTTTTGGACTATCTTCTCAATGGAGGCTTGAGTCAGGGTGTGAACAGGTGGAGGTGGGTTAATGACAGCAACAGGCATGGTCACAACTGGCACACTGGTGGTCTCACTGCCCTCTGTCAGAGAGTGCCAGAGTTCCTGCCTCTCTTGCAGTTTTTCTGGGCTGACATTCAGAGATGAGCTGGTGTTCAACAACTTGCTCAGGTACTTTAAATACAGCGAGATGTGCAGTTTTGTTGTTGGGTGGAGCATGCTGTTGGGGTCTGTACAGGAGTTGTGGACAAGAGCAGCATAGTCCTGGTCCACAAGCTTGAGCATGTCCTTCTGCCCACAGCGTTTATTCAGCAGGTTGTCGATGGCTGCCTTCATGGGGACCAGCCATCGCTTGTGGTCCAACACAAACACTCTCCCTCCTGTCTTCACAGGTCCAGTGCGGGCACCAGTTGGTGAGGACAGCAGGGGCAGAGTCGGCCGGCATGTGGTTTCTATAAAAACAAAAGACAGAATACAATAAGACATTCTCACCTACAGAAGAGAGAAGCCCTAATTCATACACTCGTATGGGTGAAAACACACTTTCCACTTTTAGATAAGTGGCTGACTGGTATGTTTATTCAATAACACATTAAATATTGTCACATCTTTTAAAAAAGGAAAAGTGAATCATCCATTACGCTTGTCATGAAAAATGAAATATGAATAAAATCGAGTTCCTACCAACTGAGGTGTGGTGCACTACTTTGTCTGTGTGTTTGATGTTTACCTGTTGTAGTGGGATTCACTTCTGGTTTGACAGCAGAATCAGCAGCAGGGCAGGGAGGAAACTGAAGCATCTTGGGCGGTGCCGTTGAGGAGGACCGAGGAAGCGCAGACTGGGCAGCGGGCGGGCCGCTGTGAGGAGGTGGATTCAGGGCCTGGGCGGAGTCTGTCTTGCTCCTGTGCTTGTCCCAGTCCAGAATAACTGGGCGGCAACCAGGTTCAACATATTCCAGGCCAAACTTCTCTCCAGTGTCACTACTAGTGAGATGAAAAGCTGGATATTTGACCTGCCCCAACACCCGTTCAGAGACCGCGTTAAGGTGTGCAATCAATGCCGGATCAAAGACAGCTGGGAGGGGAACACCTGGCTGCTTCAAGTCCACCAGGCCCTGGTAGTTCCACCGTGCCACCCCAGTCATCCCCTGAGCCTGAAACAGCTCTGTGGAAACACGTGTTCCAGTGACCCACTGAGCCTGGTGGAAGTGATAGCCCTCCTGCTGGGATGTGCCTCTGATGGGGATCCAAACAGGAACTTTGGCCCCATCACCCTGCACATGGTTCAGCTGCAGTGTTCCTCCATGCCTGTACAGAGTCCCACCTTCCACCACAGGATCACTCAGGCAACTTTGCAGGATGTGCACCCGCTGAATCCGCCATTCCTTTAGCATTGAGGGCTTGAAGAGAGGAGCACCATTTGGATCCCCCGCGAGGTGAAACTGCTGGAAAACTCCCTCGACCCTCTTGATGAGCTCCTCGGGCTTTGGAATCCTGGTCCTGCAGTGCTCGCGAATGTGGGTCTTGGTTGGGTTGGCAGGCTGGATTCCACAGAAGGCATAGGCGTCCTTAAGCCTCTGCAGGTCTTCCTGATCCACCACAGAAAAAGCTGCAGACAGGAACTGAGCAAAAGAGCTGTACAGGGCATGATGCTCTGACACACACTCACGGAGGAACCGCCTCATACAGTGGAATAAGTCCAGCTTGATGGTGATGTTTGCACTGAAGTGGGATCTTGATGCACAGGTGTTCAGCAGGTTACCAGAAGTGGCCCCGGCAACAATGGCATCAGTTGTTCGCCAAGAATCCAAGTTCAGTTGCTCTCATGCAAACGATTCAGCCACCTTAAATGCTGCACAGCAATCCCTGAAAGAACAAATATAGACAAAGTATAGCCGTGAATGTTAAAGCAGTCATATCAAGCACCATGTGTAGTCCAGTGTATACGGTCATCACAATAAAATCAATGCAAAAGGATTTTCTGTAATCAAACTGGAAATATGAAAAGCAATGTAAGTTGTGATTCTGAGCTGTTTGTGTCACCAATGTTGGTAAAAAGTACTGGTTATAATTTACCTGTCTACCCACTGGTATTGTGCCTTCTCTATGCCTGCAGTGCTGTAGCGCTGTGCTAGTCCCTCGTACATGGGCTTCAGGGACTTCTCCGTCTCCGCCTGCACCATCACCCATGAAAGGATCATCCAGTTCTCATTCATGACCGCATACGAGGACATGGTGCCGGATGAAAAGGTGACCTTCCTCGCAACTTTGCGTGTGTGGTCTGAGCGGAGAGCCTGTCCAAAGGTACCCTGCAGGAGTTGTTTGATGGCGCTCTCCTGGTGCTGGTACTCGTGCAGCACACAGTCAGTCAGGTAGTGAGCAGACACAGCGATCCCGTTCCAGCCAACTGGATCACCGTACTCTCCGAAGGGAGCCGGCTTGGTTTCCTGTCTGATGAACTGAGTGATGGTTCTTTGGTCGTACTTTCCTGCCTCAGCATCCATGATGTTTTGGCAGCTGAGGAGGTAGGCCAGGTGAGCACGTTCAAACGTCAGGTGCATCATCTCCATTATCTGCTTTGCCATGTCGGTGGGTGAGTTGCCTGTCTGCCTGAGCTCGTCCATGACTGATTTACAAATGGCCTTCTTGTAGGTCAGTACTGCTGGCAACAGGTTTGTGAACCTCTTTGGGAGTTTGTCCAGCCACACTGGGTTATCAGCGTACCACCTCTTCCTGCACACTTTGCAGCACAGTCTGGATGACAACAGGTAGTACTGTCCAGTGACACCGATAATCACATGAGGTCTACCAACACCTGCAGAGACAACTTGAGGCCGGGCACAACCTTCAATGCACGGCAGAGTGTAATTGTTCCTCAGTCTAGCCATCAAGTCATTCTCTGGCTTCCATATGAAGAAGGGATGGAGCTGAAAGTACTTTGGAGAAGGAAGATCAGAGATGCTGTCTATTAATTCTGGCTGGGGAGGGAGACGCCACAATGACACCATCTTCATGAGGTTGCGCACAGGAAAGCAGCCTGGCCAGAGACCCATGGATTCCAGCTCTGTCTTCATCCAGATCCTCTGCTGCTGTGAACAGGTCCACTGGCTGACTTCATGCTCGTAGCCAGGGAGCTGTGGAGGAGGACGGGTGGGGACAGCTAACGGCCTGGGTGATGGCTCACCTGGTCAGACAAGAATAAACGGAGCAAATGAGTACGATTTTGGGTGCGTCTTGATTTAATCTTTTGACATGAAAAACCTTATACTAACGTTGATCTCTCTGTGCGGTACAGTTGAGCGGGCTCTGCAGACGTCTCAGGAGAAATCAGGGGGGCCTCTGACACTATAGAGAATATTAAACATGTTGTCATTATTATTGACAGTAGGATGAAGCAAGGATGTAACATGACAGCTACACTGTAGTCTGTGAAACTCAGCAAGCTGGACACTGGACTGCTGCCTACCTATTGTCTCAATACAGTGCAGCAGCAACTGTATAGAATTAACAACAGTTTTGATGAACACTACATAAAGTATATTTTTAAGATGCAAATACAGGTCAAATAACACACACCAGGGACTGTGACAGTCGCCTCTGTTGAGGACGACCCGCTCCTTCTGGCAGCAGACACGCGAGCTCCTGAGGAACAGGCACTGGTCTCCTTACAGTTACAGCGGCGGCTGCAAGGAGAGAAGGATCACAAAACACAATCAACGGTTTATAACAGATATGAGCACAGTGAATATGACAGATGTGTTTAAATGTTGGATGTATTTACCATCTACTTGTGAACCCTTCAGATGAGTTGGTGCAGCCAGTGTAGCAGATGGTTCTACAATGGAAAACACCTTGTCAGTAATTTATATTTTGACAATATACAAACACAACTGTTAGTATCGTTACTTCACCTTTCTCAGCCGTATCCAATGACAGACTGTTTCTCACATTAATATATAAAGAATATACTTCATTCATACACGTGTGTTTGTCTTTCAATGGGTTAATATTCAGTGGCCAGTCATTGTGATGTAACCTAGGCAGGTGAAGCAACATGGCACACTTCAAACACATGCATTCAGGTGTTAGTAACACAGCAGTTTCAGACATGCATATTGTTTCTTTTTATCCATATAAGCAGTGGTGTATAGTAACGAAGTAGAAATACTTCGTTACTGTACTTAAGTAGTTTTTTTGGGTATCTGTACTTTACTTTACTACTTATATTTCTGTTGACTTTTACTTTTACTTCACTACATTTTGCAAAGAAAACTGATACTTTTACTCCGATACATTTCCCCTGAAACCTTCGTTACTCGCTACAAAATCAAATCTATCTTCAGAAAAAAATAAATCACGAAAGCAGCGTCGGGGACTGTGTTGGAACACAGACTGCAAGCAAGCAGGTTTGGTGAATCAGTGTTCCGAGCAGCAAGTTAAATCATTGGTTCGTCACGTTAATGCACAATTGCAAACAAGTGCTCTCAAAGCCGCGGTGTTTTGATTCCCTGAGGAAGGAGTGAGCTGAGGAAGTGTTGACAGTTGTGCAGCACTAGTTGGCTAACGTTAGCTATAGCTAACCACCACACCATCGGATTGACGGGAGCCGAGAGAGCGCAGCGTTAGCATTAGTGTTAGCATTAGCGTTAGCATTAGGGAAATCCTTCGCAGCTGTGTGCAAGCTGTGTGTGACGCTGAACACACCTCTACCTGCCTCAGCGGCCTGTGAAAGGCTATTTAGCATCGCAGGACGAGTCTTCAGCCCAAGAACAGCGAGACTGAATTCTCACAATTTTGAAAACCAACTTCTTTTGAAGATGAACAGAACATGTTTCAGTTTCAAGTAATGACTGGGTTGTTCCTTTCGGTGCTGCTTTAGTATTGATCATGTTTTGATATTTGAGTCATGTTGTGGATGATCAGATGGAGTTATGATGGTAGCAGTCGCCCAATTGCAGATTCAGCTTCAGCAAAACCTTTGTGTTCAAATCAGGCCCATAGGAGTTTACAAGGCAGGCGTCCTTTCTCTAAACACTGACCTGATGCATCAAGTGGATATGTTTTGCTGAACATAATATTATGCATTGGTCCTCTACATCCTCTAGTCTAATGAGCATACTTATAAACGCACTGTTACAACTCCTTCATAGTGTCATATTGCTTTTCGGAGAATTATGATGATAAGTTCATAGTAGATGCAAAAGTATACTTATGTACAATATATTATGTTGAACATTGTTGCTCCTGGATGGATCACAGCAACCCAATTATGTTCAACACAGCTCCATGTCCTTGGTCATGGTGCCACAGCACTTAAAAGAATAAACTTCATAATTCTCACAATTCTGACCCTTTGCTTTTTTATTAACAGCATTTACTTGTACTTTTACTTTCAATGAACAGGTTATGATGTTCATTTAATGTTCAGGTTATGATGTACATTTAATATCAGAAAATTACTTTTGATACTTAAGTACTTTTGTACTTAAGTACAATAAATATCAGATACTTTAAGACTTTTACTCAAGTAGTATTCTAAGAGGTGACTTTTTACTTTTACTTGAGTAGTTTTCCAGTAAGGTATCTTTACTTTTACTCAAGTATGGCTTTTGAGTACTTTATACACCACTGCATATAAGGAAACAAAGAGTGATACGTACCCTCATCATGACTGGTATCAATTCATAGTCACGAGGACAACAAGCAGAACACCTAAACATGAGACAGAACGGTTCAATGCTTCATGTGGGATAAGAAGTCATGGTCCCATGCTTGTCTGTTGATGGCAGAACGTTTTTGGTGAAAAACCTCTTTCTGTTCCCGGAGCCTGTTGTCTGGCTGTTTGATGATGCAGAAACAGCTGGTAAACAAACAAAAAACATATCATATACACTGAATAGAACACACGATTAACCGTTCAGCAAACCGGCTGAACTGTAACTGATTTTAAATCTTCAGGTGGTAGAAATGAAAGACATCAAATGTTTACTCTCAGCTCTGCACATGTGGCTTTGAAGGAGATACTCAGCATCCCTCTCTCCAGCTCTTCATCTTCATCCATCACTGAGATGCAAACAGACGAGAATTAGAACGTCATTAAATTAATATCTTCTTGCACTTCTTGTACATAAACATTATTTTAACAGTGATGGAGAAAGTCTACACATCTTGTACTTCAGTAAAAAAATAGGTATTAATACCACCACATGGTGTAAATACTCTTTAAGTGAAAGTCCTGCATTCAAATCTTACTTACTCAAAGTCTGACTTAAGTAAAAGTACAAAAAAGCATGTGTTCATCACTTTAATGACTTTATATACTGCTGGTAGTTTAATCTGTAATAACACATCATTTATTAGTTGAGTATATTTTGTCTGATATCCTGAATCTGCCAAGTAACTAACGTTAGTAACTAATGCTGTCAAACACACGTGGAGCAGTTAATGTACATAACTATGAACTACATGCATTAATGACGATACGTGACGTGATACAACGGAGACGTGCATGTTTATTTAACGTTAACGTGATTGACATGAACCACCGGGTCCGGTCACAGCTTGTTGTTCTTTTGTTACGTATCCGTAAAGTAACAGAGTATATCTTACGTTCACCATAACCTTAACCGGCCGCTGCTCAGCCTCTGTGTTCACTGACATGCGTAGTAAACGCGAACTCATTTTATTTGAATGCACGTTCGTGTTGACTTGTGATACTTTTGGTCACAAAAACGCATCAAAGTCGGACATGAATTAACCGGTATGAACCGTTAACGGCTCCAGATTACGTTACGTTGTAAGGTAACGAACTCATACAGAAGTCCGACTTCGACACAATATAACACAAAAAAAACACAACTAACTTTATCTTTGAAGCTTTCAAGTGAATGTCAGACAGCCCAGACTAATTGTCATGACATTTTAATTCATTGTTATTCATCTTAATGACTTACCGTTCAACGTAGTGTCCACCCAGCGAATAGCTCCGGAAAATGCGGGCTGTCGATGCTCTTTCCAGGCTCCGACTGACTGACAAACACCGGAGAAAATCTTTCTCTCGCAAAACGGCACCACAGCGCTGCTGCTGCTGGTGGCCAAAGATATATTACATCCGTACTGGTTTAGGACTACCATTGAAAATGAATGGGAAACGGTTGAGGGAGTTTTAGCTAAAGAATCCCTGGGTGCCGCGCGGAAGGGCCGGGTTCGATCCCCGGCTGTACTTGTATTTTACAATACGCAGCGGTTGTTTTGATGCATTAAAAGAAGCGCTGTTTGTTTTGTGTGTTGGTTAGGGAAAGAATTGTTTATTATTTGACTGTATTTGTTTGCTGAAAAAGCAGTTTGTCATTTGTGCGGTGGCCAAGAGGTCAGTCAGCACAGCAGTCAGTTTGCTGAGTTTGAGTATATAGAAATTGTTGATGAAATACGCTGATGTGAACGTAGTGTGACTGAAAGACTTTAAGGTTTAAAACGCCGAAAGAAGCACTCCGTCATTCTTTCGTACAACAGAATAAAGATCAGTGACCCCTGAACAGTAATGCTTGCTAACCATCAGATTAGGGCTGAAAATTGCCAACTTAGTATAATGGACTTGAGCTTTTGTCTATTCACACAGACACTTCGAAATAACTTATGACTATACTGTTTTCGTCCTCTTCACCATAAGTGTTAATAATAAAATATATCAGCATTTCACACACACACACGTCCCAGAGAAAAGCAAGGTTTTAAGACATGAGCCAGTTTGCATGAAACTGATCTGAGTTCAACCAGTCACCAGAAAACTTGGGAGAAGCGTTGGCTCCCTCTGCTGGTGCTTCATGATAAAAGAAAAACATTTGACATGAGTTTTGGCTTTTCTGAGGCTGCATCAGGAACTGCAACTTTGGACAGTGGACAGGAGCTTTGGCTCCATCTGGTGGACATTTGAGAATACTGAATTCAGACTTGTATTACATATTTGCAGAGCAAGACGTCATGGCATCAAAATTCAACAATTATCTGTGCAACTTGGAGAATGCAGTCCAGGATCAAAGCAGGATGAATGGAAGAAGCAAACTTTGGACAGTGGAACAACAAGCCTACAAAAGAATGATAAAAAGATGGAAAGACAAAGACATCTGGGATGGAGAACGGCTGAATTGCCCCCCTACAGAAGAGGAGGCCCAACAGATGAGCAAAGAAGTGATGAGACACTATGAAGAGAAGAAGAAAGACTGGCAGGACAGAAATCCTAGATATCTAAACATGGGAAAAAGAAAAGCAAGGAACCACGCGGCTGAAGAAAAAGGCGTTTGGCCTTACATCAAAAGGTGCTTCGACTATGACAACAAAAGGATGGGCAGGAAGCCGACTCCCACTGGACGACAACAGCAATGGACGGAGCAGGTGCTGGATGCTGAAGCAGCATGTTCACCACTAGAGGCCGCCAAACACAGCAGAGGCATGTTTCCGGCCCTAGCACCCTCACCCACTGCCCCTCCCCCATATAACAACAACCCATTCGCCCCAACCAACAAAGACAAGCATGAGCATGAACAAAGCCAACTGTACCCTGACCTGCCCCCTCCACCTCCAGACTATGTGCCCACAAACCCTTTCATACAGGCTCCAGTAAGACCAATATCAAGGGGGTTCCTGAAAGGCATCTTCGCAGTTGACGAAGGAGAGCTGCATATACCTGTCTCAGTAGAAGAAAAGGAGAGAAGAAAAAGGGCAAAGCAAGTCGAGAAGACAGTGGGGCACCTGATGACTCGATTAGACGCCCTAGCACTGCCAAACACACCTGGACCTGCAACTACACCCAGACCAACTGTCACAGCACACACCGGGCCACACGACGATGCTTTCGAATTGCCAGAAACACTTCAAACTCTGCACAGAGTGAGCAACTCAATCAGAGACCGTCAACTACAAAGACAAGAAGAAGACTCAGAATGCCAAATTCTAATCCTGGAACAACAACTGGAGGAGCTCGAACAGCAGGAAAAAGACCGTGCAGCAGCAGCATGCTCTGCGCCTTATATGGAGACTAGGGGCCATGCTATACCACAAACAAACCTGTGGGTTCCTGGTACAGAGAAAGAAGAAGAGGAGGACCTGATCGAACTAGCTGCACAGACAGCCAACGAACACGCATGGCCACAAACACATGAAGTACAGAGGCTAACGCTGCAGGGAGATTTCACAGGATATGCCACAGCCCCATCAACAACACGCAGTGGACAACAATATATGCCTGACCCACGTCAGATGCCCCTCAGAGCAGCTCCAACAGTTGCAGCCCCTCGCCAGATGGCATTTATTCCCTTCTCCTTCATGGACATGACAACACTGCTGGCCGCACTGCCTTCACTGACTTCAGGAGCAGAGCCATGGCTAGACGAGCTAGATAAATACACATCGACCTACGAACTGGCACTTGGTGACTACAGAGGCCTGCTGGCCAGAGCATCAGACCCACACACACTGCTAAAGCTTGAAGCCGCAGCAGGAACCACAAACGTGCCGGACCCCACACCCATAGGCGGTGTCAGGCAAGCACTACATCGGGCCATAAGGAGAGAGTACCCCACCCCTACAGATCACAGCCAAATGTCGACCTTCATGGCCAAGCCTGGGGAGGCTGCTGCAGATCTCCTAGCTCGTGCTGAGCAAGTATGGAGAACAACATTCAGAGAATCCCCAGATGCATCTCAGACATCATTGGCGCTCTGGAGGAGCATGGTGACCAAAGGGTTGCCTACAAAGGTAAGAGAGGCGATTGAAAACACCGTGGCCATCGCCTCCTTCCCTCAACCTGCATGGAGAGAACATGTACTGCACCACTATGACAAACACCGAGCTGCAGTAGAAGGATCAGATGTGGAGCTCAAGGCACTGCAAGTTGCACTGATGAAGAGACAGCTGGCAGACCTGGACTCGTCTCAAAAGACTGCAAAAGACAAGAAGAAACAGATGTCTCAACAGGAAACACAGGCAGAACAAGTGGTCCCTGTAATGATGGTGCAGCAACCATGGCAACAAAACCAACAAGGAGGACAAATAGGAGGTGCCCAAGGGGGTGGCCAAGGAGGAACTTACTACTGCTACAACTGTGGAAAACCAGGCCACTACGCACGTAACTGTCACATACGTGACCTGTCGCACCAACAAGGCCCAACACGTGGAAGAGGAGGAGGACCCAGAGGAAGAGGAAATTATCAGAGAGGAAGAGGAGGCTACCAGGATTCAAGAAGCCAGAATCAAGCTGGACAGGCATATCAGCCGCCACCAGCACACACTGAGTCATGGACGCCTAATGATCATAACTCTGGAGAACAGGTCAATCAGGCACTACAAGCTCAGTGGCAGAACAACTATCCTCCCTACTAGGACACCCCACAACCACCTGGCACCGGCATCATGAAATTTGGACTAGCAAGTGAGCCAACTCTCACCTGCACAATAAACGGACAGGAACACACATTTCTGGTGGACACAGGGGCAACATATTCCAGCCTCACGTCTCCACAAGTCCTGTCATCAAAATATGTGTCAGTGGTTGGGGTCTCAGGCGCGCCAGAACGCCAGTGGTGCACTACACCTCTTAATGTCCAAATTGGAAATCAACAATGGTCACACAGCTTCCTATCTGCTCCAAACTGCCCAGTAAATCTATTGGGCCGCGATCTGATGACAAAATTCGGTCTAACAATATGGCTAAACAACGAAGGTGTCCAGGTCTCACTGGACCCTCCCCCTGCAAGCACACTATCAATGCCTGTGCGAATACTATCAATGCCACAAACGTCCATTAATGTGGAATCATTGGATGAAGAAGTGTACTGGCTGAGATGTCTAGCCACAGGACCAAGCACACCAACAATTCAATTCTGGTTCAACATACACAGAGAACAAATTCAAAGACTGCATCCATATAAAACTCCTCTGCCATATGTGCACTGCACTATGAATGTCACTGACGATCCAGACTGTCCATATGCTGAAGATTGGGACAACAATATGGCACACCTAACTCCAATAATAGTATGTCATGATGTGTATTGTGGAAAAGAAGGTGTGGCTGCAGCGGTGCTATTGGATGATTATCAGACCACGTGGTATGGTCTCAGCAAAGAATCTGCTCCACATGTTACCCTAGCGGTTGGATTCGGACAAGAGGCCAGAGGACTCGGCCCTATGATAAAAAGAGCACATACTTTGTCATGGATACACACAGATACAGCAGGACTGCTGAAGGCAACAGAAGAAGATATGTGGCGCTGGGTCATCACTACCAAAGAACACACACTACCTGAGCATTTACCACTGCCACGCCATCATGGTAAACCATGCACTGACCATCCTGCAACTCAAGCTCTATTAGACGGCGTGCCTAAGAAGCTATGGACGACTGGCCCTTATGATGTTGGAAAATTGTCAACGGTCAAACCTGTGAAGGTGACGCTGCTGGATCCATTTGCACCTCCTATCTGGCATCCACAGTACAAACTAAAGCCAGAACAAATCGCAGGCATCGCCCCGACCATTGCAGGTCTGCTACAAGCTGGAGTGTTGGTGAAAACTCAATCACCATACAATACAGCTATATTGCCAGTGCAGAAGGCCGGAAACAACACAGGCTGGCGAATGGTACAAGATTTCCGACCAATCAATGATGCCACTATACCTGCTTCATATCCAGTTCCAGATCCACACATTGCCTTAACAAATCTCAGCCCACAGCATTCTTATTTCACAGTGATTGATCTTGCTAACACCTTCTTCAGCATCCCTCTGGACAACGACTCACAGTCACTGTTTGCATTCACATTCAACGACCAGCAATACACCTATTCTCGCCTACCACAAGGCTATCGTTGTTCTCCAGGTTTGTTCAACCATCATCTCAGACTACACTTGTCTGACATAGAGATGCCGGATGGTGTCGTCCTCATACAATATGTGGACGACCTCCTGATTGCTGCCCCATCTGCAGCTACCTGCCTGGAGGCAACTGAGACTCTGCTGCAGCTGTTAGCCTCAAAAGGCTACAAAGTTAAGAAAACCAAGGTCCAAACATGTAGGAGACAAGTCACATTCCTGGGTCGCACTCTCTCATCAAGCGGCCTGGCTGTCAGCACAGCCCACAGAGAAAGCATTCTCCATCATGACAGACCTATCACCGTGGGACATATGCTGTCATTCCTGGGTCTAACAGGCTACTCTCGCAGTCACATTCCTGACTACGCCGACCTCACCACCTGTCTCAGAAGCCTGCTTAAGGAACCAGGAACTAGAAACACCTCAGCACCACTTGTTTGGACGCAAGAAGCAGAAAAAGCGTTCACCACTCTCAAACAGACTCTGTCACAAGCATCAGCACTTCAAGCACCAGACTATACACTCCCTTTCCACCTAGATGTTTCTGAACAAAAAGGAGGGATGGTAAATGCAGTTTTGTATCAGAAAAAAGGGGGAGATAGAGATGTACTCATGTATCACTCATCAAAGCTGGACCCAGTTGAAGTTGGCCAATCCAGCTGTACAAGACACATGGCGGCAATTGCAAAGGCTATTGAGAAAACATCCCACATTGTCATGTGCCACCCTCTGAAGATCCACACACATCATGGTGTAGCTGCATTCCTCCTAAGCAAAGAATTCACGTTCGGAGCTGCAAGAAAATCGAAAATTCAAAAAGAATGCACAAGAGCACACATTGCCTATGAAACAGGAGGAATCAATATGGCGTCATCAATACAACAAGGAGACCAACCACACAGCTGCGAAGCAAGAGCAATCATTGAAAACAAGTTGAGGCCAGACTTAGGAAACACACCAATCCTAGGAGCAGAACTGTGGTTATACACGGACGGATGTTGCTACAAAGGAGATGAAGGAAACACAGCATCCTACGCTGTGGTGAGGCAATTCGAAAATCTAAAACACACAATAGTAGCATCAGGTATCCTACCTCAACCAGCATCTGCGCAGCTAGCAGAAGTCGAAGCGCTCATACAAGCCTTAATAATAGCAGAAGGAAAATCTGTAAACATCTTCACAGATTCTGCTTACGCACATGGAGCAGCTCACGTGGATGGGCCCATGTGGAGAAGAAGAGGATTCACGACATCAATGGACGCACCCATCAAACACAAGAAAGAAATCATGGCACTGGTGGAAGCTATGAGACTACCAAACAAAGTGGCAATCATGAAATGCAAAGGACATGATGGCAAAGCGAGAACCAGAATAAGTATGGGAAACGACATGGCAGATGAAGCGGCTAAAGAAGCAGGAGGATACAGACCAAAACAGATGGTTCTGAAAACAGCCATACAAGAGCCAGAAATCACTGAAGAAACACTGATTGACATACAGAAGAAGGCTGGACCATACGAATGGTCTGAATGGCAAAGAAGAGGAGCCACAAGAGGAGAAAATGGACTTTGGAGATCCCATAATGGCAGAGTGGTGGCACCAGCAGAACTGTGTGTCTCACTGATACCAGAGGCACATGGACCAACGCATGAAGGAAAGACAAGAACACTGCAAAGAATCCAAGTATTGTGGTGGCATCCACACATGGAAAGTATGGTGTCCCTCTTCTGTGACGAATGCACCACCTGTGGAGATCACAATGTCAAGAAACCGTACAAGACACCTATGGGCTCTTATCCTGTACCATCAGCCTGCTTCCAAGACATCAGCATAGACTTCACTGACATGGGACATGAAAACAGAGTACAAGGAAAAAGATACATTTTGGTAATGGTGGACAGATTCTCAAAGTGGGTGGAGGCAATCCCAACTAAACGAGAAGACGCACAGACAGTAATAAAGTGGCTGCAAACAGAACTGATACCTCGCTATGGTGTTCCTAGATGCATAAGGTCCGATAATGGTTCACATTTCAGTAATAAGCATTTGCAGGAAGTTGAAGCCAGACTAGGAATCAAACATAAGTTTGGATCAGTATATCATCCACAGTCACAAGGACTGGTAGAGAGGGCAAATCAGACGCTAAAATCAAAAATATCGAAGACATGTGCAGCATCAAAGCTGACATGGGTTGAAGCTTTACCATTAGCTCTAATGGCAATGAGGAGCGCACAAGGAAATGAGACGCATCTTTCACCACATGAGTTAATGACAGGGAGGCAAATGCCTGGGCCTCCAAGAGACGGTAGTCATATTCCTGCCTTAGATGTGCAGCAAGTTGAAATGAAGGCATATATGACTGCTTTAATCACTCTTACGGAGGCTCTCTCCAAACAGGTCCAGCGAACCAGTGCAGCTGACCAGGAGGAAATAAAAAATCTCATCCGAGTGGGTGACTGGGTCAGGGTCAAAGTTCATAAGAGAAAGTGGACTGACCCCAGGTGGACAGGGCCGTACGAAGTGAAGGAGGTTACTTCACACTCGGTCCAGGTCATAGGTAAATCAGGAGCGCCTCGGCACCACCTGTCACATTGTGCCCCAGCATCTGAGCGTTCCAGACCCTTAGCAGAGGTCCGAGGTAATCTGACACAAAATGCCGGTTTATCTGTTTGGGAGAACGGACATCCAGCCACTGGGGATTCATCCCCCAGTCACCTGGAAAGACATGGGTATAGGTAAAAGAACTGGGTGGATTCTAATGGGTTTGGGTGTGGCATTTGTGATATTCTTGACTTGGGGATTGAAAATGGGGGACAAAAAAGTAAACAAACCAATCAGCGGAAACTATGGCTGTCTGCCAGAGGCAGTGCAAAATCTGACAGGGTTTGAGAATCATCCAAGCTGCAATCTGACAACAAGCGGCAAGGATGTGAACATGCAAAATCTGACAAGGTTTGAGAGTCATCCAAGCTTCAATCTGACAACAAGCAGCGAGGATGTGAACAAAACTCAAAACGACCTCGAGAGAGGGAAGGTTAGGCAAAAAAGAGATGCCTCAGAACCGGCATACAAGCCACCACCAAAAGTGTGTCGTGCCTATCTGACCTTAAACTATACCAAGGGGAGCAAGACTGTTTTTACTTTTGATTTGTGTGATGTGATTAACTGTGGAAGACGACCAAAAGCATGGAGAGGTTATGCTGTGTACTTGTGTGCTGACAATGCCATAGTCAACAGATGTGAGAATTATGTGAACGTAGCAAACACGGCGTTTTGTTATTCCTGGGGCGCGGTAACAAAATACACAGGGCGGTGGAAGCCGAGAATGGGAGGGAAAAGTCCGAGAACGACCTTATGGGACAAAATAGAATTCCAGCGAGACTTTTCAGCAACAGCCAACCCCTTATCTCTGTCTCTAAACAACGTCACCAAAAGTAGCACAGGAAAAGACATAATATGGTTCGCCCTATTAGTTGACATCCCTGGCAAAGACCCGAGAGTAGGAATTCAGATAAACATAATTCCGCATAGACCACCGCCACCGCCGGACCCACCAATTGTCTTATCAGAAGACTTCTCTAAATGGACTCCCCAACAGGTGATCCAATTAGCTACAGGACAAGGAAACGACAATGTTTGGTTAAATTGGATTGTTGACAATGCTATAAAAAACAAAATGGGTGGCTGTGTAGCTTGTGCTGCAGCTAGACCAGCTATGTTCACCGAACCAGCACCACTATATCCTGAATCTGACCCAACAGGATACGCATGCATGACAAATATGACCAAAATGGCTACTCCACCAAATTGCGCGACTCTGGCATCCATATTTCCACCGATTGACAACCAAACTGCAGTAGGTTATTTCAAAGCTTACAAAGGACTAGGATCCAGATATGTCTGTTACCATTTCACCAACGATAGAGCTCAAACCAACCTAGGTAGTGTGCCAGAAGACTGGTGCAACATGACACGACCAGGCTCAGAGATAGGTTCTTGGGCTAGGGGAGGGCTATTCTACTACTGTGGGGGTCTGCGCTTATTCACTAACATACCAGCATCTACAATGGGAGTCTGTGCTATGGTGAGGCTAGCAATGCCACTTACCTTAGTGGGAGACAAAATAAAACAGGAGCAAAACAAAGTACAAAGCCTGACCCAACGCAGACGCAGACATATCTTAGCTAAAAGAGCAGCTGGAACTGAGTTCAGTCTGGACAAAGGTCCAACCTACATAGATGCAATCGGAGTGCCCAGAGGAGTGCCTAATGAATACAAACTGATAGACCAAATTGCAGCAGGCTTTGAGAGTATCGCAAGTATTATTCCATGGGTAACAGTGAATAAAAATGTTGATCGTATTAACTATGTGCATTACAATGTTCTTCGTTTGGCTAATCATACTAGGGATGCAATAGAGGGTCTGGCTGAGCAGCTGGCCCCAACTTCTTTGATTGCTGTACAAAACAGAATGGCTTTGGACATGTTGCTTGCTGAAAAAGGAGGTGTTTGCTCAATGTTTGGAGATCTGTGTTGCACTATCATCCCCAACAACACTGCGCCGGACGGTTCAGTCACAAAAGCACTGAATAGTCTGAGGGCACTGTCAAACGAAATGCAGGAAGCATCAGGTGTGAACAATCCATTTGGAGATTGGATGGAAAACATGTTTGGAAAATGGAAGCACCTGATCTTGTCAATAGCAGTGTCAGTGGGTGTGTTCATTGCAATACTGGTCTCATGTGGATGTTGTATAATACCCTGTATTCGTTCTTTGGTTGGCCGTCTTATCACCACTGCCCTCTCCAAGGAACCATCTCCACCCCCTCCTTATGGAGCTTACCCAGTATGGGAAGAGCAGAACAGCCTGGTAGGGTCAGGAGAGGCAGAGGCAGACACCAGCGTGTGAACAGGGCAGAAAGGTAAAGAAAGTGACGTCCTTCAGACGTCAAGAGAGGGATTTGTTGAGAAAATTAGCTTATATACAGCTTTAAGTAGCATTTAGCTTATATACAGCTTTAATCAGCAATTAGCCTATATAGAGCTCAATCAGCAGCTAGTTTATATGCAGCTTTAAGTAGCAACTAGCTTACATACAGTTTAACTAACAGCTAGTTTATATGCAGCTTTAAGTAGCAACTAGCTATATATACAGTCTAATTAATCACTAGCATATTTGTAGTTCTAATAACCATTAGCTTATGCAGCTCTATTAACCACTCATACTATACACACAGGGCAAGGGAGAAGGCCAGAGAGAAGTAGGGGAAAGGTTATTAATTTAACTGCGCACAAGGAACAGGCAGCCATCTTTAATAGATAAGAAAGACAGTTAGAGACAATGAGACAGAGACAACGCCCCAAGCTGAGCCCGGCTCTTCATACACACTCTTTCCCAGGTCTGCTTGCATCCAACACTTCACTCATACTGATGGAAACCAACGCCTACGAGGAGGGGCCAAGGTGGATGGACATCCACGGCTTCCACCCAGGCGTCATAACGTAAAAACGTGCCACGCCTGCATCTTTTGATTTTGACCAATGTGTAACAAGGGGTGGACCCCTATATTAAAGTTCACGCTGATGTGTTTAAGTGTGTCTAATGGTGGAACTTTGCAAGTGAAGCTATTAGTGTCCCGTGCACGTATTACTGCATTGGCTGAATAACTCTGTTGATAAATAAATCTATTGCTTGATATAACTATACGCCTCTGAGAGCTTTCTGTTTCATTCTTAAACCTGCTCCAAGTGTGAAAAACACCACACATTTTCACAACAGAAGCGAGAGGGAGATGAAAACGTTACGCACAGTCCCCACTGATGTGTCCCTTATCTAATGAGCAGCATGAGCTTCACATGACAAAGAACATCTCCATTAAATAATGTGCATTACAAATGGAACTGAAACAAAGCCGCGTCATATGTGATGGTTAGCAGCCCGGTTGACCTCACACATAAGCTCGTCACCAACTCGGTCATGTTAGCCTTTTGTACTCCAGCATTTTAAAATGCAAAGACAGCTGGAATATGAAGAACCAACAACATGAAGCTATTGTAATAATAAATTATGTAAATAATATGCGCTATACTTGTATGGTTATATTGCGGAGTTGTGAGGTCACATGTAAGTAGGTCAAATACTTGCAGGGCATTCCGGCGCCTGCTCGCACGATAGAAACAGATACTGTGGCCCTGAAAAGAAACACCTGCTTAAACCACCAGATTAGGGCGGAAACCGCCATCTTAGAGTAGGAGAAGAGCTCTCTTATCTATTCACACAGAGACTTGTGAAATAGCTTAGAACTGCACCCTTTCGGCACCTCGAGTGTTAACAACATGCATTCACACTGATGACGCAGCGAAGGAGGATCCATCGTGAGCCAGTGTGGGTGGAGATGCCAAGTGCTTCAACCAGGCCGCTGATCAGCTAAACACAGCTCTGCCTGCAACTTTGCTTTAACCAATAGGCTTCCATAAGGAGAACCTATACAAACGCATGCGCACTCTGTCTAAGCACCTTTTTAGTTTCATTTGCTCCTACAGAGCAGATTTTCTGAGGTCCGTGCACGTTGAACTGCTGCACATAATACTTCTGTTACAAATAAATGTTATTGCTTGAATTGACCTAAACACCTCGATCTCAGTCTGTTCACCCGAGTTTCCTCCTCAACACTATTCTAAACTGTTGAAATGCCAAATACTTGTTTCAATAGGCGACTAAAAGACGGTTAGAAAATGGCGGCGTGAAAAATCCAGATGGGTCAGAAATGAGGTGAGGAGGTGGGCGGGGCTTCTCAGAGTACTTCTGACACCACCTGTTTCACTATGTACATGTCCACCACCACTAGGGGGCATCTTACTCAAGCTGTTGTTGAAATAACTCTGAAAGAGTCCATGGACTTTGACTCTGCATATGTAACACCGGGGGTTTACTGTGTAGGAGAGCTAGCGTTGTATCCATTAGCTACCACATGATAGTATGTCGTAGCATCCGCGGTAACGTCTCTGAGAGAGAACTGTGCTTCAGTTTCAGCAAACCAGACGGACGCTTGCGTCTCCCAAAACTCCGGCAGCTTGAGCTAAAGTGCGTCATGTTCGTCTCTGGAAACGTCCAGTAGACTCAGGGTCACCAATGTAGGAGCGCCGGAATAAACAAGTGCAGCAAACTTCTGTCACACCACTGTCACCGTTTATTTCAACTCCCAAAAACATGACATCCTGAAACACTACATGTACTTAGTTACATTACACCACTGATGGAACAAGAGCACAGAGCTCTTCATAGATCCAGCGTCTTATCTTTGCTCTCAAAGTTCACCAGATTGATGCATTTTACTTTGAAAACGTACGAACTTTTCTTCCACAGTCCCACCAAAGCCTGTGGGAACCGCTGCCTCGTGTTGTGCACCGTTAAAAATTACAATTAGTCATGTGAGACAACTGTTGAAGAGATTCCCCATCATCACCATCATCATCACCACCATCACCATCACCACCACCATCATCATCATCACTCCACAGTTCTTGGTTCATCTTCAGCTGCGGTACACAGCGGTAAACAGCTTGTAAAGATACGTGTCCACCTCAAAGAGAGCATTGATCAGAACTGAGGAGGCTTCAGATCCCTTTCTTCTCACCGTGTCGATCACGTCTCGTGCTTTATCTGCTCTGGGTTTTGTTTTGGTCGACTGCATTTCACCGTCATTAATCACTCTGTGATGAAGAAGTGCATCCAGCAGCTGATCCAGGACAGGATCAGACACTCTGTTGACAAATTCAGTCCGAACTGAGAACAGCTGCTGGTCTGCCGGGGCCGTGTCCTCTGCCGGGACCGTGTCCTGTGCCGGGACCCTGTCCTGTGCCGGGACCCTGTTTTGACTCCCCACACACAACAGCCCTTCGTTTAGAATCACAACTTGATGAACCGTGAAAGAAGCTGGAATCGTGTCTTTCATAGGATTACCTGTATGAAGATTCTGCTGTGTGTTCAGGTGAGAATGAGGATGGAGCCTGGAACTAAGAAGGCACAAAGTCAGTTCTTTCAAGAGAAATCAAGTAACAAGCCACAGTTCTCTTTCCTCTGTTCCCCTGGTACACAATAATGACATTTACTCCGTAGAGAAACCTCAAGAAATCAACTTCACGCTCTTCAGCTGCTGCTCCCTCACCTCTTTGTCGGGCACATTTGTTTTCACATCCAGTTTGCCGTCGGCGTCACCTGATGGAGAGAAGAAGAGAAAGAGAAACATTCGCAGACGAACGTCTTCAAACAGCTCGAACAGAATAGAAAATACTTTTTGTTACGATGAGGCTCATTCAGATCAGATTTGAATGTAGAATAGCTTGAATGGGGACATTCTTTCAATACTCACATTGTTTGTGTTTCTTAGTGATCAACCTCTTATTCAACCTGTCAGGAGGAACACAATCCCAGAAGTTATGATCAAGTTTTAAATAATTGTTGGTTCTTTGAGTGAGCCAGCTTCATGGTCCTAATATGAAGCAACTAATCTGCTTCATGATCAGGTCACATTCATGTTGTGAGCGTGCTTTAGAGGAAATAACATCACAGGAAAACAAAACCAACGACCTTTATTCACTCGACTGTGAAATCCAACGACTTCTAACAACTTGCTTTGCTTTGTCAGCTTTTATTTTATTGTTTGTGGAGAAATGAAAGAAAAGAAACATCAGAGGAACTGCACTCGATGAGCTCAAAGGGAGAAAAAGGAGGGAAACCCTCACTGTGAGTAAACCGCCCTGTGTTTTATTAACAACACTGCTGAACCTGCACGGACTGACTCGGACCCCCTCACTGACCTCAGAGTCTCCAGTCTGCAGTCTGGACTCTCCAGAAGGTCACACAGCAGCTTCTCTCCTGAATCCTTCAGGTTGTTGTCACTCAGGTCCAGCTCTCTCAGAGGTGACGTGTTGGACTTCAGAGCTGAGGCCAGAGAAGAGCAGCTGACGTCTGACAACCTGCAGTCCTTCAGTCTGAATGAAGGATCAATGATGTAAGTTCAGAGGACAATGTTCATTCAGTGTCAGGCGTTTAGAACGGAGACGTTTAGAAGATGGAAACTCCAAACACATGAGCTGAATGCAGGTTCAACACTGAGGTACAAGAAGTGAATGAGAGCTCATTAACACTAATGACAACGTGCTGCTGCTTCAATAAAGACCAAGTGACTTCACTTGAACTCTGCCAGCTCCATCTAAACTCATGTCAGCCCAACACAAAGAGCTTTATGTCTTTATGTTATTCAGCTTCATGTCTGCACAGGAGGAGAGAATGTTGGACTGACCTCAGAGTCTCCAGTCTGCAGTCTGGACTCTCCAGAAGGTCACACAGCAGCTTCTCTCCTGAATCCTTCAGGTTGTTGTAACTCAGGTCCAGCTCTCTCAGAGGTGACGGGTTGGACTTCAGAGCTGAGGCCAGAGAAGAGCAGCTGACCTCTGACAACCTGCACTCCTTCAGTCTGAATGAAGGATCAATGATGTAAGTTCAGAGGACAATGTTCATTCAGTGTCAGGCGTTTAGAACGGAGACGTTTAGAAGATGGAAACTCCAAACACATGAGCTGAATGCAGGTTCAACACTGAGGTACAAGAAGTGAATGAGAGCTCATTAACACTAATGACAACGTGCTGCTGCTTCAATAAAGACCAAGTGACTTCACTTGAACTCTGCCAGCTCCATCTAAACTCATGTCAGCCCAACACAAAGAGATAAAAACACAGAAACTCATTTCAGATTCCACTCAAGAACACAACGTTAACAAAGATACCAAATGTGTCAGGAGGACATTTTAGGAGAATGTGTGAACAAAAGTTATGTATTTTAGGAATAGTGGAGTCATAACATCAAAGCAACTTCAGTTTAAGCATCAAATAGCTTCATAAAAATGAGGAAAAAGCAAAATACTGAAAACATTTGTTGTGTGATAGAGAGATATTTATTCATTGTGTTTAGTAACTTTGATCATTTACTGAAGAAAACCTGATGGAGAATACAAGATGAAAATCTAGAATATATTATATTCATGTCAAATAAATAAGAATATAACTAAATATTTTTTCGGTGTCTAATGATTTATGAACATTGTTTTGCAACTCTTGGTTTGTTGAGGCTTTTTTTAAAAACAAAAAGCTCAACATTGTTGTTTTTATAGAATCTGTGTTTTCCAAAGTTGTGTATTTTTACGATGATAAAAAGTGAATTTGGTTCAGAGGATTATGTCGTATATGATCATATGTCATCTGGTGTTTTACCTTCGACTGTTGAAACTATCTTGGTCCAGATTGTAGAAGAAGAAAAGCCGATCCGTCCGATGTGTTCTCTAAACGATATCAACAACGAGTTCCATCTTGTTTTCTACTCTCCTTTTTTACCGTGAACACTGCGATGCTTTGTTTGGTAAGTCAAACATAGATTTTATAAATATGGATGATGCACAAAGACTGAGATGGCTGTTTAAAAGTGGAACATATAACTTAGCCAGGTATCTGCAGAAAGTCTGGAAGAAGAGGAAAAAATAGCTCTTTGCCAAGTTTGTGTTTTTATTTTCTTCTTCATGTTTTGTATTTTCAAGACCAGAAGATGTCTGGAAAAAAGTGGTGTCCTGTAATCCCATGTGGGACGGAGCAAATGTCAGGCAATAAATGAATAAATATGTTTTATTTAAATATACAGCTCAACATTTCTCTGCCACAGTCAATGAACTTTTACTACCGCTGAGGCTTTAAGGTCCTTTAAGATCAGTATAATATCAGCTTCATGTCTGCACAGGAGGAGAGAATGTTGGACTGACCTCAGAGTCTCCAGTCTGCAGTCTGGACTCTCCAGAAGGTCACACAGCAGCTTCACTCCTGAATCCTTCAGGTTGTTGTAACTCAGGTCCAGCTCTCTCAGAGGTGACGTGTTGGACTTCAGAGCTGAGGCCAGAGAAGAGCAGCTGACCTCTGACAACCTGCAGCCACTCAGTCTGAATGAAGGATCAATGATGGAGATGAAAATCAATTTATAATCCAATCGTGTGTTCAGGTTGTAAATGTGGAGCTGACTTCATCATTCTGTTACTTCATCATAATATCCGCCCTCTATTTTATTATGAGTAGAAACACACACCGCAATAAATAGTTCCACTTCAGAGAGTAAACTGTATCAAGTTGAATATGAGTTCAGATGATCTTCTGTACACAGATTAGCGTTTACCAAACATGTGATGTACTTTAACAGCTAACGTTGGACATTTTCTGCAGTTTCTTTACAATGAAGGTAATCAAGTATTCATGAACATGAGATATGAGTTCACAGACAATAACGAAAGTTACGAATGTAACTACGGTTCTATGAATCCTGGATGACCGCCAGAGGCAGTGCTTAACACTGGATATCTTCCGTCGCGTGCATGCGCAGGTCGAATATTTATATCAACAAAGTCACGTGTGACCTCGGATGACCCCCGTCGTCTATAAGTTCCGGTGTCATCCTGAGCTCAGTCCTATGGAATCTTCTCGCGAGTTCACGGGATTCCGAGTGACCAAGAACTCTGGCGGTCATCCAGGATTCATAGAACCGTAGTTACATTCGTAACTTTCGTTCTATTTCATCCTTACTGACCGCCAGAGGCAGTGCTTAACACTGGATGACTTATACCAAAAGAGTCACGAGGAAGCACAGTAACTACCCCTTATAGCTCCGGCAGAGAAAATTGGCCAAGAACCCTCCCCAGTGGGTGAGGGTTGGCAACGTTAACTCTGTAGTGTTTGGTGAATGTGCTCGGTGATGCCCATGAGGCCGCCGCACATATATCCCCCACAGGCACACCACTCAGGCTTGCCCTCGGTGTGGAGACACTCTTGGTAGTGACCCTTCACCCCGGATGGCCGAGCGCAGCCGCTCGCCTTGTATGTATCGGCAATGGCCTCCACTATCCAGTGGGACAGGTGCTGTTTTTTCTTTTTTTTTAAAAAGGAGCACAGCCCTTCTTAGGCTCACCATAACTGACTATGCAGGCGGTGGCTTCCATATAAGCTCTGAGGGCCCACACTGGGCACAGCAGCCTTGACCTCTCCTCTCCCGATGGGGGAGGGGGGGGTCAACTTTGCCAGCTGGATAGGCCGGTTTATATGTGAACGTATCCACCCCCTTGGGAGAAACACTGCCTTAGGCCAGAAAGTGACACCCAAGCCATCTGAGTTCCACCTCAGACATGATTCTTCCACTGATAGGGCATGCAGCTCGCCCCCACATTGAGCTGAATTGACAGCAAGGAGAAAACCGTCTTGCTGATAGCCATCTAGGCTCCGCCTGTGCCAGGGGTTCAAAAGGACAAGCATAAGGTGTCCAGTACCAAGGGTAGGTCCCATGCAGGGGAGACCGGCCCTTATCCAGGAGGGACTGTAGAAACTCAGTACAGCAGGCACGGGCGCTGTACTGGGACCGTGTTCTGAGCCGCACACCAGTCGGAGAACAGCTTCCACCTGTTTCTTGTACTGCAGGCAGGTAGATCGTGCACTGGCATTCAGAATAGTCCGTCAGACTGGTTCTATGCAGCCACTCAGCATCCGGTCGGGCCCTCCCGTGACCCCTAATTGAAGGCGGCAGGGATTGGAATGCCAAATCCGACCCTGTAGTTGAGACAGGAGATCCCTCCTGTCGGGGAAGAACTCTGACAAGCTTATAGCAAAAGCAGAGGGAATGGTGGAAAGGCATAAAGAAGATCCTCTGGCCACGTGTGAGCCAGGGCATCTTGACCCAGAGGGCTGGTCCTCTCCGTCAGGGAGACCCAGTGGGGGCAGTGGGTCGACACGTCTGGATGCAGCCGCCACTCTCCCGGTGGAGGCTTGTAACGGAACAGGAAAACCACAACCTTGTTCCATTCTCCTGGTGGGTACATTGCCCACAGGCTGGTCAGGCGAGGGGCCTCCCAAGTCAGAAGGCCACGGTGATCCCCGTAGCAACTTCTGCAGATCTGGTGCCCCATCGATAGTTCATGGGAAATCACAGCAGAGGTGCTGTCCACCGGACAAGCACATGCCTTCCCTTCAAACATGGAAGGAAGTGCTCGAGCGCTAGCTCTAGAACCTGGACCTGCGGTCTTTCAGCAGACAACTGCCCCCAGGCTGTCCTGTTCTGTCACCCTGCACCCCGCCTTGAGAGGCAGGTATCTGTTGTGACAATCTCCTGGTGGAATGGAACCGAGCCCCTGGGGCTCGGTTCCTGGGACACTGTTCGCCAGATATGCACTCCCTCCATGGGGATAGTGAATAGATGAATAGACACTGTTTCGATAATATTATTGCCCTGTATCTGTGCCACTTGGCATCCAAGTGAAGGCTGTTCAGCCATCCGCACTGGGGCGACAGACAGGCCCTCATAGGGCCACACTAATGAAGGTTATGCTCTGAGAAGGGCTCAGGTAGCTCCTCTCCATGTTCACCTTGAGGCCCACCGGGCCACGTGAGAGAAGGCGAGCAGTGTCCTGTGGCGCCTGAAGCCGGGACGGCGCCTAGGTCAGCCAGTCGTCTAAGTACGGCAGTATGTTCACGCCCTGCGATTGCAGGGGGAATGGACAGCAGTAACACACTGTGGACACCCATGGGGAGATGGGAGAGTCCGAATGGAAGCACCCAGGACTGAAAGTTGTGGTGATGCACCATGGGAACAGGCGTCGATAGACGTGAACCACTCTCCCTTGGAAATCCGCTGATGGGAGAAAGAACCCCGACAGCCGGCCTGGAGACATCTCCTGGCACCCCTGCCGGGGGGGACGGGGACGTAAGTAGGGTTGTATAGATAGCGGTCCAGCCTCTCAGCAGGACACCGAGGCATGTTGCGGCTACTAGGGTAAGCTGGAGGCTGAGAAAACGGCCTTGTGGGCCAAAAATGGGACCCCTAGGTCTGGGGGTGCAGGCATGTCCCTGCAAAGACCAGAGAACTGCTGCCTGGTCTGGCTAGCTCTAACAGTCCGCTGAAGCGCCTGTACAGCAGCTGACTCGAACAGCTCACCAGGCTCCACTGGGACAGTATGGAGGGTCCTCCTACATGTCTCAGATAGGGGTGACTGCGCCAGCCAAACCTGGCGGCGAGTCTGAACCAGGGTGGACATCATACATCCACGTTCCCTCGATATGAGCGCAAACGCCTGCAATGAAGCATCACTGAGCAGAAGCGTCGAAGTAGCCCGCTGCAGAGAATCTGCGAGGGAAAGCATGAGGTGGGAGAGGGAGTTGTTGATACGGTGCACAGCGCTGCTGTGTCCTAAGCCCTGGATAGCAGGTCATCTTTGACCCGACATTGGGTCGAGGGCACCTGGCATCGGGCCTCAGAGTCTCCTCAGGGGAAACTGATGGACGCCATAGTCGTCTAACTGGCTGGCATACGTGCAAGGCCAGATTTGCCACCTCCTGCATGGTCTGATGTAAGGCGGGAGAGAGCCCTGGTGTCTCCACCATGCACGCAACTCCCTCAGATATTCCTCGGAGGGAGGAACAGAAAAGGTGGTGAGGGCGGGAAGGTGCCTGAAGAAGGCACTCACAGGTGGATGTTCCAGCTGCTGTGTATGCCCGGCGTGCAAGCGCCATACAAATGACCAGGGTAGGTTGGTCTGGATTCAGCTGCCCTGACAGGGGGAGGTAGACCTCCCGCATCAGGTGTTCCACTTCGGCCAGCCTAGCAGACCTTACTGCTCAAGGCGTGATGCCGCAGGTCCTGCCTGGGTTCTCCCTGCTAGGGCAAGAGGTCAGGGCCGTCCTCCGGCTGAAGAGGAGCTATACAGGTCCTACAGCCGGGAGAGTTTAACATGGCCGCGATTCTGGTGGAACCCTTGTCCCACTAGTTTATGCGGAATTCCAAATCAGTCCGAGCGGGAGCGCTCTGCTGAATGTTGAGAGAACAGGCAGGGGGCAGTCAGTGGCGAGTGATCCTTCGGACACTCTTCCCTTGGCCAGCCGCTGCGGATATTGGTGACCCACCAGTTAGCCTGAGCGAGAGCACTCTGCTACTGTGGAAACAGGTCAGGCAAAGTCCTTATAGTGAGAGGGGCGAGGACACTCTCTAAGCTCACTCTCTTCACTAAGATAGTTGCTGCAGATATTAGTGTCCCCCCAGTTAGCTTGAGCGAGAGCACTCTGCTACCGTAAAAAACGGACAAAAAAGAACACAGTCCGTACAGTGAGAGGGGAGCGAGGACACTCTTCACTAAGATAGTTGCTGCCGATATTGGTGTCCCACCAGTTAGCTTGAGCGAGAGCACTCTGCCACTGTGGAAACAGGTCAGGCAAAGTCCTTATAGTGAGAGGGGCGAGGACACTCTTCACTAAACTAGTTGCTGCAGATATTGGTGTCCCACCAGTTAGCTTGAGCGAGAGCACTCTGCCACTGTGGAAACAGGCCAGGCAAGTCCTTATAGTGAGAGGGGAGCGAGGACACTCTTCACTAAGCTAGTTGCTGCAGATATTGGTGTCCCACCAGTTAGCTTGAGCGAGAGCACTCTGCTACTGTGAAAAACGGACAAAAAGAACACAGTCCTTACAGTGAGAGGGGAGCGAGGACACTCTCTTCACTAAGACAGCTGCTGCAGATATTGGTGTCCCACCAGTTAGCTTGAGCGAGAGCACTCTGCCACTGTGGAACAGGTCAGGAAAACAGTTCTCATAGTGAGAGGGGAGCGAGGACACTCTCTTCACTCGGATAGTTGCTGCAGATATTGGTGCCCCACCAGTTAGCTTGAGCGAGAGCACTCTGCTACTGTGAAAACGGACAAAAAAAACCACAGTCCTTACAGTGAGAGGGGAGCGAGGACACTCTTCACTTGGACAGGAGCTGTAACTCTTGGTGTGCTACCAGTTAGCCTGAGCGAGGGCACTCTGCTAACTGATATCCGCTACCGATATGTCCATAATGTTTACAACAATCAATGGACACAATCCGAGTATTAGCTTAGTCTAGTTAGCCGGAGCGAACTCGACAGCCGTAATGCGTAAAAACCATCAATGGGCACAACCTCAATGTTGATTTAGTATAACTAGCATTCACCGAGTTAGCCTGAGCGAGCACATTCCGCTAACTGTGATCGTTGTAATGCTACAAAGTTGATGGCCACAGCCCCAGTACCAGCTTTGTTTAGCTAGTTTCCCACCGAGTTAACCTGAGCGGGGACGCTCTGTTAACTGTGACAGCCGTAAGGATACAAAGTTGATGGCTACAGCCCCAGTATCAGCTTCGTTTAGCTAGTTTCCCACTGAGTTAACCTGAGCGGGGACGCTCTGTTAACTGTGACAGCCGTAAGGATACAAAGTTGATGGCCACAGCCCCAGTATCAGCTCTGTTTAGCTAGCTTCCCACTGAGTTAACCTGAGCGGGGACGCTCTGTTAACTGTGACAGCCGTAAGGATACAAAGTTGATGGCTACAGCCCCAGTATCAGCTTTGTTTAGCTAGTTTCCCACTGAGTTAACCTGAGCGGGGACGCTCTGTTAACTGTGACAGCCGTAAGGATACAAAGTTGATGGCTACAGCCCCAGTATCAGCTTTGTTTAGCTAGTTTCCCACTGAGTTAACCTGAGCGGGGACGCTCTGTTAACTGTGACAGCCGTAAGGATACAAAGTTGATGGCCACAGCCCCAGTATCAGCTCTGTTTAGCTAGCTTCCCACTGAGTTAACCTGAGCGGGGATGCTCTGTTAACTGTGACGGCCGTAAGGTTTACAAAGTTGATGGACGCAGTCCCAGCTAGCATCCAAGTTAGCCTGAGTGAAGACACTGCTAACTGCGAATTACGTCAAATGTAAAGATTAAATCTCCATGTACACAACGCCAATGCGGATCTAGTGTCTCACAAAGTTTGCCTGAGCAGGAACACTCTGCTAACTGTGATAGCCGTAACACTGTGAAGGGCGGGCCGACAGCGTAATTCTACGCTGTCGTTAGCGCGCCACTCGATTAACTAGAGCGGAAGCGCTCTGCCAACCGTGGAACAAACAACTGTTATAGAAAACAATGTTAATCGATCTTACCGATTGCTGTCATCACGACTTAGCTGGCCCTTATCAGACTGGTGACGACCGATGATAGGGGCGTCCACCAGTCCGGGGCTCGATGTCCGAACGGCGAACACACCGTTCCCTCCGAAGAGGGACAGCTCGTCGCAGCCTTTGGAGGGCGAGAGAACCGCAACTCCGACCGGTGGTCACAAGGCTACAGCGACAAGCTCTAATATGTCTTGATCGTAGACACATCCTTGTTTATGCTACCATGGTAGCTAACCTGCGACGCGAGAAGAAAAAAGGACTGAGCTCAGGATGACACCGGAACTTATAGACGACGGGGGTCATCCGAGGTCACACGTGACTTTGTTGATATAAATATTCGACCTGCGCATGCGCGCGACGGAAGATATCCAGTGTTAAGCACTGCCTCTGGCGGTCAGTAAGGATGAAATAGAACAGTTCCTCCTCTTGGTTGTGGAGGTTGGTTTATGGCGTTACACTGGTTGTCTTCCTGATTCTTCACAGTTCATTTAGTTTGTTCGTCCTCTGGTGTTTCAGAGAATAATGCAATTAAAAGCACGTTGAGTAGAAACACCTTTTGTTCATGCTCGGAGCTCACACGCCATCTGCAGAAGCTCACGCTACGGTGCCACGGCCAGGTGTGAACAAAACGTACATTCAGTCCAGGAAAAATAAAAGTATGAACAAAAAAGAACAACTTCATGGGTGTAAGTTATGTTTGAACATCAATGAGGTTAAAAGGTTGATGAAACAAATAGGAATAGCATAGATTCATCTTCTTTAGCTCGTTAAGGAACAGCATCAACAGATGTACTGATCTTTCTCTCAGGTTTTGGGTTTTTTCTCGAGTTCTGTGGGAGATCAGTGGACCCGGTTCTTGTGTTCATGGTGCATGCAGCCGAGGGTTAGTCCACTTTTATTACACTTTAAAGTCAAGTGTTTGGAGCTGATTCAGCGTGTGAGGGATGCAGATTTTGAACTAATTGAATTGTTGCTTTATGATAATTAGCATTTGGTTTGACGTTGCTTTGAATCATATTTTGGTTGAGCGGTTTGTATTTATCTGCTGCATACACGTGTTCAGCCTCATTTTAAGTGGGAGAATATTATCAGTGTAGAAATGTGCCACATTTTAATGTTGAAGTCTTATTTCTGTTATAGAACCACATTCACATCCACAAACGTACAGGAAGAATAATATGGAGTAAAGATTCATCAGTGGAGCTGAAGCATGGACTGACCTCAGAGTCTCCAGTCTGCAGTCTGGACTCTCCAGAAGGTCACACAGCAGCTTCACTCCTGAAACCTTCAGGTTGTTGTAACTCAGGTCCAGCTCTCTCAGAGGTGACGTGTTGGACTTCAGAGCTGAGGCCAGAGAAGAGCAGCTGACCTCTGACAACCTGCAGTCCTTCAGTCTGAATGAAGGATCAATGATGTAAGTTCAGAGGACAATGTTCATTCAGTGTCAGGCGTTTAGAACGGAGACGTTTAGAAGATGGAAACTCCAAACACATGAGCTGAATGCAGGTTCAACACTGGATTCCAGGATTTCAGGAAGAACGTAGTCCCACCAGCCCCTATCACCCTGTGTGACTCCCCCGTCGAAGTGGTGGAGTCCTTCCTCTTCCTGGGCTCCATCATATCCCAGGACCTCAAGTGGGAGCTGAACATCAGCTCCATCACCAAGAAGGCTCAGCAGAGGATGTACTTCCTGAGGCAGCTCTGATTCTGATTCTGATGTATAAATTCATCTGTCGACTGAATGACTCTGTAAATGGGATCATACTTGTTTTAACCAACATAAGGTTTAGCACCACACGCTACCAGTCCAGCTGTGGCGACATTGGTACAGCTGTCTCTTTGTAAGGCATTGCTAGGCCTCCGTACTTTTATTGTTTGTGTCTGTTTTTTTTAATGTATTTGTCTCTCTGGACCCTGAGTCTGAAATAAAGTCTATCTATCTATCTAATGACAACGTGCTGCTGCTTCAATAAAGACCAAGTGACTTCACTTGAACTCTGCCAGCTCCATCTAAACTCATGTCAGCCCAACACAAAGAGCTTCATGTCTTTATGTTATTCAGCTTCATGTCTGCACAGGAGGAGAGAATGTTGGACTGACCTCAGAGTCTCCAGTCTGCAGTCTGGACTCTCCAGAAGGTCACACAGCAGCTTCTCTCCTGAATCCTTCAGGTTGTTGTAACTCAGGTCCAGCTCTCTCAGAGGTGACGGGTTGGACTTCAGAGCTGAGGCCAGAGAAGAGCAGCTGACCTCTGACAACCTGCACTCCTTCAGTCTGAATGAAGGATCAATGATGTAAGTTCAGAGGACAATGTTCATTCAGTGTCAGGCGTTTAGAACGGAGACGTTTAGAAGATGGAAACTCCAAACACATGAGCTGAATGCAGGTTCAACACTGAGGTACAAGAAGTGAATGAGAGCTCATTAACACTAATGACAACGTGCTGCTGCTTCAATAAAGACCAAGTGACTTCACTTGAACTCTGCCAGCTCCATCTAAACTCATGTCAGCCCAACACAAAGAGATAAAAACACAGAAACTCATTTCAGATTCCACTCAAGAACACAACGTTAACAAAGATACCAAATGTGTCAGGAGGACATTTTAGGAGAATGTGTGAACAAAAGTTATGTATTTTAGGAATAGTGGAGTCATAACATCAAAGCAACTTCAGTTTAAGCATCAAATAGCTTCATAAAAATGAGGAAAAAGCAAAATACTGAAAACATTTGTTGTGTGATAGAGAGATATTTATTCATTGTGTTTAGTAACTTTGATCATTTACTGAAGAAAACCTGATGAAAATACAAGATGAAAATCTAGAATATATTATATTTATGTTAAATAAATAATATAACTAAATATTTTTTGGGTGTCTAACGATTTATGAACATTGTTTTGCAACTCTTGGTTTGTTGAGGCTTTTTTTAAAAACAAAAAGCTCAACATTGTTGTTTTTATAGAATCTGTGTTTTCCAAAGTTGTGTATTTTTACGATGATAAAAAGTGAATTTGGTTCAGAGGATTATGTCGTATATGATCATATGTCATCTGGTGTTTTACCTTCGACTGTTGAAACTATCTTGGTCCAGATTGTAGAAGAAGAAAAGCCGATCCGTCCGATGTGTTCTCTAAACGATATCAACAACGCGTTCCATCTTGTTTTCTACTCTCCTTTTTTACCGTGAACACTGCGATGCTTTGTTTGGTAAGTCAAACATAGATTTTATAAATATGGATGATGCACAAAGACTGAGATGGCTGTTTAAAAGTGGAACATATAACTTAGCCAGGTATCTGCAGAAAGTCTGGAAGAAGAGGAAAAAATAGCTCTTTGCCAAGTTTGTGTTTTTATTTTCTTCTTCATGTTTTGTATTTTCAAGACCAGAAGATGTCTGGAAAAAAGTGGTGTCTTGTAATCCCATGTGGGACGGAGCAAATGTCAGGCAATAAATGAATAAATATGTTTCATTTAAATCTACAGCTCAACGTTTCTCTGCCAGTCAATGAACTTTTACTGCCGCTGAGGCTTTAAGGTCCTTTAAGATCAGTATAATATCAGCTTCATGTCTGCACAGGAGGAGAGAATGTTGGACTGACCTCAGAGTCTCCAGTCTGCAGTCTGGACTCTCCAGAAGGTCACACAGCAGCTTCACTCCTGAATCCTTCAGGTCGTTGTCACTCAGGTCCAGCTCTCTCAGAGGTGACGGGTTGGACTTCAGAGCTGAGGCCAGAGAAGAGCAGCTGACCTCTGACAACCTGCAGCCCCTCAGTCTGAATGAAGGATCAATGATGGAGATGAAAATCAGGTCATGGACAACGTGAGTCTGTGGACATTCACTGCCTCTAGTTGTTGTTTTGTTCAGACATTTGGAACAACAGACATTTATTTGTGCTCAGAAAAATCCTAAAAATATATGAACCAAAAATGTAAAACCCACAGACTGAATATAAGAAGTGGACGTAGTCGTCGTGACGTGACCCATTGGTTGGTGGACTGATGTTTTGAAGCCTTGATTTCAGAATTTTGTCCGTCACCATCTTGGATTGCAACCAGTGAACAGGAAGTGACCATGTTTGGAATGAAGAGGAGAGACGTAGAGACGCCGTATACGTCTCTGGTAGAGACCTGTCAATCAGCGTGTAGCCCCGCCCTAAAGCATCCCCTGCTTTATGGTCTATTAGAGACCTGTCAATCACCGTGTAGCCCCGCCCTAAAGCATCCCCTGCTTTATGGTCTATTAGAGACCTGTCAATCAGCGTGTAGCCCCGCCCTAAAGCATCCCCTGCTTTATGGTCTGTGTGACTCTAAATGGACCATAATGTACTAAATGAACATCATGCTGTATTGAAGAAGACTTGAAACTAGAGATTGAGACATAAACTCATGTTTACAATGTTTACTGAGGGAATAAATCAAGAGAGAAGTAGAGTCATTTTCTATAGACTTCTATACAACCAGAGGAGTCGCCCCCTGGTGGCCACTAGAGAGAATGCAGCTTTAACACGTGAAGCTTTGGCTTCATGTTTAGGAACTGGAGGTTGGTGCTTGGGGAAACCTCAGTCAAGGATTTGTAGACATACAAAAACAACGAGACCATGTACAGTCAGTGAACTGACCTCAGTGTCTCCAGTCTACAGTGTGGACTCTCCAGTGCAGCAGACAGCAGCTTCACTCCTGAATCCTTCAGGTAGTTGTCACTCAGGTCCAGCTCTCTCAGATGGGACGGGTTGGACTTCAGAGCTGAGGCAATGACTTCACAGTCAGTCTCCGAAAGTCCACAGCCACGAAGTCTGTCATGGCACAAATATTTGTTCAATGTAACGATGAAAGAGGACACTTCATATTTACTTCATGCATTTGATGACAAAAGAAGTTCTCGTATTCGAGTTTAAATGTTACAACTAATTACAAGAAATGGAGTAAAAAAGTCGTCTGTTGTCACCAAGAGCTCTACATTACCTGAAAGCAGACAGAAATGTGTATAAATGTATGTGTATATTCCACAGACTATAGCTGCTGCTATGATGTTAGCATAGCCTAGCACGAGTCAAACTCAACTCCATTCAGAAAACAAGCATTTAAAAAGTTGTTTTCCTGTCGTAACGCTGCCAGACCTAACAAGGCTTCAGACTTTTTACAAATCAACATCATTATGTTGTTATTTCAGCATCGTTGTTATCTGGTTATTGCAATTGATTTACAGCAAAATCTGAATATTTTGGGTTCATACACCTCATAAACCAGGCAACATGTCAGTGTCAGTCATCACACCCAACTTTTCACACATTCCAAATCCAAAATATGTTCACAATTCCATTTGATCAAAAGTTCTTGATTTCACAAAATATTTGATGTAACTCAAATACTAAAGTGTCTTAACTATGAAGGTCCATATTTGGGTACAGGTGTGACATTTAAGCCTGCAGTTTAAACAATGTAGGTGATGAAGCACACAGTACTCAAACTTGTTTTACCATTGCTTCACGTATGCAGTAACAATGTTCACTTACAAAGACAAATACACTAAAACGCACAAAACAAAACAGATGCTGCTGAAAAACGTATTACCGGTAGTTAAAAACAATGAATAGTGACTAACCTTTAAAACATGCACCATGCACTATTTCATTTTGTTTCTATTCAGACTACATAGTGTATAAACACAGAGCTTCTTTCAGAGGGGCAACGATTCATTCTCATGAACAGACATCAGCCAGGTTGTACGTTCACCGAGCACCGCCAGATGTTATGAACACCGTTTGGTTTCCCGCCACATCTGGGACAAGGGGTCTAGATCAGCACTGACTAAATATCTTGTAAAAAAGCTTCGTAATAGATTTATCTTTGGTTCAGAGGGTATGATTTAAAAATGGTGTCATATTTAATCTCATTATGTACCCAAGAGCTTCCTCTGTGCCAGTTTTTTGGTTGATTTTGTAAAAAAGAAGTAAACAAGTGAAAATGAAACACCTTTACATTTTGTATTATCTTGTCATTTGCAATCGCCTTCATCTTTTTAAGTGTTGATTTTAAAAATAAACGTTATTTTTCAGTAAAACACATTGGTGTGATAGTTTGTATATTTGAAGGTTTAAACTACTGATCTAAACTGATTTATTAAGTTAATCACATCTGGACTTACACAGCTTTCTTGCAGTTCCTCACAGCTGGAATGAGTCGCCGTCGCCCCTCATCTGAGGTGTTGTACTTCTTCAAGTCCAACTCATCCAGAACCTCCTCGGCGTCTCCATGCAGCAGAGACATCTTACTTTGCACAGTGCTGGTCCCAATGGCTGTCTGCAGTCCAGATGTTTCTCCACACTGGGGACAGGAGGAGTCCCCTGATGAAGCAGACTGGTCCCAGTACGAGGTGATGCACTGTTTCTGGCAAAACGTTTAAACTCCGTTGATGAGAGAATTTCTGTAAACAGATAAGAAGAAATACAAAAGAAACATTAAAGAAGTGTTACTGGTTTAATGGACGCTGGTGTTGAGCAGATAATGTCTTTAAATGTATCTCTGTTTCTGTACATCATCAACACAAAGGAACACTTCATCCTTCAGTTTATCACAAACATTCAACATCAACACATAAAGGAACACTTCATCCTTCAGTTTATCACATTCATCATCAACACAAAGAAACACTTCATCCTTCAGTTTATCACAAACATTCATCATCAACACATAAAGGAACACTTCATCCTTCAGTTTATCACATTCATCATCAACACACAAAGAAACACTTCATCCTTCAGTTTATCACAAACATTCAACATCAACACATAAAGGAACACTTCATCCATCAGTTTATCACAAACATTCATCAACACATAAAGGAACACTTCATCCTTCAGTTTATCACAAACATTCATCATCAACACATAAAGAAACACTTCATCCTTCAGTTTATCACAAACATTCAACATCAACACATAAAGGAACACTTCATCCATCAGTTTATCACAAACATTCATCAACACATAAAGGAACACTTCATCCATCAGTTTATCACAAACATTCATCAACACATAAAGAAACACTTCATCCTTCAGTTTATCACAAACATTCATCATCAACACATAAAGGAACACTTCATCCTTCAGTTTATCACATTCATCATCAACACACAAAGAAACACTTCATCCTTCAGTTCATCACAAACATTCAACATCAACACATAAAGGAACACTTCATCCTTCAGTTTATCACAAACATTCATCATCAACACATAAAGAAACACTTCATCCATCAGTTTATCACAAACATTCATCAACACATAAAGGAACACTTCATCCATCAGTTTATCACAAACATTCATCAACACATAAAGAAACACTTCATCCTTCAGTTTATCACAAACATTCATCATCAACACATAAAGGAACACTTCATCCTTCAGTTTATCACATTCATCATCAACACACAAAGAAACACTTCATCCTTCAGTTTATCACAAACATTCAACATCAACACATAAAGGAACACTTCATCCTTCAGTTTATCACAAACATTCATCATCAACACATAAAGAAACACTTCATCCTTCAGTTTATCACAAACATTCAACATCAACACATAAAGGAACACTTCATCCTTCAGTTTGTCACAAACATTCATCATCAACACACAAAGAAACACTTCATCCTTCAGTTTATCACAAACATTCAACATCAACACATAAAGGAACACTTCATCCTTCAGTTTATCACAAACATTCAACATCAACACATCAACACTTCATCCTTCAGTTCATCACAAACATTCAACATCAACACATAAAGGAACACTTCATCCATCAGTTTATCACAAACATTCATCAACACATAAAGGAACACTTCATCCTTCAGTTTATCACAAGCATTCATCAACAACACAAAAAGGAACACTTCATCCTTCAGTTTATCACAAACATTCATCAACACATAAAGGAACACTTCATCCTTCAGTTTATCACATTCATCATCAACACACAAAGAAACACTTCATCCTTCAGTTTATCACAAACATTCAACATCAACACATAAAGGAACACTTCATCCTTCAGTTTATCACAAACATTCATCATCAACACATAAAGAAACACTTCATCCTTCAGTTTATCACAAACATTCAACATCAACACATAAAGGAACACTTCATCCTTCAGTTTGTCACAAACATTCATCATCAACACACAAAGAAACACTTCATCCTTCAGTTTATCACAAACATTCAACATCAACACATAAAGGAACACTTCATCCTTCAGTTTATCACAAACATTCAACATCAACACATCAACACTTCATCCTTCAGTTCATCACAAACATTCAACATCAACACATAAAGGAACACTTCATCCATCAGTTTATCACAAACATTCATCAACACATAAAGGAACACTTCATCCTTCAGTTTATCACAAGCATTCATCAACAACACAAAAAGGAACACTTCATCCTTCAGTTTATCACAAACATTCATCAACACATAAAGGAACACTTCATCCTTCAGTTTATCACATTCATCATCAACACACAAAGAAACACTTCATCCTTCAGTTTATCACAAACATTCAACATCAACACATAAAGGAACACTTCATCCTTCAGTTTATCACAAACATTCATCATCAACACATAAAGAAACACTTCATCCTTCAGTTTATCACAAACATTCAACATCAACACATAAAGGAACACTTCATCCTTCAGTTTGTCACAAACATTCATCATCAACACACAAAGAAACACTTCATCCTTCAGTTTATCACAAACATTCAACATCAACACATAAAGGAACACTTCATCCTTCAGTTTATCACAAACATTCATCATCAACACATAAAGAAACACTTCATCCTTCAGTTTATCACAAACATTCAACATCAACACATAAAGGAACACTTCATCCTTCAGTTTGTCACAAACATTCATCATCAACACACAAAGAAACACTTCATCCTTCAGTTTATCACAAACATTCAACATCAACACATAAAGGAACACTTCATCCTTCAGTTTATCACAAACATTCAACATCAACACATCAACACTTCATCCTTCAGTTCATCACAAACATTCAACATCAACACATAAAGGAACACTTCATCCATCAGTTTATCACAAACATTCATCAACACATAAAGGAACACTTCATCCTTCAGTTTATCACAAGCATTCATCAACAACACAAAAAGGAACACTTCATCCTTCAGTTTATCACAAACATTCATCAACACATAAAGGAACACTTCATCCTTCAGTTTATCACATTCATCATCAACACACAAAGAAACACTTCATCCTTCAGTTTATCACAAACATTCAACATCAACACATAAAGGAACACTTCATCCTTCAGTTTATCACAAACATTCATCATCAACACATAAAGAAACACTTCATCCTTCAGTTTATCACAAACATTCAACATCAACACATAAAGGAACACTTCATCCTTCAGTTTGTCACAAACATTCATCATCAACACACAAAGAAACACTTCATCCTTCAGTTTATCACAAACATTCAACATCAACACATAAAGGAACACTTCATCCTTCAGTTTATCACAAACATTCAACATCAACACATCAACACTTCATCCTTCAGTTCATCACAAACATTCAACATCAACACATAAAGGAACACTTCATCCATCAGTTTATCACAAACATTCATCAACACATAAAGGAACACTTCATCCTTCAGTTTATCACAAGCATTCATCAACAACACAAAAAGGAACACTTCATCCTTCAGTTTATCACAAACATTCATCAACACATAAAGGAACACTTCATCCTTCAGTTTATCACATTCATCATCAACACACAAAGAAACACTTCATCCTTCAGTTTATCACAAACATTCAACATCAACACATCAACACTTCATCCTTCAGTTCATCACAAACATTCAACATCAACACATAAAGGAACACTTCATCCATCAGTTTATCACAAACATTCATCATCAACACAAAGGAACACTTCATCCTTCAGTTTATCACAAGCATTCATCAACAACACAAAAAGGAACACTTCATCCTTCAGTTTATCACAAACATTCATCATCAACACATAAAGAAACACTTCATCCTTCAGTTTATCACAAACATTCATCAACACATAAAGAAACACTTCATCCTTCAGTTCATCACAAACATTCATCATCAACACATAAAGGAACACTTCATCCATCAGTTTATCACAAACATTCAACATCAACACATAAAGAAACACTTCATCCATCAGTTTATCAGAAACATTCAACATCAACACATAAAGAAACACTTCATCCTTCAGTTTATCAGAAACATTCATCAACAACACATAAAGAAACACTTCATCCTTCAGTTTATCACAAACATTCATCATCAACACATAAAGGAACACTTCATCCTTCAGTTTATCACAAACATTCAACATCAACACATAAAGGAACACTTCATCCTTCAGTTTATCAGAAACATTCATCATCAACACATAAAGAAACACTTCATCCTTCAGTTTATCACAAACATTCATCAACACATAAAGAAACACTTCATCCTTCAGTTTATCACAAACATTCATCATCAACACATAAAGGAACACTTCATCCTTCAGTTTATCACAAACATTCATCAACACATAAAGAAACACTTCATCCTTCAGTTTATCACAAACATTAATACAATTGATACAGTGACATCCCATTTATTGTGCCCACTATTTACTCCTAATACCAAAAAAAAATGAGTTTGACAACTTTCTATTATTTGCTGAAGAACAATCATTTTTATGTTTTGTTTAATTTAATTTAATTGAATAAGATTTTATAAGATTTTATAAGATTTGTAACTTGAAATGAGACGGCAGGGGGCGGTGATGCACCATTGGATACATCATTTATCTAACATGAAGAAGAAGAAGAGATACATCATCAGTCCTTCATCCAATCAGTGGAGTGGGCGCCGCATTAGTCCCCGCCCCCCAGAGAAACCGCCATCATGAAGTTAAAATGAGGAAACTGACAGATAAACACAGCCCGCTGCTCCATTACGAGGTAAACCTTTCATAGCTTCTCAGCTAACGCGAGCTAAGTGAACGTTTGAACATGTTGGGACCTTTTTGGTACCGCGCAATGTAAACGGCTCACATCGTTATTACTCTCTTAGCCGCGCGCTAACGTAACATTACGGTAACTAACACTGCGCTCAACTCAGCAGACACTTACATGTTAGTGCGCCTCTATGCTGAGATTCACGGTCAACGCATTCAATCGGCATAGATCGGGAGCGAGGGAAAGACTTTGGAAAGTTAGCGGAAAGATTAACGTGAGACAACATCCTGTTTTCAAAATAAGATGTCAACTAAGCGTATATACACATTTTATATGTGGAAATAATAAATGAATTATATTCACATGAAATGTAAAACCTGTCACCTGTATCTCGTGAGTTAAAGGGAAATTATGATTAAATTAAAGTATATAATATCTTATAAGCAACCCTCAAATCAAATAATATACACTTCATCCACACTTTAGTTGTATTTTCTCTTTCACTCACGAGCTGCAGGTAACATGTTTTACACTTAATGTGAATATAATTCATTTTATCTTCTTTCCATATATGCAAAATGCTTATACACTTTGTTATCTCATTTTGAAAACCGGATGTTGTCCCACGTCTGAACCGGATGTTGTCACGTTTATCTTTCCGCTAACTTTGCAAAGTGTCCTTCGCTCGCTCCCGATCTGTTCCGTTTGAATGTGTTTACCGTGAATTTCAGCATAGAGGCGCACTAGAATATAAGTGTCTGCTGAGTTGGGCGCATTGTAGCTAACGGCGGTGTTAGCAGGCAGTAGCTAGCTGTGTGGACGAGCAAACAGTGAGCTTTGTTTTGTTTGAGGACACAATAGTTAACAAAGGTTAACTTGAAGCATCAGACACCATTATTAATCTGTCGTTTTAAAGCACTACAGCTCCTTCCGGGTTAGACTTCATAGAAATAACACATTACTAGAAGATTGCATTACGGGTCAGCATGCATCTTATGAGTCAGACTATATGAACTAAAGAGCATTAATATGAGTTTTGAGAGACCTCACCCAAGATGCATATTCATCAATCCTACAGGCTCAATAATACAGATCCTGCAGCTTTGTGACGAAGCGTCTCATTCAAGTGTGTGGGGATGTTTTACTTTAACTTATTCAGCCAAATGAATACAGACCCTTTAATGTAAGACTTTACTCACGTAGATGAAGATTTATTTCTTCATAAAAGGCTCCATGAACACG
>NC_136642.1:1437263-1457263 GCF_949748355.1 Melanostigma gelatinosum | reverse complement strand
AATGAACTTTCAGATACCCATCAAAAATGGCAAAACGGAAGGTGGACACTGAGAACCGGGGGTTTCAAACAAGGTGGGAGTCGGAGTATATGTTCACGGAGGTAGCTGGAAAACCTGTGTGTCTTCTGTGTGGAGAAAGTGTGGCGGTACTGAAAGAGTATAATCTGAGACGACATTATGAAACGAAACACGCGGACAAAAACAAGAATATGGACATGGAACAAAGGCTACAAAAGGCAGAGGAATTAAAACGAGGCCTCAAATCTCGACAGGCTCTGTTCAAAAAAGCCAAATCACAAGGCCAGGCTGCTGTCAAGGCCAGTTTTATTTTGGCAGAAGAGATCGCTAAATCAGCCCGGCCATTTACGGAGGGGGATTTCATCAAAAACTGCATGATTAAAGTTTGTGACGAAGTTTGCCCAGAAAAAAGGCAACTCTTTTTAAATGTGAGTCTGAGCAGAAACACCATTGCCGAGAGAGTAGACCAGTTGTCCATCAATCTAAAAGAGCAGCTTGTGAAAAAGGGAAAAGATTTCATTGCATATTCCTTGGCTGTGGATGAGAGCACCGACATTTCTGACATTGCCCAGTTGTCAATTTTCATCCGCGGAGTGGACTCCAGCCTAAGCGTGACAGAGGAGTTTTTGGCTTTACGTCCTATGCATGGCACAACTACGGGGCATGATTTGTATGAAGAGGTGTCAAGATGTGTAAATGAGATGGAGCTGCCTTGGGAAAAACTCGTGGGTTTGACAACCGACGGAGCACCTGCGATGTGTGGACACAGGAGCGGACTGGTGGCGAAGATACGGGAAAAGATGCAAGAGGAAAACGCGACAGGTGAGCTGACAGCTTATCATTGTATCATACACCAGGAAGCGTTGTGCGGTAAAGCCTTGAAAATGGAGCATGTAATGAGCATCATCACGCGCACAGTTAACTTTATCAGAGCCAAAGGTTTGAATCACCGCCAGTTCAAGGCATTTCTGACGGAGTTAGAAACGGAGCATGGTGATTTGCCTTATCACACAGAGGTGCGATGGCTAAGCCAGGGAAAGGTGCTTCAAAGATGTTTCGAGCTTCGTGAGGAGATTTGTCTGTTCTTGGACAGCAAAGGGAAAGACACAACACAACTCCGAGACGAAATGTTTCTGTGTGAAATGGCTTTTCTGTGTGACATTACGAGTCATCTGAATGCAATGAACTTGCAGCTGCAGGGTCGGGATCATGTCATCTCTGATATGTACAGTACAGTGAAGGCATTTAAAACCAAACTGACTCTGTGGGAGACGCAGATGCGGAAAGAAAATTTGAGCCACTTTCCCAGCTGCCAGACCATGAAAGAGAAGCTCTCTACCAGTGCGTTCCCGAGCGCACAGTTGGCTGATAAAATAGGTATGCTTGCCGCTGACTTTCGACGCCGATTTGCTGACTTTGAAGCACAAAAAAGCAGGTTGGAACTGCTCGGTAACCCATTTGCTGTTGACGTGGAAAGCTCACCACCAAACCTCCAAATGGAGTTGATTGACCTCCAATGCAATGATGCACTGAGGGCAAAATATGCGGCAGTGGGTGCTGCGGAGTTCGCCCGTTTCCTCCCCGACACAATGCCCCAGCTGCGCATCCAGGCTGCTCAAACGTTGTCTATGTTTGGCAGCACATACCTGTGTGAACAACTGTTTTCTTTGATGAACCTGAACAAAACATCACACAGAAGTCGACTTACTGCTGAACACCTCCACTCAATTCTGAGGATTTCCTCAGCTCAGAGCCTTACCCCGAACATTGATGAACTTGTGGAAAAGATGGGACACCACCAAGTATCACCCTCAACCTCAAACAAGTGAACATTACTGTGCAATCACATATTTAGAGTTTTTACTCAGTTCAAGTTTAAAAGTTAAAGTTTAATATTTGTTTTCACTGCATGTTACTTCTCCTTAAACAAAGTGTTGTTTTTGATTAATAGATTTTTGCACTTTATTTTATTGTATTTCAATCCAATTATATTTTAAAAATATTTCAGTTGAGTGGATGATAGAAAATTGCTATTATTGTTTTTTTCTTTGAAGTAAATTTAGCCCACTTTTGCTAAAATAGAAAATATAGGCTACTGATGGTGCCTTGAATACCGGTTTCTTTCATTTAATGTTCATGTTATGGGGATTTTTATATAAAGGAAATTTGTCTTTTGTGTCTGTTGAAAATTAAAGATTACTGACAGAGCCATAAGAAAATATTGCTTTATTTATCTGATCATATTGGAATATATTTGTTAGGTTTTCAGTAGGTTCAATTAGGTTCACTAGACTATATGCGTCATTTAAAAAATTTTCAATGAACATTCGAACAGTCCGGCCCTCGGCTTGTAGCTAAATTTTTTATTTGGCCCTCCGTCCATTTGACTTTGACACCCCTGCTCTATATGAACCAGTCTCAGTCTAGTCCTGATCCTCTATCACAGGGATTCCCAAAGTGGGGTGCAGCTCGCACCTGGGGGTGCAGCTCGCGCACCCCTGGGGGTGCGCGAGCTGCCTCTAGGGGGTGCGCGAGAGGAAAAGTGTAATGGCGGTCTGATGGTGTAATAATATTAAATATAAAAAAAAAATGTAATTTTAATTTAAAAACTGTCAGGTGGGACATCTGAAGCTATCAGTCGTAAAAGAGGAGAGGGACAGAGAGAGAGAGAGGAATCGGAGGCGAGGGGAACGGAGAGGTGCGTTGGGAGAGACCGGGAGAAGAAATCGAGTCAGAGTCAGAGGAAGATGAGACGGAGGAGACCGAAAAGGAGGAAGGGATAGCACAGACAAATCAGGAGCACATTGGCCCATCGCGGAGTCAAGGTGAAAAAAGAGGAAACGAGAGTGAGCATCAGACTGGGAAAAAAAGAGGAAATATGATGAAAAGTATGTGTGTCTGGGCTTCACTTGGATTGGCAACGCAGATTCCCCAAAGCCACAGTGCGTGGTGTGCAGTGAGGTTCTGGCTAACAGTCTGAAGCTCTTATTTACGTCGCCACCTGAACACCAAGCATGCCAGTGCAAGTCAAAAGCCCCTTACATTGTTTATATCCAAATTGGAGGAGTTACAAAACAGCCAAAAACAACTGCAGTCTCATTCATGTGTTGGTCTATAAATGACGCACTACGGGCTTCATATCTGGTTACAGAATAGCGAGAAAGGGGCTACCGCACACAATCACTGAAGACGTGAGCTCACCAGCTGCCAGAGAGATGGTGGAATGTATGATTGGGGAGAAAGAAGCAAACAAGTTGGACATGATCCCGGTGTCCAACAACACTGTGTCGCCGCATCGATGCTTTGTCCGAAGACATCCTGGCTGCATTAGTCGCTCATTAATTGTAAATGAAATGTGATAATCTGCCTCTGAGCCTGTGCGTGTGTGCTCGCATCCGTATTGCTCTTTAAAAGTGACGCCTTGTGTCACTGAAAGTTATTGAAACTTTGTTGCAGTGTTTCAGGGCGTTTTCACACCTTCAGTTCGTTTGCTTTGTTGCAGTTGCTCCTTTGTTCGGTTTGTGTTCACACTGCAACATTTAACAGCGGACTAAATATTGTAAACAAATGCCACGCGCGAGCAAACTGTTCTCTCATTGGTCCGATTCTTATGCGGCTATGAAGGCTTAAAAGGCTCTGTTGCTTCTTTTTTTCTTTTTTTTATTAAGGGGGGGGGGGGGGTGCGCGAACCCAGTCGGGATGTAGAAGGGGGTGCGCGGCCTAAAAAGTTTGGGAACCGCTGCTCTATCAGACCGCCATCAGTACAGAGACCATCAGAGAGAAGATGGTCTGTTTCTATAGAGTTGTTCTTGATGCTCGTCATCGGAGCCACCGGGTCGGATTCTGGTGAAACCAGATGAACTCATGCAGGTTCACCAGAACCTCCTTCAGCTCAGACTCCAGCAGAGACCGGTCCACCGTGGACAGACCCAGATCCTCCAGCAGAGACCGGTCCACCGTGGACAGACCCAGATCCTCCAGCAGAGACCGGTCCACCGTGGACAGACCCAGATCCTCCAGCAGAGACCGGTCCACTGTGGACAGACCCAGATCTTCCAGCAGAGACCGGTCCACCGTGGACAGACCCAGATCCTCCAGCAGAGACCGGTCCACCGTGGACAGACCCAGATCCTCCAGCAGAGACCGGTCCACCGTGGACAGACCCAGATCCTCCAGCAGAGACCGGTCCACCGTGGACAGACCCAGATCCTCCAGCAGAGACCGGTCCACTGTGGACAGACCCAGATCTTCCAGCAGAGACCGGTCCACCGTGGACAGACCCAGATCCAGATCCAGCTTTACCTGGAGCTCCGGAGGGAGGAGGAGAGCTCAGCTCCCGGCAGCAGCGTCTCCTCCTCCTCCTCCTCCTCCTCCTCTTCCTCCGGGAGCAGAGCTCCTCTCTGCTGGAGACCCAGGACGTATTGCTGGACCCGCTGGAGGGAAGGGAGGCACGGCAGAACCAGGAGAACCAGGAGAACCAGGACTGAGAGGGTCAGACTGTCAGACCTGCTGCAGAGGTTTACTAAAGACTCTGGTGCTCAGAGACACTACCACTTTAGACCACAGGGGGCGACAGAATCCACACCACATGAAAGCTCCTCACAGTAACTTCAGAGCTTTGTTTGTCTCTCAGAAGTCTTGTGATGTTGTTGAGCTGATGTGTTTTTATTTTTAATTATTTTACAGCCCAAAAAGAAGAAACCGGCTCCGGCCAAACCTGCCGCCAAAATCAAGAAGGCCGACAGCAGCAGCAGCAAGACCAAGACAAACACAGGTGAGGTCATCAGGACGGGTTAGCTTCATGAGTGCTGATTGAACATCATGTGACCAAAACAAGTTCAGTGAGTGACCGTCACGATTCCTCTGACTTCAAATGGGAAACACTAAAACACAACACAGCAGAATTCAACAGGAGTGTTTTGTGCACTTTTATTTCAGTGCTGCTCTGTGAACAAAGGTGAATAACATTGTGTGTGAACACGTTGAACACATCAGGTTGTTGTGAGCAGCAGTGTTCTCTTCACACAGCAGCAGTTCTATCTCTTCTATATCTGTGCTCAGTGTGTGAAACGTTCCACTGCTGTGAACAGAACAACATGTTTCACACGTTCATCTACATGTGTGTGTTGAGTCTTCATCAGTCAGAGCATGTGATGCAGCTCTACTCTTCATCACTGTGATGCAGCTCTACTCTTCATCACTATGATGCAGCGCTACTCTTCATCACTGTGATGCAGCTCTACTCTTCATCACTATGATGCAGCGCTACTCTTCATCACTGTGATGGAGCTCTACTCTTCATCACTATGATGCAGCGCTACTCTTCATCACTGTGATGCAGCTCTACTCTTCATCACTATGATGCAGCGCTACTCTTCATCACTGTGATGCAGCTCTACTCTTCATCACTGTGATGCAGCTCTACTCTTCATCACTATGATGCAGCTCTACTCTTCATCACTGTGATGCTGCTCTACTCTTCATCACTATGATGCAGCTCTACTCTTCATCACTGTGATGCAGCTCTACTCTTCATCACTATGATGCAGCTCTACTCTTCATCACTGTGATGCTGCTCTACTCTTCATCACTATGATGCAGCTCTACTCTTCATCACTGTGATGCAGCTCTACTCTTCATCACTATGATGCAGCGCTACTCTTCATCACTATGATGCAGCTCTACTCTTCATCACTATGATGCAGCGCTACTCTTCATCACTGTGATGCAGCTCTACTCTTCATCACTGTGATGCAGCTCTACTCTTCATCACTATGATGCAGCGCTACTCTTCATCACTGTGATGCAGCTCTACTCTTCATCACTGTGATGCAGCTCTACTCTTCATCACTATGATGCAGCGCTACTCTTCATCACTGTGATGCAGCTCTACTCTTCATCACTGTGATGCAGCTCTACTCTTCATCACTATGATGCAGCTCTACTCTTCATCACTGTGATGCAGCTCTACTCTTCATCACTATGATGCAGCGCTACTCTTCATCACTGTGATGCAGCTCTACTCTTCATCACTGTGATGCTGCTCTACTCTTCATCACTATGATGCAGCTCTACTCTTCATCACTGTGATGCAGCTCTACTCTTCATCACTGTGATGCAGCGCTACTCTTCATCACTGTGATGCAGCTCTACTCTTCATCACTGTGATGCAGCTCTACTCTTCATCACTATGATGCAGCTCTACTCTTCATCACTGTGATGCAGCTCTACTCTTCATCACTATGATGCAGCGCTACTCTTCATCACTATGATGCAGCTCTACTCTTCATCACTGTGATGCAGCTCTACTCTTCATCACTGTGATGCAGCTCTACTCTTCATCACTGTGATGCAGCTCTACTCTTCATCACTATGATGCAGCTCTACTCTTCATCAGTGTGATGCAGCGCTACTCTTCATCACTATGATGCAGCTCTACTCTTCATCACTGTGATGCAGCTCTACTCTTCATCACTGTGATGCAGCTCTACTCTTCATCACTATGATGCAGCTCTACTCTTCATCACTATGATGCAGCTCTACTCTTCATCACTGTGATGCAGCTCTACTCTTCATCACTGTGATGCAGCTCTACTCTTCATCACTGTGATGCAGCGCTACTCTTCATCACTGTGATGCAGCTCTACTCTTCATCACTATGATGCAGCTCTACTCTTCATCACTGTGATGCAGCTCTACTCTTCATCACTGTGATGCAGCTCTACTCTTCATCACTATGATGCAGCTCTACTCTTCATCAGTGTGATGCAGCTCTACTCTTCATCACTGTGATGCAGCTCTACTCTTCATCACTATGATGCAGCTCTACTCTTCATCACTATGATGCAGCTCTACTCTTCATCAGTGTGATGCAGCTCTACTCTTCATCACTGTGATGCTGCTCTACTCTTCATCACTATGATGCAGCTCTACTCTTCATCACTGTGATGCTGCTCTACTCTTCATCACTGTGATGCAGCTCTACTCTTCATCACTATGATGCAGCTCTACTCTTCATCAGTGTGATGCAGCTCTACTCTTCATCACTGTGATGCAGCTCTACTCTTCATCACTATGATGCAGCTCTACTCTTCATCACTATGATGCAGCTCTACTCTTCATCAGTGTGATGCAGCTCTACTCTTCATCACTGTGATGCTGCTCTACTCTTCATCACTATGATGCAGCTCTACTCTTCATCACTATGATGCAGCTCTACTCATCATCACTATGATGCAGCTCTACTCTTCATCACTATGACGCTGCTCTACTCTTCATCACTATGATGCAGCTCTACTCTTCATCACTATGATGCAGCTCTACTCTTCATCACTATGATGCAGCTCTACTCTTCATCACTATGACGCAGCTCTACTCTTCATCACTATGATGCAGCTCTACTCTTCATCAGTGTGATGCAGCTCTACTCTTCATCACTGTGATGCAGCGCTACTCTTCATCACTGTGATGCAGCTCTACTCTTCATCACTGTGATGCAGCTCTACTCTTCATCACTGTGATGCAGCGCTACTCTTCATCACTATGATGCTGCTCTACTCTTCATCACTGTGATGCAGCTCTACTCTTCATCACTGTGATGCAGCTCTACTCTTCATCACTATGACGCAGCTCTACTCTTCATCACTATGACGCAGCTCTACTCTTCATCACTATGATGCAGCTCTACTCTTCATCACTGTGATGCAGCTCTACTCTTCATCACTGTGATGCAGCTCTACTCTTCATCACTATGATGCTGCTCTACTCTTCATCACTATGATGCAGCTCTACTCTTCATCACTATGATGCTGCTCTACTCTTCATCACTATGATGCAGCTCTACACTTCATCACTGTGATGCAGCTCTACTCTTCATCACTATGATGCAGCTCTACTCTTCATCACTGTGATGCAGCTCTACTCTTCATCAGTGTGATGCAGCTCTACTCTTCATCACTGTGATGCAGCTCTACACTTCATCACTGTGATGCAGCTCTACACTTCATCACTGTGATGCAGCTCTACTCTTCATCACTATGATGCAGCTCTACTCTTCATCACTGTGATGCAGCTCTACTCTTCATCACTGTGATGCAGCTCTACTCTTCATCACTGTGATGCAGCTCTACTCTTCATCACTGTGATGCAGCTCTACTCTTCATCACTGTGATGCAGCTCTACTCTTCATCACTATGATGCAGCTCTACTCTTCATCACTGTGATGCAGCTCTACTCTTCATCACTGTGATGCAGCTCTACTCTTCATCACTGTGATGCAGCTCTACTCTTCATCACTGTGATGCAGCTCTACTCTTCATCACCATGATGCTGTAACTCAGAGGTGATGAAGGTGACCCAGCTCTACTCTTCATCACTGTGATGCTGCTCTACTCTTCATCACTATGATGCAGCTCTACTCTTCATCACTGTGATGCAGCTCTACTCTTCATCACTGTGATGCAGCTCTACTCTTCATCACTATGATGCAGCTCTACTCTTCATCACTGTGATGCAGCTCTACTCTTCATCACTGTGATGCAGCTCTACTCTTCATCACTGTCATGCAGCTCTACTCTTCATCACTGTCATGCAGCTCTACTCTTCATCGCTGTGATGCAGCTCTACTCTTCATCGCTGTGATGCAGCTCTACTCTTCATCACTGTGATGCAGCTCTACTCTTCATCACTGTGATGCAGCTCTACTCTTCATCACTGTGATGCAGCTCTACTCTTCATCACTGTGATGCAGCTCTACTCTTCATCACTGTGATGCAGCTCTACTCTTCATCACCATGATGCTGTAACTCAGAGGTGATGAAGGTGACCCAGCTCTACTCTTCATCACTGTGATGCTGCTCTACTCTTCATCACTATTATGCTGCTCTACTCTTCATCACTGTGATGCTGCTCTACTCTTCATCACTATTATGCTGCTCTACTCTTCATCACTGTGATGCTGCTCTACTCTTCATCACTATTATGCTGCTCTACTCTTCATCACTATGATGCTGCTCTACTCTTCATCACTATTATGCTGCTCTACTCTTCATCACTATGATGCTGCTCTACTCTTCATCACTATTATGCTGCTCTACTCTTCATCACTATGATGCTGCTCTACTCTTCATCACTATTATGCTGCTCTACTCTTCATCACTATTATGCTGCTCTACTCTTCATCACTGTGATGCTGTGACTCAGGTGATGAAGGTGACCCAGCTCTACTCTTCATCACTATGATGCTGCTCTACTCTTCATCACTATGATGCTGTGACTCAGGTGATGAAGGTGACCCAGCTCTACTCTTCATCACTATGATGCTGTGACTCAGGTGATGAAGGTGACCCAGCTCTACTCTTCATCACTGTGATGCTGTGACTCAGAGGTGATGAAGGTGACCCAGCTCTACTCTTCATCACTGTGATGCTGTGACTCAGGTGATGAAGGTGACCCAGCTCTACTCTTCATCACTGTGATGCTGTGACTCAGAGGTGATGAAGGTGACCCAGCTCTACTCTTCATCACTATGATGCTGTGACTCAGGTGATGAAGGTGACCCAGTGATGTCCAGTAGTCTCCAGTGAGAGCAGCAGCTGCTGCTGGTTGTAACGCGTGGCTTTAGTCGTCCTCTCCTTCAACACAACTCGTGTGTTCTTCTGCTGACGGTGCGTCTTGAGGCTCATACGTGACGTCATTCGTTGAGATCCTAAAGCTGCGTTCACAACAAACGCGACGTGAACGTTCCTCAGACCGACATCTCCCACAACACCAACCTGCAGTTTGTCTCCACCTCTCTGTAGCATGTTAGCTTGTGTTGCTGACACATTTCATGTTAATGGAGTTTGTAACCTGTGTTTAAGAATGTGGTCTTCTACTCATTGTGTGGTGAGTTTAAGACCCTGAAGAAGCTCAGGAGGTTTTACCCCCCCCCCCTGTTTGTGTCTCTCGTCCTGCAGCAGACAACAGTTCAGACGACGAGCCGCTCATCAAGATGATGGAGAAGTCTCCGAGTGACGAGCAGCTGAAGGAGACGGTGAAGAGTCTGCTGAAGGAGGCCGACCTGGAGGAGATGACCATGAAGAGGATCTGTCAGAGGGTGAGGAGAGAGAGGGAGAGAGGGAGGCAGAGAGGGAGACGTTGCATGTTATTCCATCATATTGTGTTTTTTAATCTTAATAATGAATCATTTGTTGTGTTTTTAGGTGTTTGACACTTACCCAGACCACGACCTGAGCAGCAAGAAGGACTACATCAAACACACCGTCAAATCTGTGAGCACACACACACACACACACACACACAAGTATGTGTACTAGTATAATAATGTGTTTAGAGCTCGTGTTATGAAGTTAAACATCATAATTCATCTCGAATATCTATTTTATATTAACATGAAAACATCTCCTTCAAACTACTGGATTCATTCAAGTTCATCACCGAAACTACATCTTACAGATTACATGTGAACTTTATTTACACTCTGATGGTTAACGGTAAAACTTTATTTACACTCTGATGGTTAACGGTAAAACTTTATTTACACTCTGATGGTTAACGGTAACACTTTATTTACACTCTGATGGTTAACGGTAACACTTTATTTACACTCTGATGGTTAACGGTAACACTTTATTTACACTCTGATGGTTAACGGTAAAACTTTATTTACACTCTGATGGTTAACGGTAACACTTTATTTACACTCTGATGGTTAACGGTAAAACTTTATTTACACTCTGATGGTTAACGGTAAAACTTTATTTACACTCTGATGGTTAACGGTAACACTTTATTTACACTCTGATGGTTAACGGTAACACTTTATTTACACTCTGATGGTTAACGGTAAAACTTTATTTACACTCTGATGGTTAACGGTAAAACTTTATTTACACTCTGATGGTTAACGGTAAAACTTTATTTACACTCTGATGGTTAACGGTAACACTTTATTTACACTCTGATGGTTAACGGTAAAACTTTATTTACACTCTGATGGTTAACGGTAAAACTTTATTTACACTCTGATGGTTAACGGTAACACTTTATTTACACTCTGATGGTTAACGGTAACACTTTATTTACACTCTGATGGTTAACGGTAACACTTTATTTACACTCTGATGGTTAACGGTAACACTTTATTTACACTCTGATGGTTAACGGTCACACTTTATTTACACTCTGATGGTTAACGGTAACACTTTATTTACACTCTGATGGTTAACGGTAACACTTTATTTACACTCTGATGGTTAACGGTAACACTTTATTTACACTCTGATGGTTAACGGTCACACTTTATTTACACTCTGATGGTTAACGGTCACACTTTATTTACACTCTGATGGTTAACGGTCACACTTTATTTACACTCTGATGGTTAACGGTCACACTTTATTTACACTCTGATGGTTAACGGTCACACTTTATTTACACTCTGATGGTTAACGGTCACACTTTATTTACACTCTGATGGTTAACGGTCACACTTTATTTACACTCTGATGGTTAACGGTAACACTTTATTTACACTCTGATGGTTAACGGTAACACTTTATTTACACTGATGGTTAACGGTAACACTTTATTTACACTGATGGTTAACGGTCACACTTTATCTACACTCTGATGGTTAACGGTAACACTTTATTTACACTGTGATGTTAACGTTAAAACTTTATTTACACTCTGATGGTTAACGTTAACTTTATTTACACTCTGATGGTTAACGGTAAAACTTTATTTACACTGTGATGGTTAACGCTAAACTTGATGGTTGACGGTAAACGTTTACCGTTAACCATCACAGTGTAAATAAAGTTTAATGTTAACCATCAGAGTGTAAATAAAGTTTTACTGACTCAGTAGAACATGTGTTTCTAGTCTCTGATCATGTTTCATTGTAAACAACCAATCAGAGGAGAGCTAGTAACGTTAGCAGCACCGCTAACGGCTAACCAACGGAGGTTCACTTCAGTTACACTATGATGCCTTCAGGCTCTGCTCAGTGAACATGAGTACTGACTGAAGGTTCATTATAACGTTATCATGATGTGTTCACATGTCATCTGTGAAATGTAGTTTTGGTGATAAACGTGAATGAATCCAGTAGTTTGAAGGAGATGTTTTCACGTTAATATGAAGTTCAACTTCATAACACGAGCTCTAAGCTCATTATTATACTTCATGAAACATAATGACTGTAAAAATATCATCTTTTATTTACTAATCATTTTCAGTATTTTTGATGTTTTACTGACTTCAGAGTTTCAATGATTAGTTTGATAAAAACAACTCTTGAATGTTGTTTTACAACTTTCTGACGTTTCATAAAATAAACATATTGATTAATTAACAGGGCTGTTGTAATTATTATTGTTTTTATTATTATTGTTTCCTCACAGATGATCTGAAGAAGTTCAACGCCCCAGAAAACAAAACCTTCTTTTCATTCGTTTCATCGTTTTCTACATTGTTCTGTTGTTTATTGTTGTGTATCTTGTGTATAGATTTCAGATTAAAGTTCGTCGTCAACAAGTTTAACGTTTTCTGGCAGATTCATGACAAAAAAGACAAGAGGCTCAGAAGTAGTTTTTCTTTGTGTGAAAGTCTTTCTTTAGATTTGTACATAATGTTTCTAATTAGCTGAAACTATTTTTGATGAACTCATGATGTTGTTTGTCTCTTTCAAACATTAATGTACAATTTAAACCGTTTAAAATGTGTTGAATAATTATCTGATGAATAAAATAACTTTTTTTTTATCTGAATTGTCTCGACGTGGTTTCACTTCTCTTCCTGCGAAAACATCGACGACCCAAAAATGAATTTAATGAAACTACGACGAGGAAGAGACGAGAGGAGACGAGGAAGAGAGGAGAGGAGACGAGAGGAGACGAGGAGAGACGAGACGCTGAAACATGGAAATAGTAATTTCTTACAATTTGGCACAAATGTCCACCTGGACTCATTTATTTAATTAATATGCTAATTATGACAATTTCACACAGTCTAAAAGGATAAACGTATGTTTTGGACCGACGTGGATGAAAACTGATTATAATCTGTATTTTTACTTTTAATGATGCTAAACTGAATATTTACACAATTCATCAGAACCTGAAGTGATTTTTATATCAAAAATTATAAAATGATTTAATTTATAATTAAACGTGAAGCAGAAAAAGCAAATAAAGGGTCTGGGTCTGTCCTCGTGGACCGGTCTCTGCTGGAGGGTCTGGGTCTGTCCTCGTGGACCGGTCTCTGCTGGAGGATCTGGGTCTGTCCTCGGTGGACCGGTGTCTGCTGGAGGATCTGGGTCTGTCCACGGTGGACCGGTCTCTGCTGGAGGATCTGGGTCTGTCCACGGTGGACCGGTCTCTGCTGGAGGATCTGGGTCTGTCCTCGGTGGACCGGTGTCTGCTGGAGGATCTGGGTCTGTCCACGGTGGACCGGTCTCTGCTGGAGGATCTGGGTCTGTCCACGGTGGACCGGTCTCTGCTGGAGGGTCTGGGTGTCCACACTGGTAACCCTGTTGTTTAACGGCACAACGCTATGCATTGTGGGTAACAAGACGGCAGAAATGTGGACTTGAAGAAAGTCAGTTTTTACACCTTTTGTAACTTTCAGACGTCGCTAATATTCACAGACTAAAAGTCTTAAAAATCTACATTGTAGTAAATATTTATCAGCCAAATCAAATGTTCAACCGTTGTGTCTTTATTATACATTTAGTACTCGTTTCTTCACAGGGTTGTATGAAGGTAAGACAGTAGTTTATGAAGATGAGATATAAGTTTACAGTTGTAGTTTACTCCCCCTCCTCCGTTAAAGAGCCTCTGAATGAGTCCTGATCCCGGACCGTCGGCACTAAAGGAAACGTCTCTGCTGAACATGAACATGTTGAATCTGGAACAAACGACATAAAGTAAATATTCTACTTTCTTCATTGACGTGACGGTCCAGTGTGAGTCCTGATCCTGCAGGATCCAGACCAGGTTGTTGGTTTTCCTCCCGTCATTGTTCCAGATCCGTGTTTTGTCGTTTACTCCACACTTTAGCGGGTCGTTCCTTCCCGTAGACGTGCATGGTGGTGAATGTCTTTTTGTTCAGAAGTGACGAGTCCTCTGACGTTCTCGTCTCCTCGTCCCCTCTGTCCTCCTCGTCCCCTCGTCCGTCTTCTCATTGGCTGTCGCTCTCTCCCAGCAGCCAATAGGTGGTCATCTTCCCTTTGCCCTTGACCTCGATGTCTCCTCTCCTCTCCAGCTGGAAGCAGTTGAACTCCAGCAGGACGTCGCGAGTCGCCGCCGACACGTGAATCTTCAGCGCTGCACGGACAAAATGAAAGACGTGATTCTAGGAAACACTGAAGTCCTCAGCAGCGGTCTACAGAAGCACACATCTGGTTCATGGTTCAGTGAGTCCTTTGTCTCGTGTTCAGCTCTGACCTTCTCCGCTGGACTCCATGCGAGACGACGTGTTGACGGTGTCTCCGAACAAACAGTAACGAGGCATCTTCAGACCGACCACGCCCGCACACACCGGACCTGCAACACAAAGCATACCTGTATATGTACATCTACATGCTGTACATGTACATACTGTGCATATACTGTACATGTACATGTATATACTGTATATGCACAGTATGTACATGTACATGCTGTACATGTACATACTGTGCATATACTGTACATGTACATGTACATACTGTGCATATACCAGGGGTTCTTAACCTTTTTGACCTCGGGACCCAACTGTTCAAGTACAAAGTGTCCCGGGGCCCACTCTGACTATATGCATCAAAAGTGTCAGACAACCTGCAGGTCATACAGAAACAGAGCAGTGGGCCTTTGGAGTCAGTACAAATTTAAGATTTTTGTCCGCATAAAATAAAAAAGTATGTTTCAGTATAAATAACTGCCGGTGGCTGTATCTGTACAGGTAAAGGACAGTATAGGGCTGTAACTACACTATCAGTGAACAACTGCCTCACATTTGAAGAAGATTGGACAAAGTATGACCATTCTACAGAGTTTCTTCATGAAGAGATCCAGGCGGAGCTCTAAAAGGACATTTGGAGACCCAAATGGACACATGGTAACCACATGATATTCTGACACACTAAAGGTGTTTCTCCCTTTATATTGTGATTTTATATTATTTCCCTTTTATTATTAGCCTTTGCAAATTGCAAAAACTATGTATATATGGTCGAAGACATGGTGTGTGAGTAGCGGACTTGCTGTGCTTAATGGCTGAGACCGAGCGCACGAACGAGAATGAGAATAGCTCAGTTACGCAAACGTTGGTTGACAGCTTATGGAAGAGGAGTATAAGGTTTGTACTATAAGTACTAGCGTTTTCTGAAGGCAGGAGCTCCATGGTAACATCCGCTAGCACGTTGTCGGGTCTGTAATGTGTCTTTTTCCGTCGAAATGCTGCAAGACACGACTTGCAGCGGTTATGGCGACTTTGGACAGTGTGTGTGTGGGCTCCTTTTGTGGAGAAACTATAAGAAATGAAAGAAAACCGATGATTTCTTTGCAAGGATGAGGATTTTGGGCATGCTGGGATACCTAACACGGACATGTTTTGTGACGTATCTGCGCAAACAAGCCGTAGGACCGGAAGGGGAGGGGATCGAGGATGCCGGTGTTGAACAGGCAAAACCCTTGTTAAATAAATGAGATGATAGAATGTGATGATCACAAAGACATTTATTATCATGTGTATGTAAACCTGCACACACAACAAGAAGCTCAACAGACTTTCCCACGAGCGTTGGATGTTTCGTCGCTACGTGTCTCTTTAGTTTTGAAGGCTTCAGAGCTTCGTTTGATAGCATTAGCTCACATTCCACACACTGAGCCCTCGGCTCTGCCTCGTTGCCTCCGTTCACAAAGCCGTACTGAAGAAAGTCAGGGTTGTACTTGCGCACACATTTAGACTTTTGGGGGGTATGGCACCACTGTCGTCTTCATTGTTTCTTTTTAATAACTTATCCATAACTTTCGCTACAGGCTAGCGGCTAGCTGAGTGTCTTCTTCTGCTTATTGCAGCTTGTTAAACAACTGACTGACGCATTACCGCCACCAGGTGGTGGGAAGCTGTATTGTAACTGAGCGTCTCATGGATAACAGTGATATCTCTGGTGTCTTCCCGTACATATACAGTATATGTACATACTGTGTATATACTGTATATGTACAGTATATACATATACAGTATATGTACAGTATATACATATACAGTATATGTACAGTATGTACATATACTGTATATGTATATACTGTATATGTACATACATGTACATATACAGTATATACATATACAGTACATGTACATGTACATATACAGTACATGTACATGTATGTACATGTACTGTATATGTATATACTGTATATGTACATGTATGTACATATACAGTATATGTACATACTGTACATATACTGTATATGTACATGTATGTACATATACTGTATATGTATATACTGTATATGTACATGTATGTACATGTACTGTATATGTATATACTGTATATGTACATGTATGTACATATACAGTATATGTACATACTGTACATATACTGTATATGTACAGTATGTACATATACTGTATATGTACATATACTGTATATGTACATGTATGTACATAGTTGATCTGTGACGAGGTCAGAACAGGAGAATACAGATGTTTGTTGATCTACAAGGATCCAGAATTTCAACGACCCTGAAGTCAGTAATAAATGTTTACGTGAAATACTTTTACTTTATTCGAGTAATTTATCGTGTTTTTGTGCTCGTCTACAAGGCTGCAGACTGTTGTTTTACCACCGTCCCAATAATAAGTATCCATATGTCTGTATGTGTGTATATATACAGACATATGACGTTTCTCACGATCTTTTGTTGACAGTCACAACTGTGTGTGTGTGTGTGTGTGTGTGTGTGTGTGTATGTCAATGTTGACACATTAAAGTTTGGTTTCACATTTCAGGGAGGAGTTATTTCTCCTTCATCACGGTTCTCCAAATGTCAGGAGCCGCTGATGAACCGTAATGTGAGCCTTCCAGCGGAGAACCCTGGAACCTGTGTAGCTGCACGAGGACATGAAGAACCTGATGTCCAGCGATGCACTCGTATCTTCCTGTTACATTCTAATTCATTTGGAGATCTCAAAATCACAAATATGCATCGGAACAGAATAAACTCCCCAAAAACAACTTTAAATGGAAAGAAGAAGAAAGGTGGTGAACAGAGCAGGATGGACACGTAGTTCTAGAACATCACATGTTTATGATTGCTGCTGATGAGAAAGATGTACATATTATTTCCTGTGTTTAACGTGTCTTTGTGTACTTGTACTCTCACCGCTGTGGATCCCGATCCTCAGCCTCAGCTGCTGCTCTGATCGGTGGCAGATCTTGAAGGAGCGGACGGCGTCCAGCAGGGCGAGCGCCATGCGGGCGATCTCTCTGCCGTGCAGCGTCCCGTTCCTCACCGGCAGCCCCGACACCACCATGTAGGCGTCGCCGATGGTCTCCACCTGCGGAGCCGTTCAAGATCACAGTTTAGTCTGATAATAATATATACTATGGACTATATACTATATATATAAAGAAGTATTTAATACTTTTGAAACATGTTCATGTCTCTGAATATGTCACCTTGTAAACATCAAAGTTGTCGATGATGGCGTCGAAACAGGTGTAGAGATCGTTGAGCAGAGTCACCACCTGCAGAGACACAACAGCCAGCTGTTACCCACTGATCCAGATGTGCACAGGATGTGTGTGTGTGTGTGTGTGTGTGAGAGAGAGAGAGAGAGAGAGAGAGAGAGAGAGAGAGAGAGAGAGAGAGAGAGAGAGAGAGAGAGAGAGAGAGAGAGTGTGTGTGTGACTCACCTGCATCGGCGTGCTCTCTGCAGAGATGGCGGTGAAACCGACGATGTCGCTGAAGTAGATGGTGACGGAGTCAAAGGCCTCGGCCTGAACCGTCTCACCGCGCTTCAGCTGCTCCGCTACTGAGCTGGGGGGGTACACAGTATAGTATGTACACAGTATAGTATGTACGCAGTATAGCATGTACGCAGTATAGCATGTACGCAGTATAGGATGTACGCAGTATAGTATGTAATATCTAATGAGTATTCTGTGGTAGTACTGTGGTGGTGGAAGTGATCCTCACTGTGGTAGTATCTGGTAGAGCAGTGCTTCAGCCTTGCGTTTCTCCTCGTGATAGGCTTGTGTTCGCTCCTCCACCAGCTCCTCCAGGTTGTTGGCGTATTGCTCCATACGGGACAGCAGGTTGTCCAGGATGTTGGTCCTCGACTCCCTGAACACACACACACGCACGCACGCACGCACGCACACACGCACACACAAACACACACTCACGCACACATACACACACACGCACGCACACACACACGCAAACACGCACGCATACACACACACGCACGCACACACACACACACACACAGAGTTCATTTTTGATCCCATATAAACTGCTGCTGTGTGATAAACAGTGACCAGCTGTTTTTAAAGATACGAGGTTTGTTTATTTACTGTAGAAGTACACGAAACATGTGCAGTCATATCGTATCTTAACCATATCTCATCGTATCTCATCTCATCGTATCTCATCTCATTGTATCTCATCTCATCGTATCTCATCTCATCGTATCTCATCTCATTGTATCTCATCTCATCGTATCTCATCTCATTGTATCTCATCTCATCGTATCTCATCTCATCGTATCTCATCTCATCTCATCATATCTCATCGTATCTCATCTCATCGTATCTCATCTCATCTCATCGTATCTCATCTCATCGTATCTCATCTCATCTCATCTCATCTCATCTCATCATATCTCATCGTATCTCATCTCATCTCATCGTATCTCATCTCATCTCATCGTATCTCATCGTATCTCATCTCATCTCATCTCATCATATCTCATCTCATCGTATCTCATCTCATCTCATCGTATCTCATCGTATCTCATCTCATCTCATCTCATCATATCTCATCTCATCGTATCTCATCTCATCGTATCTCATCTCATCTCATCGTATCTCATCTCATCGTATCTCATCGTATCTCATCTCATCTCATCTCATCATATCTCATCTCATCGTATCTCATCGTATCTCATCTCATCTCATCTCATCACATCTCATCTCATCGTATCTCATCGTATCTCATCTCATCATATCTCATCTCATCTCATCATATCTCATCGTATCTCATCTCATCGTATCTCATCTCATCTCATCTCATCATATCTCATCTCATCGTATCTCATCTCATCATATCTCATCGTATCTCATCTCATCGTATCTCATCTCATCTCATCGTATCTCATCTCATCGTATCTCATCTCATCTCATCTCATCTCATCATATCTCATCGTATCTCATCTCATCTCATCATATCTCATCGTATCTCATCTCATCTCATCGTATCTCATCTCATCGTATCTCATCGTATCTCATCTCATCTCATCGTATCTCATCGTATCTCATCTCATCGTATCTCATCTCATCGTATCTCATCTCATCTCATCTCATCGTATCTCATCGTATCTCATCTCATCGTATCTCATCTCATCGTATCTCATCGTATCTCATCTCATCTCATCGTATCTCATCGTATCTCATCTCATCGTATCTCATCTCATCGTATCTCATCGTATCTCATCTCATCTCATCTCATCGTATCTCATCTCATCGTATCTCATCTCATCTCATCGTATCTCATCTCATCTCATCGTATCTCATCTCATCGTATCTCATCTCATCTCATCGTATCTCATCTCATCGTATCTCATCTCATCTCATCTCATCGTATCTCATCTCATCTCATCGTATCTCATCTCATCGTATCTCATCTCATCTCATCGTATCTCATCTCATCGTATCTCATCTCATCGTATCTCATCTCATCTCATCTCATCATATCTCATCTCATCTC
>NC_136642.1:1427263-1432263 GCF_949748355.1 Melanostigma gelatinosum | reverse complement strand
ACACTCTGATGGTTAACGTTAAACTTTATTTACACTGTGATGGTTAACATTAAACTTTATTTACACTGTGATGGTTAACGTTAAACTTTATTTACACTGTGATGGTTAACGTTAAACTTTATTTACACTCTGATGGTTAACGTTAAACTTCATTTACACTCTGATGGTTAACGTTAAACTTTATTTACACTGTGATGGTTAACGTTAAACTTTATTTACACTGTGATGGTGAACGTTAAACTTTATTTACACTGTGATGGTTGACGTTAAACTTTATTTACACTCTGATGGTTAACGTTAAACTTTATTTACACTGTGATGGTGAACGTTAAACTTTATTTACACTGTGATGGTTGACGTTAAACTTTATTTACACTGTGATGGTTGACGTTAAACTTTATTTACACTGTGATGGTTAACGTTAAACTTTATTTACACTGTGATGGTGAACGTTAAACTTTATTTACACTGTGATGGTTGACGTTAAACTTTATTTACACTGTGATGGTTGACGTTAAACTTTATTTACACTGTGATGGTTGACGTTAAACTTTATTTACACTGTGATGGTTAACGTTAAACTTTATTTACACTGTGATGGTTAACGTTAAACTTTATTTACACTGTGATGGTTGACGTTAAACTTTATTTACACTGTGATGGTTGACGTTAAACTTTATTTACACTGTGATGGTTGACGTTAAACTTTATTTACACTGTGATGGTTAACGTTAAACTTTATTTACACTGTGATGGTTGACGTTAAACTTTATTTACACTGTGATGGTTGACGTTAAACTTTATTTACACTGTGATGGTTAACGATAAATTGTATTTACACTGTGATGGTTAACGTTAAACTTTATTTACACTCTGATGGTTAACGTTAAACTTTATTTACACTGTGATGGTGAACGTTAAACTTTATTTACACTGTGATGGTTAACGTTACACTTTATTTACACTGATGGTTAACGTTAAACTTTATTTACACTGATGGTTAACGTTAAACTTTATTTACACTGATGGTTAACGTTAAACTTTATTTACACTCTGATGTTAACGTTAAACTTTATTTACACTCTGATGTTAACGTTAAACTTTATTTACACTCTGATGGTTAACGTTAAACTTTATTTACACTCTGATGTTAACGTTAAACTTTATTTACACTGTGATGGTTAATGTTAAACTGTATTTACACTGTGATGGTTAACGTTACACTTTATTTACACTGATGGTTAACGTTAAACTTTATTTACGCTGATGGTTAACGTTAAACTTTATTTACACTCTGATGTTAACGTTAAACTTTATTTACACTCTGATGGTTAACGTTAAACTTTATTTACACTGATGGTTAACGTTAAACTTTATTTACACTCTGATGTTAACGTTAAACTTTATTTACACTCTGATGTTAACGTTAAACTTTATTTACACTCTGATGGTTAACGTTAAACTTTATTTACACTGATGGTTAACGTTAAACTTTATTTACACTGATGGTTAACGTTAAACTTTATTTACACTGATGGTTAACGTTAAACTTTATTTACACTCTGATGTTAACGTTAAACTTTATTTACACTCTGATGGTTAACGTTAAACTTTATTTACACTCTGATGTTAACGTTAAACTTTATTTACACTGTGATGGTTAATGTTAAACTGTATTTACACTGTGATGGTTAACGTTACACTTTATTTACACTGATGGTTAACGTTAAACTTTATTTACGCTGATGGTTAACGTTAAACTTTATTTACACTCTGATGTTAACGTTAAACTTTATTTACACTCTGATGGTTAACGTTAAACTTTATTTACACTGATGGTTAACGTTAAACTTTATTTACACTCTGATGTTAACGTTAAACTTTATTTACACTCTGATGTTAACGTTAAACTTTATTTACACTCTGATGGTTAACGTTAAACTTTATTTACACTCTGATGTTAACGTTAAACTTTATTTACACTCTGATGGTTAACGTTAAACTTCATTTACACTCTGATGGTTAACGTTAAACTTTATTTACACTCTGATGTTAACGTTAAACTTTATTTACACTCTGATGGTTAACGTTAAACTTTATTTACACTCTGATGGTTAACGTTAAACTTTATTTACACTCTGATGTTAACGTTAAACTTTATTTACACTCTGATGTTAACGTTAAACTTTATTTACACTCTGATGGTTAACGTTAAACTTCATTTACACTCTGATGGTTAACGTTAAACTTTATTTACACTGTGATGGTTAACGTTAAACTTTATTTACAGTCTGATGGTTAACGTTAAACTTTATTTACACTCTGATGGTTAACGTTAAACTTTATTTACAGTCTGATGGTTAACGTTAAACTTTATTTACACTCTGATGGTGAACGTTAAACTTCATTTACACTCTGATGGTTAACGTTAAACTTTATTTACACTGTGATGGTTAACGTTAAACTTTATTTACACTGTGATGGTTAACGTTAAACTTTATTTACAGTCTGATGGTTAACGTTAAACTTTATTTACACTCTGATGGTGAACGTTAAACTTTATTTACACTCAGATGGTTAACGATAAACTTTATTTACACTCTGATGGTGAACGTTAAACTTCATTTACACTCTGATGGTTAACGTTAAACTTTATTTACACTGTGATGGTTAACGTTAAACTTCATTTACACTCTGATGGTTAACGTTAAACTTTATTTACACTGTGATGGTTAACGTTAAACTTTATTTACACTGTGATGGTTAACGTTAAACTTTATTTACAGTCTGATGGTTAACGTTAAACTTTATTTACACTCTGATGGTGAACGTTAAACTTTATTTACACTCAGATGGTTAACGATAAACTTTATTTACACTCTGATGGTGAACGTTAAACTTTATTTACACTCAGATGGTTAACGATAAACTTTATTTACACTCTGATGGTGAACGTTAAACTTTATTTACACTCAGATGGTTAACGATAAACTGTGTTAGGTTATTAATCCGTGGTTCACATCCATAACACCACTAATAAATATGTTACCAACCATGAATGAATATTAAAGTATTGAAAGCGTACTGAACTGAACTGAACACATTCTAAATTAAACAACGATTGACGAACGTTAACTTATTTCTGCACTGACTTGTGAGGCAGACGGGGTTGTCATTCTTGAAGCCACAGACGGGAACATCTGGAGGAATAACTCCACCCGGCCAGTGCAGCGTTGTTCCAGGTGTGGCAGTCAGCTGCTCCTCTGAGCTGTTGTACACCAAAACAATCTGGAATAAAACAAACGAGACCAAGAATAAGATGACGTAAACTGTGAGGTTTTAGGACTTGAGTTCATGAAAGTCAGAGTATATGCAGATGACGCGCTTCTTCGCCTTTTTAAAAATCATTTCTCATTCTAAGCTGCATATCAATTTTTTTATCTCTGATATATGTGCAGTTGGCCTATAAGTAATGCAATGTCCAGAATTCTCCAAAAAGAACATTTAAGTTCTCTGCAAACCGTCTAAGAGTCATTTGAACATTTTAAGTAAAAGGTATAAGAAGTAAGAAATAAATCAACGGGAGATGAGGGACGCGAGTCCTGAGCTATTAAGCACATGTCAGTGTGCACTGGTGGGAAGTATTCAGGTCTTACTAAACTAAATGGCTCTCCTGCAAGTAAAAACCCTGCGATGTGGAACTCCCTGTTGAAGCCGCTACGACTCAGTCATGAAGGAACTGGACGGTATATTTCTGCTTAAAAAGAAGAACTCTTTCTTGAGAACAAACGTGTGTTTAACATAATCAGCTCATCTCTGCTCGCTGTAGTTCGTTTACATTTTTCCATCACTCAGGCCAAGCCCCGCCCCTAATGTGCTGATTGGCTGGTATTACTGTGCTGTGATTGGCCATCTACACCAGGCGGACTAGTTGACATTGGTGATTCTGTCTCGTGACGTCAGTCTACGGCACTACTTCTTACTGCGCTACAGTTGTAGTTACTTCTCAGATTACGATACCCAATCATTGTTTGTTTTTGTCTTATTTTTTGGTTCAATTGTTGATTGTTTAGATTTATGCAAGACAAGTTTTTCTTTCAAACTGACAGTAAAGGTTTTCTTATCATATGTTTTTGGTTTGTGACTCCTTTGGTGACTTGAGGATCCAAAGGATCAGAGACGAGACAGCACAGACCCAACCATCACACTGACACTGAGACAAGAAGGACAGAAAGTGTTAGAACGTGTGAGGGAGGCTCATGAAAAGAGGAGGAGGTCCGGCTGTGATGGAGGTGTGAAGTCCTGGTCCAGGACAAACTAGATCTCACTCCTCCGACTGCCTTTTAACTTCTCCACCGTAGCCTGAGGATATTTTGTGGCTTCACTGTTTCATAAAACTTCTCCTTCATTAATACATTTTCCTCTTTTTCAGACTTCTTCAACACACTTCGATGAGATGAAGTGGGTAATAAGACAGTTGTCCTGCGCCTCAGTAGTAGTAACACAGGTTCAACTAATGGTGTCGCACTGCAGTAGATTGTAGTCGGTAACTTAAACTTCCCTTAACTTGAAGTAGCTCAATGCTTTTTCATATTCATACCAATCCAAAGAGCTCTGTGCTCTAATGCCTTAACACGATGATGATGTCCACCAGCATTTAAACAAGCAGGCATCACCGTTCACCTGGAATGTGCTGGTGTTGGTGTCCATCATGTCCCACAGAGCGAAGTCCGTCTCTCTGTCTCCGTTCTCGTCCAGGTGGACGAGTCCCGTCACACCTGAGGGACAAGAACGACACACAGATATATATGAATATAATATAATATATAACCAATACACACTGTCTCAGGTAACAGGTAACCTGTGTAGAGCTATCAACTCCTCAAGAGGAGACATGGCATTGGACGATATTAACATTCATATTACCAACAATCATCATTTTATATCTGTCCGTGACAAGACATGATTCATTTCACTCAATCGTTTGTATAATGTTATTA
>NC_136642.1:1402263-1422263 GCF_949748355.1 Melanostigma gelatinosum | reverse complement strand
GTCAACTAAACCAACAGTTAGGTTTAGTCAACTAAACCAACAGTTAGGTTTAGTCAACTAAACCAACAGTTAGGTTTAGTCAACTAAACCAACAGTTAGGTTTAGACAACAACACCAACAGTTAGGTTTAGACAACTAAACCAACAGTTAGGTTTAGTCAACAAGACCAACAGTTAGGTTTAGTCAACTAAACCAACAGTTAGGTTTAGTCAACTAAACCAACAGTTAGGTTTAGACAACTAAACCAACAGTTAGGTTTAGTCAACTAAACCAACAGTTAGGTTTAGTCAACTAAACCAACAGTTAGGTTTAGTCAACTAAACCAACAGTTAGGTTTAGTCAACTAAACCAACAGTTAGGTTTAGACAACAACACCAACAGTTAGGTTTAGACAACAACACCAACAGTTAGGTTTAGTCAACAAGACCAACAGTTAGGTTTAGACAACAACACCAACAGTTAGGTTTAGTCAACTAAACCAACAGTTTACATGAGTTTACAGACTCTTACTAGAACACGAGGTACAAACATCAACACAGCGCGCTCATTAAAAGCTTCCTCTGCTGCACCACCTGTTGGTGAAACAAGTTGCACATAAAACCTTTAATGTTTCTATTCAAACATTAACCGCGTCCTAGAAAGCTTTCTGGACGCTGGTTTCTTTTTCACAACATCGGTGGAACCCGTTGCTCCCTGCTGCGTCTGTTTCACGCTCTTTACTTTAAAAGCCAAACAGACCCGTGGCAGATCTGTTTTGGTCCTGGAAAACATGTTGCCTAGCAACCAGGATCACCTCATCCTGGTGTTTCTAATAATCGGCTTATAAATCAAACATTAGAAAAAAAAGGCTGACAAATCTCATTACATCGTCCGAGCTCCTCCGACGCACGCCATCAGCACACACTCGGTGCGCACACACACACACTCACACGCACACACACACGCACGCACACACACACACGCACACTCACACACACACACACACACGCGCACGCACGCACGCACGCACGCACACACGCACGCACGCACGCACGCACACTCGCACGCACGCACGCACGCACGCACGCACGCACGCACGCACGCACGCACGCGCGCGCGCACACACACACACACACACACACACACACACACACACACACACACACACACACACACACACACACACACACACACACACACACACACACAGGATAATCTACGGCAGCCAGGAGGAGACATAAAGCACATTACATAATGTCTGTCTGCTTCCCCTCCAGGTCGTTCCTATCTTTGTGAACCACAGAGTCCTTTCTGAAGAAAGGCGCTCGACTCTCGGAGCGACTGAAACTGTGTGAGAGGAAGCTGTCGGTGATCCTGGAGGTTTAACTCAGATTAGAGATTCTCAAGATTCACTACTATGAAGCTTGTTCTTATCGTATCGATTGGTTTATTGTTTCATCTGTTGTCCTGATTCATCAGTTTAAATTTGTAGTTTGTCTTGCTTTTGTTGGGCTCTCTGTTATATCGCTTCGCTTTGATTTTGTCTGTGAAACATGAAGTCTGTGCTGACCAGCTGGCCCCCATCTTCACAGAGACCTTCAACCGATCACTGGAGCTGTGTGAAGTCCTTCCTGCTTCAAACGCTCCACCATCATCCCGGTCCCCAAGAAATCCTCCATCACAGGATTAATGACGTCAGGCCCGTCGCCCTGACGTCTGTGGTCGTGAAGTCCTTTGAAAAACTGGTGTTGACCCACCTGAAGAACATCACAGGACCCCTGCTGGACCCCCTGCAGTTTGCCTCCCGTGCAAACAGGTCGGTGGATGATTCAGTCAACATGGGTCTGCACTACATGCTGCAACACCTCGACTCCCCAGGGACATATGAAGGGTTCTGTTTGTGGACTTCAGCTCCGGGTTATCCGGACCATCAGCACTGGACCACCCAGGGCTGTGGTCTCTCCCCACTGTTCTTCTCCCTCTACACCAACGACTGCACCTCAGAGGACCCGTCTGTTAAACTCCTGAAGTTCTCAGAGGACACAACGGTCATCGGCCTGATCAGGGACGGTGATGAGTCTGCGTACAGACGGGAGGTTGAACAGCTGGTCCTCTGTGTGGTCAGAACAACCTGGAGCTGAACAAGCTCAACACTGTGGAGATGACAGTGGACTTCAGGAGGAGCCCCCCAACACTGCCCCCCCTCACCATACACAACAGCACTGTGTCTGCTGTGGAGACCTTCAGGTTTCTGGGATCCACAATCTCCCGGGACCTGAAGTGGGCTCCCAACATCAACACCATCAGGAAAAAGGCCCAGCAGAGGTTGAACTTCCTGCTCCAGCTCAGGAAGTTCAACCTGCGTCAGGAGCTGCTGATTATGTTCTACTCCATCATCATCCAGTCTGTTCTCTGCTCCTCCATCACTGTGTGGTTTGGATCGGCCACCAAACAGGACAGAACAGACTGCAACGGATTGTTACGTCTGCAGAGAGGATCATTGGTTCCAGCCTGACCTCCATCCTGGACTTGTACACATCCAGAGTCAGGAAACGGGCTCTGGCCAAAACCAGGAACAGCTTCTTTCCACTGGCCGTCACTCTCATGAACAATAAATAGGTTATACTGCACTATTACCACCACTTACAACTCATGCCATAGTCCGTAGGTTGATGTTCACATGTATATAAATATATAGACACTTTTTCTCTTGGATATATACATCCGTTCTACTTTTTTTGCTGCCCTTTTTGATTCTTTATACATATATTTTTCTTGTTTATTGTAAATTTGTGTTTGTACATTGAGAGCGGAGTGGAAACCGGAGACAAATTCCATGTATGCGTAAGCACACATGGGCAATAAAGCTGATTGATTAAAGTTGTTGAAATGCTGATTCAACACCTCAAAGTGGCAGCTGCTCAACCTCGTCGTTGGAGAGGCCGAACAAAAGAGGAAGCACTTCCTGTCGTCATGTCATTGGTCGAAGTCAGAGTTTGGGTTCATTTTACTTTTTTAAAGGTATGAACAACATGGATGATTTTATTGAAACATGGTGCTATAAGGATGCAATGAAGTAAAGTTTAAGACTCACTGTTTGTTCATTTGTTCTATTTATTCTCATGAGGACAATGTTTTGTTCTTTCATGTGTTTTTTAAAATAAAGGTTTGTAAAAACTCTTCTGTCTGTCTGTCTGTCTGTCTAACTGACTGACACAAATAGTTTACAGATAAATGACACAGATAGATAGATTTACATTTCCTGACTATTTCACAAACTGCTGTGTTCCAGCCGTGTTATCAGCCCTCACAGCTGCAGCGATGCTAACAGAGGCTGAGTGAAGGCCACGCGAGTGACGGACGTCCACAGGCCGGCGGAGATAAGGAGGAGAAACCAGGAGGCTCTGCTTTCACACGATTACATTTCAGGGCTATTTATGGGACGAGTCTAACGGGTCCAACGGGCGTAACGGGCCTAACGGGCCTAACGGGCGTAACGGGCGTAACGGGCGTAACGGGCCTAACAGGAAGTGAAGAAGATTCGTCTTCAACACTGAATGTTGATGACGAAGTGAAGGAAACATTTCACACTACATGATTTAACTTCCGACCCAAACAAAGAATCTTATTTACCTTCATGCAACTGAATTGTGCACCTCACAAGAGTGACTATTTGATTGAGAGAAGATGAATGTGAAACTATTTCGATGGATTCAGTTGTCGGTTGGCTTTGTGTTTGGTGTGAACGTGGCGTGAGTGTTAGGGGCCGACTCATTAGAACTACAGTGACCCAGAGCGCTCCTCGAGACAACGCTGCTCCTTTCATCTCATGCTCGTTGTCAGTGGAATGTGCAGGAAAGAAAATGTCCATTTAAATTTGAATAAACTGTGATTCATTATCTACGATTGAAAACTTACCGTAGAATAGTTTCACATTTTTGCACGTTCGGCTGCATGTTCACCAGAGGACTATCAATCATTTGTAATGAATAAACTGGAACTTTGACAATTAAAAAAACATTTCTCTCGACTTGGCGGTGAGTTTTTTCCAGGAAACCTCTTGGAAATGATTGTGAAATGATGGATCTTGTAAAGTAAAGCGTGCTCATTCTGTCCTCTGAATACACAACAGCTTATCTGGATGAACTCTTGACGTTGCGTTTTAAGACGTGGACCACAGGGACGGGCCTTCTGACTGATCCACTGCATGAAGCAACTCATCGAGACGTCCACCTCTCCACAGTTTGTGTTGACGGTGGTTCTTTAGCCCCGGAGGTCACACAGCAGAGACGCTTGTGGAGGAGCAGCAAAGAGGTGGAGAGCAGGACAAATAAACACACATGTGACCTCCGTGTTTCCACGAGGACTGAAGCTTCAGACGGTGAGGGGACACGATGCCACAAAGAAACACAAAAAAGTGGAAAACGCTGCTAATCGGGAAAAACGAAAATGTTTTGGGCTGAGGTGGAGAAGTTGGTGTCGATAAAAGCAAAACGCAACAAAGTGCAATGAAACAGTTTGTGAATAATTCACTCCACGACAGAGACAGAAACACAAGATGTGTGTTCAGCGATTATACATGAAACCAACAGAAGAAGGAAGAGCTGAAGAACCAGCCTCCTCCAGCTCTTCACGCCTCGTCCTCTTAAACATCCGGCTGAAAGAACCCGTCCCGTCCCGTCCCTGTCTCTGTCCCGTCCCGTCTCCGTCTCTTCTTCTTCTCCAGCTCGGTGACGTCCCCCAGGACCACGAGTAGATATCGTACAGAGTGCAGACGGTACCAGCTTTCTACTTTGCTCTGAAGTTCACATTTGTGACCCACAAACACAGAAACTACATCAGCGCGTTGGGCCGAGTCTCATCTCTCTGCCCACCTGCTGCTGATTGGACTCGTGGTCTTTGTATGAAGGGGTTCGACAGGTGGTTTGGTGTGTGCGCTGTTGGTTCTCCGTGTGAAGCCAGATGTTAAAGCTGATTTATTTCTCATGAGATAAATCATTTAGATGTACATGCATTTATACACATGCTGGTTTAGACCGGGACTGTGTAAATAGATGCTTTAAAACTTATATTAATAATGCTTTCATTGAGGTCGTTAGTCGTTAGTTCACTGCGGACAAAGTGTTTCCTCATACTATGCTTCATAACCTGCAGTTATATTAAAGTGTTACTCGTACAGGAAGCTATCACACGACTCTGCAGCATTATTTCATGTTCTTATTGAGGTGTGGGACAAACTGTTGTCTCCTCTTCTTCTTCTGCAGTGTTTAAAATGGCACCGACTTACTCAGCTCCAACAGCTGTTGATCTCCATCAACCAATGAACTCCCACCCCCCCTCCCCGACCTTCTGACCCTTCAAAATAAAACACCACCACCTCCACTCTCAGGCTCAGCCAAGCAAACGGCAGAAAGAAACCGGTTCAGATCAGGTGACGGGTCTGACCTGAACCTGTGTGTGTGTGTGTGTGTGTGTGTGTCTGTGTGTGTGTGTGTGTGTCTGTGTGTGTGTGTGTGTCTGTGTGTGTGTGTGTCTGTGTGTGTGTGTGTGTCTGTGTGTGTGTGTGTGTGTGTGTGTGTGTGTGTCTGTGTGTGTGTGTGTGTGTGTGTGTGTGTGTGTGTGTGTCTGTGTGTGTCTGTGTCTGTGTGTGTGTGTGTGTCTGTGTGTGTGTGTGTCTGTGTGTGTGTGTGTGTGTCTGTGTGTGTCTGTGTGTGTCTGTGTGTGTCTGTGTGTGTCTGTGTGTGTGTGTGTCTGTGTCTGTGTGTGTGTGTGTCTGTGTGTGTCTGTGTGTGTGTCTGTGTGTGTGTGTGTGTGTGTGTGTGTCTGTGTGTGTGTGTGTCTGTGTGTGTGTGTGTGTGTGTGTGTGTGTGTGTCTGTGTGTGTGTGTGTGTGTGTGTGTGTGTGTGTGTGTCTGTGTGTGTGTGTGTCTGTGTGTGTGTGTGTGTGTGTGTGTGTGTGTCTGTGTGTGTGTGTGTGTCTGTGTGTGTGTGTGTGTCTGTGTGTGTGTGTGTGTGTCTGTGTGTGTGTGTGTGTCTGTGTGTGTCTGTGTGTGTCTGTGTCTGTGTGTGTGTGTGTGTGTGTGTGTGTGTGTGTGTGTGTGTCTGTGTGTGTGTGTGTCTGTGTGTGTGTGTGTGTGTCTGTGTGTGTGTGTGTGTGTGTGTCTGTGTGTGTGTGTGTGTGTGTGTGTGTGTCTGTGTGTGTGTGTGTGTGTGTGTGTGTGTCTGTGTGTGTGTGTGTCTGTGTGTGTGTGTCTGTGTGTGTGTGTGTCTGTGTGTCTGTGTGTCTGTGTGTCTGTGTGTCTGTGTGTGTGTGTGTGTGTCTGTGTGTGTCTGTGTCTGTGTCTGTGTGTGTGTGTGTGTGTATGTGTGTGTGTCTGTGTCTGTGTGTGTGTGTGTGTGTGTTTTGGAGTCTTTGCAACAGAGGAAGTTGGTGGAGTTTCGTGTCTTTCATCAACTGGATCAACAGAAACCTCTTCATCCCCAACAACAACAGTTTGAACCGAATCAGTTGAGAAACATCCAGAACATCTGAATCCAGCCTCTGCCAGCATGAGCGGATGAACGTGGCTCCCGCCTGCATCTCATCAACAGACTCATCAACAGACTCCTGAACGCAGCATCAGGACCAAGTTTCCCCGTGAGAGAGCGAGAGCTGAACTCATCTCTGAGACGAGGAGGCCGAGCGTCGCCCTGTTTTCCGTCCTTTCCCCGTTTCTCTTCGTGGTGTTGTGTTGAATGAGTGGTGAGGAGGTGAGGAGGTGTCACTCCATCGCTCTGGCCTTATTTCTGGCTCTTATTGTGAAAGAGCAGAGCAGGACTCAGGCGAAGGCGTTCTCATTATTTATTTTTCTCGTCTGAAACCGCTGACATCATCTGGTTGGCGTTTGACGAATGAAGCGGTGATGGACGACGCTTCTTCGTCCATCTCCTCTTTGCTGTCTGCAGCGTCAGTATTTCCCCTTTTGGGTGGAGGTCAGAGGTCAGCGCTAGTCAAGATAAACAGGTTCTTTTGGAGGTAAAACGTGAATCTTTACTGTGAGGAAACAAGACGTCTGCACGAGAAGCGACGCAGATCACGAACCGTTTGTTGCTAATGTACGCTGCACATACAAGGAATTTGTATGATGTGGGCTGATTGTGATGGAAGATTTACAAAAAACTGCAGAAATATCTCGACGGGTTGTAGAAAGATAAAGTATTTAAAGCAAAACAGACCCAGCCAGCGTCTGACTCCGACTGAAGTCAGAGTCCTGATGACTTCTGATCTTTAACTCCGCGTTTATTTCGTCCTTCGAGCGGTAAAATCTCCCGAAAGGTTCGATTAAATGAACTTTTATTTCACTTAGTCCTTTCTGGTTGTTTTCTTTGTTGAAAACAACATATTGACGTCCCGGGTGCGACAGTAACCAAGGGGGGCGGGGCTTAGCAAAGGGTCAGCGTGTAGCCCCGCCCTAAAGCATCCCCTGCTTTATGGTCTGTGTGACTCTAAATGGACCATAATGTACTAAATGAACATCATGCTGTATTGAAGAAGACTTGAAACTAGAGATTGAGACATAAACTCATGTTTACAATGTTTACTGAGGTAATAAATCAAGAGAGAAGTAGAGTCATTTTCTATAGACTTCTATACAACCAGAGGAGTCGCCCCCTGGTGGACACTAGAGAGAATGCAGCTTTAACACGTGAAGTCGGAGCGCTGCTGGTTCTGGTTGTTGCACCGCCATGAAATGAGTTCCCTCAGACCTTCTCTGAGTCGAACGTTTGTTTTCCTGCCGTGCTCTCGTATCAGAGCAGAACATTCTGTACATTCTTCAGAGGTTGCATAGAAACTGGCCTCGGCTGAGTGTGCAGCGTTACAGATACGAGCTCTGAGAGAAGCTCTCTGAAGAAGAGGGAAACACAACACGACAACAACCAACAGAAGCAGGTTGAAGGTCCCCATTTATCTCAGTCAGCACATTTCAGGATTTAACCCTGAAGCTCCTCAGACGTCTGAAGTTCAGACCCGAGGCCGTGAAGCGTGAAACAGCTGCATTGAGTCATTCCTGCTTGTGTGTTTCTTGGCGTCTCTTTGTCTGCAGTGGATGATAACGTTTTATCAACCTTGTTACGTTAGACTCCCTCACAGCACAGTGAGACTTTAAATCAACTCAATCTCAAGTTTCTGCTGATTCACACTTTTTCTTATATTTTAAATGATGTGAATGTTTTCATGCTTTTGGTGCCGATGAGAGGTTTATTAGTTCTATGAATCAACAGAACCGAACACACAGAATGAAATCCCTCCTTCTGTGGTCAAAACGACACAGAAGACAATAGAAATCAAAGACAATGTGTAGAAACGATGCACTGACCGTGGAAGGTTCGATTCCACATCCTCTTGGTGACCACTTTACCCGGAGGCCGGCCGGCGGACACGGTCTCGTTCAGAGCGTGAGTGTAGAGCATCAAACCGTCGTAGAATCCTCCGGCGATGATGTTCATCTGGACGCACGAAGAGGAACAAACGCCGTTCTGTTTCATTCTGATAGTTCTCTCTCTCAGTCACTCTTTCTCCCACTTCAGTGTTCATGTCTCTGTTTCATGGCTGACTACTTTCTGTCTTTAACTTTTGATACGTCGGAGAGAAAACAAATCGTTTTCATTGTAAAGTCCGATAACGAGAACATCGTCATGAATTCAGCACATCTCACTTCTGTGATCACAAACAGACTGATTGCATTTGAATCGCTTTTGAAACGGCTCCACTGGAAAAAACAAATTGCCTCCATCGTCTTCAGAGGAAAATCAATGCATGATTACCCACAATGCTCTCTGTTACCTGTAGTGATTTGGGATCTGACTGTTTGAGAGGAACGCAAGCTTTGATCCTGACCAGTTCTATTCACGTACAAGTCTCTCCAGGTGGTGTTCAGAAGTGTAGTTTAATGAGGTACTTCTACACAGTCAGCGTGTTATACAGTAGATGGAGCAAACTAATGTTCTGCTGTGGACGTGTTTTAGACTCATCATCAGTTTAAGTGAACGCTTTATTAAGAATGTTTCACCTCTTTAAGTCGTCAGTTGTCTTTGATCTCGACAAACACACCAGACTCCACAGAATCAGTGTTCTGATGAGTAGTTTGTTTCATTGGGAGACTTTGGTGAATCTGAACCAAAACACCAAACAACAGGAACGAACAGATGGAGGCAGCGGTGGACCAACATGTGATCTGAGACGTAGAATTACTGTCTTTGGAGTCTGGAGTCTTTGAAAAGAGCACAGTCTTCTGACAGGTAGTAGTTTTTTGCAACCAGTGAACAGGAAGTGACCATATTTGGACTGAGGAGGAGTGACGTAGAGACCTGTCAATCAGCGTGTAGCCCCGCCCTAAAGCATCCCCTGCTTTATGGTCTGTGTGACTCTAAATCAGGGGTGTCAAACTCATTTTCACTCTGGGGCCACATCAGCATCACGGTCGCCCTCAAAGGGCCGGTTGTAAATGTAAGACGGTGTAAATGTAACTACGGTACTCCTAACATAGTTAGTTTAGTTTCCCGGGATATCTGTGACTTCCACAACACGTACTTCCAGTTGTGTGATTTCTCCTCCGCCATTGTTTCCTGTTGCTGGTGCAAAATGCATTCTGGGATATTTGGCTGTCCCAAGTACAGACAAGTCACCTCCGATGCATCCCGGGTAAAATGGGCAGAGCGAGCCACATCCGGGCATTAGGGCCGTGCTTGGCTCGATGTGAACTTTGAATTGGAACAGTACTTGGGCTGAGACTGATGACGTTTCAGTACAGAGAAGTACGCATGTTGAGAAACTTGTTGGAAATCCTCTTTATGGGCTGTTGCATCTCCTGTCCACCTGTTGTGATAGTTTTAATGTCGGCACACAGACAACATGCCATCTCATCACTTCGACTTTCTATCTCATAATTTCGACCATGGGGATATTTTTATTTTCACATCTAACTTTAAATTTTTGTAAAAAAAAAAAAAAAAAAAAAAAATATTATTATTTTTTTTTTGCTGGCGGATTCGTGGGCCACATAAAATGACGTGGTGGGCCGGGTCCGGCCCGCGGGCCGTATGTTTGACACCCCTGCTCTAAATGGACCATAATGTACTCAATGAACATCATGCTGTATTGAAGAAGACTTGAAACTAGAGATTGAGACATAAACTCATGTTTACAATGTTTACTGAGGGAATAAATCAAGAGAGAAGTAGAGTCATTTTCTATAGACTTCTATACAACCAGAGGAGTCGCCCCCTGGTGGACACTAGAGAGAATGCAGCTTTAACACGTGAAGCTTTGACTTCACAGTTTGTAGTTTGTAGCTCGCTTGCCGGCTATTTCCAAAATAAAATAGCACAGTATGAAATGCTGTATACGTCATCTTTCTTTACTTTCTCCATCTGATGTTTTGCTGCAGCTACTTTACAAAATGGTGTCTTCGGTGTGATTTAACATCAGTGACGCCACGGAAACAAACATAGACAGTGTATCTTCTCCGGAGCATTTTAATGGATGTTAAGGGTTAATGACGGAACCAATTATTCTACCAAAGTTAGCAGATGTTCACAGAAACCATCAACTTTCCTCTGAAGAACCTGGAGGTCAGATCTGACCCCGTGACATCGGGCTCTCATTACAATAACCGGCTGATGACGCTAAACACAGTGTTTCTAATCCACCGCTGGGAGGAAACGACCAGCGTGAACGCCTGGTTGATGGAGAAAAACAGACATGAAAGGCTGGAAATGACAGAAGTCATGCAGGTTATTTCATCGCCACTGCCTGACGACAATCAATGAGGAGGCCAACGCTGCAAACGATGGAGACCTGTGTTTCTCCACAGGGATCTCTGCCATCTTCTTATATGTGTGTGTGTGTGTGTGTGTGTGTGTCTGTGTGTGTGGGTGTGTGTGTGGGTGTATGTGGGTGTGTGTGTATGTTTGTGTGTGTGGGTGTGTGTGTGTGTATGTGTGTGTGTGTGTCTGTGTGTGTGGGTGTATGTGAGTGTGTTTGGGTGTGTGGGTGTGTGTATGTGTGTGTCTGTGTGTGTGGGTGTGTTTGTGTGTGTGTGTGTGTGTGTGGTATCGAGCTCCGTGTGTGTTAACGACATTCGCGCCCCTCAGCCGTCTGTCTGCTGCCGATAAACTGGCTTCACAAAGCTGCCAGATAACAATCACACACACATATGGTGGCTGATGAGGGACAAACTGGAGCCCTCTCATACATTTGAGCAGAAACGCGCCGCTAGAAACGCGCCGCTAGAAACTCGCCGCTAGAAACGCGCCGCTAGAAACGCGCCGCTAGAGACGAGCCGCTAGAAACGCGCCGCTAGCAACGAGCCGCTAGAAACGAGCCGCTAGAAACGCGCCGCTAGAAACGCGCCGCTAGCAACGAGCCGCTAGAAACGCGTCGCTAGAAACGCGCCGCTAGAAACGCGCCGCTAGAAATGCGCCGCTAGAAACGCGCCGCTAGAGACGAGAAGCTTCACTAGAATCACAATGTGTTGCTAGAAACGTGTTGCAAAAAATGTGCTAGATTTCGCTTGATGTCGCTAGGGATGCGATGCATCGTGTCCCAAGAAATTGGTCGCAAGAGATGCTCTGCTAGAAACACGTCACTAGGAATGTACAGCGCCAACGACGCGTCGGTAGAGATGGGACGCGTTGCTAGTAACGGATCGCTGCAAAATGTCAATGTCACACTTTGGCCGCCAATCAAATCAAGCAAGAGGCGTCTTTACTCATTACCACTAAACTTCCTGTTGTGATGCTGGTAGATGTGGTAGGGCTAGCTAGCTAGTTAGCTGTAAGAGAGCTACGCAGTATTTGAGAGAAGAGGAATTGATATCTCATGTTGTGATACGTCTCTTTAATACGAGCTACGATAACACCAGCAGCAGTGATCTGGTTTTGGTGTGAGATCTGTGCTGTGGTCTTTGTTTTCTTCTTGCTTTTGTTTCATGTGTGTGTGTGTGTGTGTGTGTGTGTGTAGGTGTGTGAGTGTGTAGGTGTGTGTGTATGTGTGTGTGTGTGTGTGTGTGTGTGTGTGTGTGTGTGTGTGTGTGTAGGTGTGTGTGTATGTGTGTGTGTGTGTGTGTGTGTGTGTGTGTGTGTGTGTGTAGGTGTGTGAGTGTGTAGGTGTGTGTGTATGTGTGTGTGTGTGTGAGAGAGAGAGAGAGATGTTCAACCCAGAAGGATAACATCAGCAGACTAAATTAGCTTCTCTAAACTGAGCCGTCCAGCTGCACTGAAGGCTCCAGCGACACTAATTACACATTTGCACGATGCTGTCGTTTTTCATCTGTTCATCGTTGACACCTTCCAGTGTTCAGTTTGTCAGGTGCATCATGTTGAATAACACAATTTCCTCCATTTATATCGAGTCATATTTGTCTTTGTCCAGCAGCAGTGAGGCCTGAGGACGGGGACGACACTTCCATCAAATGGTATTCATGGTTTCCAGAGGATGAACCCTGTGGGATTTGTGTTAATCACCTGTGTTACTAACAAGCCAAGCAAACCTACTTTAATTGACTCTTGTGTATATTTCCTTTTATTTCCAGATTACGAAAGCAACAGTGTATGAAATACACGACTGATATAAGTTATGATTTGCTACCTCAAAGATGGTCTCTGATACTTTCATCTCGTAGAAAGAGTCTTCAGTAATAGATGTTATTTACTTTAGTAGAAATGTGTCGCTAGAAACGCCTCACACACACACACACACACACACACACACACACACACACACACACACACACACACACACACACACACACACACACACACACACACACACACACACACACACACACGCGCGTCTCACCAGTGAGTCCTCTATGGTGTAGTTGAACATGTTCCTGGCGTCGGTCTTCAGATTCTTGACGAACTCTTTGTACTCGTGGTTCTGCGGCTCTCGGTACGTCAAGATCTTCACGCTCTGAAAACAGGAAGAGAGGGATTTCAATAACTCGTCTCGAGGAAACAAAACATTTATTTTACTGTTGTTTCTCATAACTTTACCAAAAGTTACCGTTCGACAATGCCTCATTTGCATATTTAAACATAACATTTCAGAAAAGAATCATCTTAGTGAGAGTGATGAAGTGGTGAAGTTTCATGGTGCTACCTATCAGTCTATTCACCTGCAGTGTCTTCAACATGTCTGACAAATAAACTGCAGAGAGACAGAAAGCAACACGAAGAGATTCAAAGTGAATCACATTTTATTTCCCATCAATTCTTCACAATAAAAGTCCGTTGTTAGTTTTGCTGCTTGCTCTTCCTCCCTGCAGTATTACACGACGAACTAACAAAGCTGAGGAATGAGATGATGACACGTTGTTTCCCTGTATGTTCTGAACGCATGTTGTCTCTGTAAACACGCTGGTGTTACGTGAGAGCAGCTCTTCTCTTGTCTTTTGTCCTGCTGACCAGTGATCCTCATCACAGCTCCTCCTTCATAGAACGCCATCTTTGTTTACCGAAGACTGGCGAGGCTTCACCCTCTGCACCAAGCAGCAGCTAACTCTGTTAGCAGCAATGCTAACGACGCTCTGCTGCTGCTTATGGCACATAAATGATGTGATAAGAAGGAGATGATAGAGAGAGAGCGAGAGAGAGAGAGAGAGAGAGAGAGAGAGACAAAGTGAGAGAGAAAGAGAGAGAGAGAGAAAGTGAGAGAGAAAGAGAGAGAAGGAGTGAGAAAGGGAGCAAAGGAGAGGAGAGAGAGAAAGGGAAGGAAGGGAGGGAGAAAGACAAAGAGATGAAGGAGAAAATCATCCAATGTTACATCTGCCTAACGTCTCTCTTTAACAGAATAGAGAACAGAATAGAAGCAGAGTGTGTGTGTGTGTATTAGTGTGTTATAATAAATACAATATATAATATAATTATAAACAGTCTTCGTCTGTTATTTATGTGAATGTGGATCTTTCACATCAATTTGAGGAGTGATTTTTGTTTGTGTTTTGTCGTTTTATCCAAGACCAGACCAGTGAACTGGTGGTGCGTTTATAGCGGTTTCTACCTAAAAGCGGCGCATTTCTAACTAGCGTGTTTGTAACTAGCACTTTTCTAACTTGAAGCTGCGCATTTCTAACAAGCACGTTTCTAACTAGCGTGTTTCTAACTAGCGCTTTTCTAATTAGCGCGTTTCCAATTGGCGCGTTTCTAACTTGTGCTTTTCTAACTTGAAGCTGTGCATTTCTAACTAGCGCTTTTCTAATTAGCATGTTTCTAACTAGCGTGTTTCTAACTAGCGTGTTTCTAACTCGCGCGTTTCTAACTAGCGTGTTTCTAACTAGCGCTTTTCTAATTAGCATGTTTCTAACTAGCGTGTTTCTAACTAGCGTGTTTCTAACTAGCGCTTTTCTAATTAGCATGTTTCTAACTAGCGTGTTTCTAACTAGCGTGTTTCTAACTCGCGCGTTTCTAACTAGCGTGTTTCTAACTTGCATGTTTCTAACTAGCGTGTTTCTAACTTGCGTGTTTCTAACTTGCATGTTTCTAACTAGCGTGTTTCTAACTAGCGTGTTTCTAACTTGCATGTTTCTAACTAGCGTGTTTCTAACTTGCATGTTTCTAACTAGCGTGTTTCTAACTTGCATATTTCTAACTAGCGTCTTTCTAACTAGCATGTTTCTAACTAGCGTGTTTCTAACTAGCATGTTTCTAACTAGCGTGTTTCTAACTTGCATGTTTCTAACTAGCGTGTTTCTAACTAGCATGTTTCTAACTAGCGTGTTTCTAACTCGCGTGTTTCTAACTAGCGTGTTTCTAACTGGCGCGTTTCTAACTAGCGTGTTTCTAACTCGCGTGTTTCTAACTAGCGTGTTTCTAACTGGCGCGTTTCTAACTCGCGTGTTTCTAACTAGCGTGTTTCTAACTGGCGCGTTTCTAACTAGCGTGTTTCTAACTCGCGTGTTTCTAACTGGCGTGTTTCTAACTGGCGCGTTTCTAACTAGCGTGTTTCTAACTAGCGTGTTTCTAACTGGCGCGTTTCTAACTAGCGTGTTTCTAACGAGCGTGTTTCCAGCATCTCACACGTCTGACTGGACACAGTTCCGTGAGATATTGATATTGAGAACGACGTCTCATCTCTCACGGCTTTGATCAAACTCAATCAGTGCTTTCTGACACATTGTATTTGATGGTTCATTGTGTTTCAATGCGTAGAAGAAAAACAATTACATCTGTTACACAGAGATCATTTTTTACGTGATCAAAGTAGACACATGATGCCAGTTTCAAGCAAACAAAAGGAACACGCAGCATCAGACATGGACTCATGAAAAATCTCAATATGGCTCGAAGAGAAGAGCAGACATCTTGGTTTTGTGGGAGGCAACAAGTCTCCACAATTAAGTGATACCTTCTTTTCATGAATGATTCATGAAGTGTTTTCCTCTCGGCCACTTGTATGATTAAGGTTTAGCTATGTTGACGTAACTTGGTCAAAATGAAACTGACACTGGGTGATGGAAGGAGCAGGAAAAGGTAAGTCAATGTGTTAAAGCTGCATTCTCTCTAGTGTCCACCAGGGGGCGACTCCTCTGGTTGTATAGAAGTCTATAGAAAATGACTCTACTTCTCTCTTGATTTATTCCCTCAGTAAACATTGTAAACATGAGTTTATGTCTCAATCTCTAGTTTCAAGTCTTCTTCAATACAGCATGATGTTCATTTAGTACATTATGGTCCATTTAGAGTCAAACAGACCATGTGATTCTCAATGCAATAACCTCATTCATTCAATTTGGATCTGGTTTCTTGTTTTGGAAACTACCCACAATCACCAAGGAAACCTCTTATCTGTGCTCCCTCTTTATATGCTATCAGAGAAGTGCTGCTGGAGGTGTCAGGCGCTCAGAACTAGAGGTGACGTTTCCAGCAGCAGATTTTCATCAGCAGTCACTAATGAACTCTCATTGTGTAACGGCTAGAAGGAGAAGATCATTTGTGGCCTGGTTGAAGGCTCTCTGGTGAGCAGTGAGCTCCAGCTGCTACATCAACGTGACAGATTCACGTTTCCCGCTCTGCTGCTCGCCTCGGGTTCATGTCGGAGCTGCAGGTCGTCAGCTTTCATTGAACCTGTTTCTGTCCTCGCAGAGCAACCAATCAGAGGACTGATGCTGCTGTTCTTCTGCTGAGGACTTGTGAGAAAGTGGTCGTCCACTTTTATTTGTAGTGAGAGAACTGGAGACGTGTGTGAAGAAGCTGCCTCTCTAATTCTATCAAGAATATTTTCATTATTATTGGTTCATAACACTACAAACAACAATAAAATGTGTAATGCTTTTGGTCTGTTTCTTACATAACTCGTCTTCTTTCAGACTAGAGGAAATAAAACGTTCATTTTATTATTTTGTCTGTTTGTTAAATTCACCAGAAGTTACCATTACATAATGCCTCATCTGCATAATAAAACACAACATTTCAGAAAACTGTCTCAATGTAAGTAATTAACTGGGGAAGTTTCATCTACATTATTATTTGATTTATATATATTAAAAACATTCTGACGAACCTGAACCTGTCCTTTACTATCATTGTTATTGTTGTTGTTATTATTAATATTATTAATATTGTGTACGATGGTAAAGTGTCAGAAGAGATCTCTTGTCTTGAGTCTGTAAAGTCTGTTTACTGTGTGACATTGAGCTAAAACGTGACTTAAAAATGCCTCAAGCATCTAAAGTTACGTAAGCCTTGGAGTCAGATGTGTGCGCATCATCAGCTGGTGAACTCGAGCGTCTGGTACCTGGAAGGCCTCCCGGGCGACGGCGTCGTCCTCGTCTCCGCGGGCCCACGGCTGCCCGTGTTTGGAGTTCAGACTTTCCCCGAACACGTCGATGTAGAAGAAGACGTACTGCTCGTGGGGAAGATCCGCCCGACGGAACTCAACCATCAACTTCCTGAAGATGTCGGGGGAGCAGCAGACAAACATGACTGTGAGGGGAAAGGGAGAAACACAATGATTCATGTTATAGGAAACATATATCACATCACTGTTTCACCTCTCTATCGGGAGAGAGAGGTGAAACAGTGCGTTTCATTATGCAAACGAGGCATAATCTAATTATATATATCTATATATATCTATATATATGTTAAGTTTCATACATTTTGAGGACATAAATCTGAAAAATTGATAAAACCAGTTTCAAAATTCTTGTTTCATGTTGTTTACATGTTAGAGTCAAAGGTTTTATCAGAGAGAGTTTATATCTCTTTATCACTTCATAAATCATAAAATACTGTCAACAGACATTAAAAACATAATTCTCTCAATGTTGTTATCAATAAATGTATGAGTGAGTGTGTGAGTGATGAGTGAACCTTCAGCACACAGAGAGGAATGAACGAGTGAAGTTTGGTGAATGTAAGAGCTGCTTAAGTGGAGATTTATCATCAGAGTCTGAGAACAAAACTAAGTTTTCTGAAATGTTATGTTCAAATATACAAATGAGGCGTGATGTAATGACAGACACAAACAGACACAGACAGACAAAGTAATAAAATAAATGTTTTCTTTCCTCTAGTCTGAAAGAAGACGAGTTATGGAAGAAAAATAGACCAAAAATCGTCACTTTTCTGTGTTCAGAGTAAAGATCCACTGAGGAACTGAGTCCTCGTGTGTTTGTGAATAGACGCTGTTGATCGTTCTGTGAGAGGAGGAATAATCAATAACAACATGGAGGACACCCAGTGTGTGTGTGTGTGTGTGTGTGTGTGTGTGTTGTTAGTCACACTGAGATAAATCCATTAAGCCTGTGAGTCGTCAGTAACTGAAACTTTCCATTGAGACTCAGACAGAATCAATATGAAGATGCAGACTTGGTTCTTTTTATTGATTCACAATATTATCATGACAACTAGAAACTGTATTTCTATAGCACTATTAATGAATCAGATGAAATGTGACAGAAAGTTTATTAGTAATTAAATGGTTTACAGATATTTCTGCTCATGAATCCGTCTACTCCTGCAAATGTTCCAGAAAAAGTCCCGTTTGTTCAAACTACATTTGACAACTTTCAGTTCTTTAGAGTGAAGTCGATGCTTCACGTGTTAAAGCTGCATTCTCTCTAGTGTCCACCAGGGGGCGACTCCTCTGGTTGTATAGAAGTCTATAGAAAATGACTCTACTTCTCTCTTGATTTATTACCTCAGTAAACATTGTAAACATGAGTTTATGTCTCAATCTCTAGTTTCAAGTCTTCTTCAATACAGCATGATGTTCATTTAGTACATTATGGTCCATTTAGAGTCACACAGACCATAAAGCAGGGGATGCTTTAGGGCGGGGCTACACGCTGATTGACAGGTGTCTAATAGACCATAAAGCAGGGGATGCTTTAGGGCGGGGCTACACGCTGATTGACAGGTCTCTAACAGACCATAAAGCAGGGGATGCTTTAGGGCGGGGCTACACGCTGATTGACAGGTCTCTACCAGAGACGTATACGGCGTCTCTACGTCACTCCTGGCGACGGCGAAGTTTTGAGAGAACCATTGTGAGAACTTCTTATTACATGTATTAAACCATTAAACAACTCGTGGACAAAACCTCTGAGCATCGAAGTATTAAAGTACTCGACCACAATAAGCCTAGTGCATTCTGGGTGTTGTAGGTTTTCTATCTGTTTTACTGAAAGCCCCCTTTTCTCTGGTCATTTAGCACCGATTTCACAACGATTTTCACCTCTATCCTGCATCGACAGCCCGTTAATTTAAAAAAAGCATCGTTCCAGCGGTGAAATACTTCTTCAAGAGTTATAGTTTGACTTCAGCTCTAGTTCAGCACTGAGTCTCTGTGTCGGAGCTTCAGGAAGTCTCCGTTCCTGTCCCACCTCCTCTATTGTTTCAGGCTTTAATAACCTCTGTGCAGGAAGTGAAGGGTGAAACCACAGAAGCCACGCGGGACTGAAAGCTTTCTAAAATCTGACACCGAGCCGGCAGGACTTCACTGAAACCGCTGCACTTTGTTCTCCTCTACCTGATCTAAAAATACTCACTCTGCACATTCTGACCTCTCCGACTCTCATTTTGTTACCAAATATCAAGAAACTTTTATCTTCATAGGAAACTACTTAGTTAGGTTGAGACAACTAAACTACTTCGTTTGGTTGAGACAATTACACTACTTGGTTAGGTTGAAACAACTAAACTACTTAGTTAGGTTGAGACAACTACACTACTTGGTTAGGTTGAAACAACTAAACTACTTGGTTAGGTTGAGACAACTAAACTACTTGGTTAGGTTGAGACAACTAAACTACTTGGTTAGGTTGAGACAACTAAACTACTTAGTTAGGTTGAGACAACTAAACTACTTGGTTAGGTTGAGACAACTAAACTACTTAGTTAGGTTGAGACAACTAAACTACTTAGTTAGGTTGAGACAACTACACTACTTAGTTAGGTTGAGACAACTAAACTACTTAGTTAGGTTCAGACATCGTTACGCTACGTCGTTACGTTACGTCGCTACGTTACGGCGTTACGTTACGTCGTTACGTTACGTCGTTACGTTACGTCGTTACGTTACGTCGTTACGTTACGTCGTTACATTACGTCGTTACGTTACGTCGTTACGGCGTTACGTTACGTCGTTACGTTACGTCACGTCGTTACGTTACGTTACGTCGTTACGGCGTTACGTTACGTCGTTACGTTACGTTGCTACGCTACGTCGCTACATTACGTCGCTACATTACGTTATTACGTTACGTTTTTACGTTACGTTATTACGTTACGTTGTTTCGTTGTTACATTATTATTCTAACAGCAACCACGATCTCTTTTTTGAAATTAGTTTTTGATTCAGAAACGTTGACCTTTAACGTATCCTGAGATTTCCAGAAACGTACAATGCCAAAGGAAATTCTGCCAACTGCGTTTCCTCAGGAGTTGGCGGAGACCAAAAGCAGAGCTAAAAGGAGAGAATATTAGACTTATATTCATAGTTGACACCAACACTCATCAAGTAACTGCTGGATGTGGAGA
>NC_136642.1:1364763-1397263 GCF_949748355.1 Melanostigma gelatinosum | reverse complement strand
GGAAACGAAGCTTCACAACATTCTATTCTTCATGTTGTCATAAATGATCCACGCGTCCACAGGACTCGTGATGCAGCACATCAGAGCAACCTGCACAGACGTCAGCCCTCTGAACCACAACCACCGTCACGTTCTCCTCTCTGAGGTCTTTATCTTCCCTTCAAAATAAAAGTCCTGCTCCTCCATGAAACAGAACCATGATGACTAGAAGAGGAGAGAACTAGAACATGTCTTCAGTGAGAATAACAGTTATGATGTCATCAGTCATTAACAGAAAACAAGCAAGATGAATTTCTTTCAGGATTTGTAATTTACGAAAATTGGAAAACAATATAATCTATAAATCCACATTCTCCAAGTGCCCACAGGTTTTACTCATGTTTGCTGTCCAATCAGCACAGCCGACTGGATCCACACAGCTGCATCTGATACCGTGGACGCTGGCTGCGGGTCCTGCTTCTGTGCGTGTCGGTGCATTGAAATACTGGACTAGAACTGAGAATATGAATAAGAAGCCAACATGCAGCTGAAAAGGTGTAACAGCCACATGAACACACAGCAGGACCGTCAGAGCTGATGAAGGCCTCTCGTCCACACGCAGGCAGAGCTTCAGCTCACTGAAGACACGAAACATTCACAAAAAGACTTCTAAACACCAACAAAGCCAAACACAAGCCTGCAAACAATGTCTGGGCTTTTATTGTGAAAGGTAAGAAGGAAAGGAGTGGATCTGATGTGCGCTGCGTTTGTCAAGGTCGAAAGTTGAGCAATAAAGTTTTCTGTCTTCAGACTGCGGAGCTGCTGTTTGATGAATAAAGATGTAACTCACTCAGTTCCTCACAACCTGATTGGCTGATGAATAGTTGCGACACCTTGTTGTGTACATTTCCACACGTTTATTCACCATGGCGCCTCGGGTCGTATACCAGGAAGATGTTTGATAAATATGTATCAAATATGTAAAGAATAACTAGCGTCACATACTATTGATGATCAGATCATTCGTGTATAATCACCTGAAAGAAGACTTTTCGTCACCTTAGAATGAGACGTTTATATCTACATATGGAGCCGGCCGCCATGTGTCTACGGTAGCCCAGAGCGGACAAAACAACCTGCTTCAGCTTCCTGATCCTGGTCTGAAAACACAGGAGGGACGCCGGGCCTCAGTTGGACTTCAGGAGCTGCAGAACTTATTGAATTCACTTGAAATCCTCACAGCTAAACGAAGTCTCTTCAGCCGAACGAACGTCTGCCGCTCCACCGCTCACGTCCACCACAAACACACGAAATGACCCGAGACGCTCCCACAACTACAGCGTGGGTCCATGTTTACTTCAGCTGATGTCAAACACAGGAGACGAGCTGAAACAATCGATATGTGCAGGGCCTGGACATTGGGCCCCAGGTCGGGTCTCAGCTACCAGAACCAAGTGGACTTTGTGAAAGCGTCTCGTCTGTTAGAACCCGCGGGAACGTTTCACAAACTAGACGTACGATAAGACGACGTGAACCGACTCACCTCGGCCGTCGCTCTGGATGTCGGAGAGGATCTGGGAGTAGTTGACCGGCAGCTTGTTCTCCTCGAACACCTGGTCCACGGTGGTGATGTTGACGCTCTTCAGCTCCGTGTACAGACCCTCCACGGCGAAGTAACACGGCCGGTCGTCCGCCTTGTTGTCGTTGAACACCAGCATGACGTGCTCCCGCCACCCGAAGTGCTCGCAGATCCGCAGGGCGAACCTGCCCAGCTTCTTGTGGGTGGGGCCCGTGTTGGTGATGGACGGGTAGACGCCGCCGTAGAAGGCCACGGCCGGGGCGCCCGCCGTGACCATCGGGACGTCCCAGTGGGTGGTGAAGAGGCCGACGGGCGACGAGGTGTAGGAGCAGCCCGGCCCGATGAAGGCCCACGGGTCGTACGCCACTTTCAGGTCCACGGCCACGAGCGGCGCGATGGACTCGGAGCAGATGCCGTCCTTGTCCTCGCTGTTCTTGAAGACGTAGGTGAGGCGGTAGTCCGGGAGCAAAGTGGGGTCGGCGTTGACGGTCCTGACGGCCCGTTCCAGGGCGGGCCCGATGCGAGGCCACGCCCACGGGTAGTCGGTGTTGGTCTGCGGCAGGATGACGGCCAGCGTGATGTTCCGGAGCGGCCGCCGGTGGTGTTCCCGGGTTTGGCGTCTCGGGACGCGGTGTCGGAGCGATCGCCCCGCGACGGGCCGCGGCGGGTCCAGCAGAACCAGCAGAACCAGCAGGCGGACGGCGCCCTCCCTCCAGCGGGCCATCCTCCGAAGCGCAGCAGGTAGTCCAAGCTGAATAACTGATCCCCGGCTAACTGCAGACACACACGGGACAAATGAACACAACATGAGTCCGGATCCTGAGCTGGAAGAACGACGCCTTCTTCCTTTGGAGTCCACACCGCGGCCATGATCCGCTTCACTTCAGCACTTCATCCACTGGTCCTGAGACGTCTCCTGAGAGGTCTTTGCTGCTCGTCACCAACACAATATGAATTAACAGTAAAACGATATCAGTGAAAAGGTCATTTTATTCATATAAACTGTCTGAGGCTGCAGACATGACAATCATTCTGCTTTTTATTCATGAATTGGAAAAATAAACTGGATCTGAAATACATTTTTTCTTTGTTAAAGAAATGTGTTCAATGATTGTGAGAATTTGACTTCAATAATCAGAAGTACTGCTTTAAATACCACTTATTCTTACTTTGCGCCGATGGCTGCGTTAATAGTTACTCATTAAGATTTACAGCTCGTATACGATGCGTCAGATAAAGAACGCTGGACCTACGACCACATAGAACCCTGAAACAATAAACCACCAATCACTGAACCTTCAGCAGCACCGGACTTCTGAGGACAATGTCAGCAACAAGATATATATATATATACATATATATATATATATATATATATGTATATATATATATATATATATATATATGTATATATATATATATATATACATATATATATATATGTGTATATATATATATATATATATATATGTATATATATACACATATATATATATACATATATATATATATATACATATATATATATATGTATATATATATATATATATATATGTATATATATATATATATACACATATATATATATATGTATATATATATATATATATATATATATATATATATATATATATACATATATATATATATGTGTATATATATATATATATACATATATATATATATATATATACACATATATATATATATATGTGTGTGTATATATATATATATATATATATATACACACACATATATATATTATATATATATATGTATATATATATATATATATCTGCAAATATCAGTTTGTTTTTCTAACACAAACACTATTTATGATACACGTTATTATACATATGTGACATTTTACAGTCGGACAATAACGTTTCTTTAACAATTCATTGATTTTTTTGAATGACTGGACGACTTTTACTTTTCATATACTTCAGGACATCTTCCTGTCAAACTATTTATCGCATTAAAAGTGTGAAACCTTGTGTGTTATTGTATTAAACGTCACATTATTGACTCTTTTACACAAGTGAAGAATATAATACTAAATCCATCATACAATAATGACATCTTATTATTGTATGTCTGATTTTAACAAGAAACCTTTCTGTTAAAAATACTTTCTGTTGATGTTGAGAGGCTTCCTCATTAGCATATTACAGAGAACGCTCGTTAAAACGACACACTTCTCTCATGAACATTATGTTTTTATAGTTGTTATAAGAGAACAATGAGCTTCTGTGTCATCGTTCATTTTGCTGCCAATATTTATTTTTTTCATATTTTTACAGAATAATATTCAAACTGTAGAATCCCAGCTGGCACTAATGACCCTCCATACAGAATGCCTTCCCTCCGGACACACACGCACACACACGCACACAGAACACAGAACCTCCCACATATCGATCAGTCCCAAAGAGCCGTTCTGCTGGGTACCTCAGCGGGTTCCTGGTTCCCTCCTCTCGGTCTTTGTTCAGTTCTTTGGGATGATTTGAACATTTGTTAAACCTTCCATTCCCGCGGAAACACGCTGGCACGTGCCTCCTCTGGCAGCGACGCTCTGTGACAGCAGCAATTAAATCCGGGTTTTTATATTTAAAAAAAAAAGCGAAATAAAATGTATATTTCAGTCTTTTAGCGGAAGTAGGCTTCAGGGAAAGTCGCGTTTTTAAAGTTTAAAAAAATGTTTTTTTGGAAACAAAAATGAATACTCCTAAAACGTCACGTGGTTGAAACCGTTTAAAAGCCTAAAGAGTGCGTTAAACGGTAAGAATCCACGTTATCCACCACGAGGGAGATTCATAACTCAATAAAGAAGAATTCCACTTCACAGTCGAGGGAATCCGAGAATCATTAAATCCACCGAAGCTGCTTTCTGCTCACAGGTGAATATTCAGATCCGTCTGTTGAATCATCCACGCGCAGCTCGTGCTGCTGCTGAATGAGTGAATGAGTGAATGACTGGGCGGAGAGCTGGGGGGGGGGGGGGGGGGGGGGGGGGAAGAGGAGGAACAATCGACGGAGATGTACAGAAAAGGAAGGGAGGAGAGAGGAAAGGAAGGAAAAGGAGATAAGGAAGTCATATTTTAGGCAGATAGATAGAACATGTTTTAGGATTTCATTTGAACACATTCTATTCTGTGTATTCTATGTATTTCATTTCATATTTTGTATTGTTATTATTATGATCAGGTGTTTTATTTTCCATTTATTTTTCCATTTTCTGTTGTTGAGAAGCAATTTGTGCTGCATTTATGTGCATTACAGAGTATAGTAAGATTATTATTATTATCATTATTATTACTGTTATTATTATTATTATAGATTACATTCATTAGATAAGTCAGTGTACATGTCATTATGTATTATTATTATTATTCTAGTTATTGTTCTAGTTATTGTTCGATAAGTCAGTGTACATGTCATTGTGTATTGTTATTATTGTTATTGTTATTATTGTTATTATTCTAGTTATTCTTAGATAAGTCAGTGTACATGTCATTGTGTATTGTTATTGTTGTTATTATTGTTATAGTTATTATTCTAGTTATTGTTCGATAAGTCAGTGTACATGTCATTATGTATTGTTATTATTGTTATTGTTATTATTGTTATTATTCTAGTTATTCTTACATAAGTCAGTGTACATGTCATTGTGTATTATTATTATTATTCTAGTTATTCTTAGATAAGTCAGTGTACATGTCATTATGTATTATTATTATTATTCTAGTTATTCTTACATAAGTCAGTGTACATGTCATTGTGTATTGTTATTATTGTTATTGTTATTATTGTTATTATTCTAGTTATTCTTACATAAGTCAGTGTACATGTCATTGTGTATTGTTATTGTTGTTATTGTTATAGTTATTGTTATGTTATGTATTGCTCAGTATTAATAACAGCCTCCATGTTCCTGCTCAGTCTCTTTTGTCCTCATTATGTTTCGCTGTCATCACATTTGATGGCGCCGTGATCTTCATCACTGCAGGTTGAGGGTCATCTCGTTCCCATCACGCGGCTTCCTCTTCAGCCTCTCTGCAGATCAATAAAAAGAAAATGCTGACAACATGATTCAAAACAGAAGGTCCAGCAGCTCGCTCGCACACGAGCTGAACATTCAGGCAACACGAAAACGACTTATTGATGATCCCAGAATGTCAATGATCCACTGGAGCTCCTAAAACAGACCACAGCTGATCAACGACACAGCGCTGCGTCACTGACCAGCAGCGTGCGGAGGGAGTGAGGCTCGGGTGTGCAGAAGACTCGGGGGACACCTGGTGGACAAGTAGGGAACTACAGGTATTAGAAGACTCCAATCTCGAGAAGACAAATATCATATTTCATCATCCTGAAACATTGGGAGGAAACAGAGCATTTGTTGGGGACTATTTTCAGGGCGGATGAATCCACATGTGGTGCTCTAGTGAGGCATTTGTATTTATAAACTAAAGTGTTCATGGTGTTTGCCCTTATTCTAAAACATATTAATATTGTTAATATTGACGTTTATTGTACTGTTCCTGCTACTATTACGTTTAATATCATTATTATTCTATCATATCCACTGCTGCTGTTTTTACATGTTTCTATAATAATCACTGACATCATTTCTGACATGTGTACTTCTGTGATGTCACACATGACATCACACTTCTGTGCACCGTGCAGATGAATGGCTCACAAACAGAGCGACGCAGGAAGCGGTGCGACACTGAGACGAGCAGCGCTGTGATGCAACGTGAGTCAAGGAAGACATGAAGACATGAAAGAGGATTGCATTGGAAGCAAATTCACCTCCATGTCTAGGTGTCTCATCATTCTGATGTCCCAGCATGCACCTGCCTTTGTATAATTGGATTCACAAACCCACGATGCTGCAGCCACAGAAATAGAGAAGGAGTAGATCAGACATTGGACTGTTGAACATTGAGTCATTCGTTCACTACAGAAGAAAACGGAGATTGTTGAACGCAACTCTTTGATTTATTGGTAACTTCTGTACTTCAGCAACACACCGTCAGTAGTTATTCCAACTCAAACAACAGTCTTCTCTCAACCTAACTCAGTATCTCTTGTTGCCTGAACCTAACTGAGCAGATTGACGCGTTGCTGAAGCTGTTGAGGACACGTTTCCACGGTGAACGGATTCATCCAGTCGTGCTCATACTTCACAAACATCTCTACTTCAAACACGTCGGACTCTCAGCAGCGTGGCACTGGGTGTGCTGACGTGTTTTAAACAGTACGGTGCAAGTAAAATGATGACATCATCACAACACAGACTAATGGTCAGGACTGTGCATGAGACGGAGAGGGTGACGTGTGACGCATGCTGAGGGAGGATTCATTGACGGTAACGATCCGGCCATCTTCTGTGGATCACTGATCCGGAGGTCAGGAGTTTAAGTGTGCTGCTGAAGGGCACTCGGGCAGGATGACCGCTTCCAACGCAGGTCGGGTCAATTAGTCGATGCTAAGAGGAGGTTCCATGTTGTGTTGGTTGTGGCGCTCCCTGTGGACTAAAGTGGAAGTGTTTGTGAGCGCCACCCTCCCTTTTTATATTCCCCCTTTCATTATAATGCTTCAAGAAATCATCTTTACTTTAAATAAAGTAACCTATGATTCCACACATTCAACGTTTATTATATGTCTTCACATGAATGAGATGTGAACATTTAGGCACATGTTCAGACATTTAGTCAAAAAAATAGTGAAATATTAGTAAATATTAAAATATGTGGTTTCACCCAAAACAGCCTTCCTCATGTAATGAAGCTACACGGGCACGTGTTCTGTTTTTACATTACACGTGAAAACATGAATTTTACATGAGTTTTTATAGAGCTGGTTTCTTCCCGTCTTCAAATAAACGCATCATAATTAAAAACATGTCTTCATTAGGAGTCAAACATCGGAGGGAGTCATGAAAAATGAAAGAGTATGAACTGGATGACTTCCTGTCGAGTGAAATCTCAACAGGAGGAAAGAAACGATGTGAAACATCAATGATGGATTTTATTCCACCGGCTGGAAACTTGATGAAAACATGATGTAAACAAACATGATGTAAACAAACATGATGTAAACATGATGTAAACAAACATGATGGAAACAAACATGATGTAAACAAACATGATGTAAACAAACATGATGTAAACAAACATGATGGAAACATGATGGAAACATGATGGAAACAAACATGATGTAAACATGATGGAAACATGATGGAAACATGATGGAAACATGATGGAAACAAACATGATGGAAACAAACATGATGGAAACAAACATGATGGAAACATGATGGAAACATGATGGAAACATGATGGAAACAAACATGATGGAAACAAACATGATGGAAACAAACATGATGGAAACAAACATGATGGAAACAAACATGATGGAAACATGATGGAAACAAACATGATGGAAACAAACATGATGGAAACAAACATTATGTGTTTGTGTGTTGATGTTGAATGTTTGTGATAAACTGAAGCATTAAAGCAGCTCGAACAGTTTTACTCATTTTTCACAAAGTTTTCAAAGATGTGGAAAAGCAGTCAGTCCTCGTCCTGCTGATCTGCTCCCATCCACACACTCTCCTCCTCACCTCCACCTGTAGCATACCGGCTAAATGGCAGAAGGTGCTGGAGTTCATCTGTGACTCACAGGTCTGCAGATAATCTGCCCACAGCCGTCGCTGCCATGGCAACACGGACCCTTTTACTCTGCGTGTTGCCGAACTGTCCTCGACAGCAGGAATGATCACGCTCAACCACGTAGAGATCTGCTCCACTGAGTCTGAGAACAAGCTGGAAACACATCCCCCAACATGTTTGGTTTAGTTCTACTTCTAGAGGCCGAGGAGCCGTGAATAGTGTCGGAGCGTGAACGGGTCGACGACAATGTAAAGACGATCGAGTGAATCAGTTGTCGAGAAAATGGAAGGACAGGCTGACAGACAGAGACTCCTACAGTTCAGTGAGATAACATTCAGAATAAACTCATCTTCAGCTCCAGTAGAGATGCTGCACAGAATTACCGGGCGGATGGATACGCTGTTTATCGTCAAGAAATAGTTCCACCACTTCCCCCTAAAACCCTCAAACTGTTGCTTCTACATTTCTGTCAAAGAAACGAGATTCAACGTGATCATCGGGGAGCTTTAGAGTTTGGACAGAGACACGCTAGCAGTTTCCCCCTACTTCCAGTCTTTATGCTAAGCTAGGCTAGCCACATCATGACTCCAGCTCCCTACAAACGTATATCTAAAAATTAAAGAATTGTTCCTTCGAGGTTTTGATTTTCCTTTTAACGTCCGATATAACATGTAGCGACTAAAACAAAATCATTTTCTAAATCCATTTTTGTCACATTTCCCCATTTTTCTTTGTACATTTTCTTCACATTCCTTATGAATTCATCAACATTTGTAAAGATATTTTTCACACATTTTCTACTTTTGTCAAACATTTGTGGACAAGGAGTCAATGAACATCACTGTTGATTTGCTCTGACCCAAAGGCCTCTTCACCTCCACATGTAGCTCCGCTTATGTTTCATCACTCGTCTTCATCACTGTCTCTGTGTATCGATGACATTTCAACAGGAAGTGGACGCGCCCCCTTCAGGTTCTTCTTCTCAATTATTCAACAGAAAAACATCTAAATCTTAAAAAGCTCACCATGTGCAGAGGAGCAGTCACTGTGACTCGTAACTGAAGGCTCAGCAGGTTTTCCTGTGTGAGTTTATGACCCATAAGTCTTGTGTGATCTGTAACTTAAACTCTGTGTTGGTTCAACATGTTTTCACAAAGTGTTGTTTTCTACTATTGTAGAACATCTTCCTGATGCTGCTTGAAAAGCAACATTCACTCTGAGACTAAGAGGAGTTTGAATATTTAAATGTGAGTCCTGTCTCTTTATGTTCTCCATAGTCAGCAGAAACCAACAGATTTCACTCCTCGTCTCACACCAGAAGTTCATTTCACTGATTTTATTGAAGAGTCTGGTGTTGTGTTCACTGACCGCTGTTTCTCCGGTTGGATGAACTATGTTTTGTCATCAGGATTCTGAAATCTAAGATTCTGAAGAGTGAAGTCAGAGCTTCACGTGTTAAAGCTGCATTCTCACTAGTGTCCACCAGGGGGCGACTCCTCTGGTTGTATAGAAGTCTATAGAAAATGACTCTACTTCTCTCTTGATTTATTACCTCAGTAAACATTGTAAACATGAGTTTATGGTCTCAGTCTTTTATCCCACATTTATATTAGCATGTCATCAATGTCAAAAAATGTGAATCATAAAACTCACAGATGAGCTCAAACACCAAACAGAGCGGCCGATTGAATTCGGTTCCACTTTTGTTCACATGCTTGTAAAACAGATATATTTATTTTACACAGATATGTAAATCGAACAGACTGTTTCTTTAAAGGAAGTTGTAAAAAGTGACTCCTGAACTGGTGAGATCATTACAGTGGGAGCACTTTGCTGATTGTGCTTTTGAAATGTTTAATAAATGAGTTTGTTCTCCTCTATGAACTCGCCTCCTGCTGGGCTTTATGTAAAGCTATTTTACACAAATCATCCATTGAGAATGATTTATGAATACCTTTTAGAGAGGAAGTGAACCTCTTGCAGAGCCGTTCTCCATGTAGGTGTGGAAACAGGGTTCTCCTCGTTGGTCGGCCCAGTGTTAACCAGACAGAACCACCTTAGCTTCAATGCTAACGATGCTAATGTTGCATCAGAAGTGGAAGACGTATTGAGAAGTGTAGCAATAGTCTGTTGCAAGTAAAAGTATCAAAATGAACAGTACTCTTTATGCAGAATGCAATATTATATGATATATTGTATTAAAATAAGTGATGCATTCATGATCACTTTGCTGTCGCAGCAGGTAAAGATGGAGCTCGTTTGCAGCACATTTACTTTATTGACTACAGCAGCGCCTCAAGAACACAGCACCCTGAACATGTTGGAGGTTAAAGGTCATAGATCATGTCAAAGATGGCAGCATGTGAGCGTTTGCCTGAGAGGAGAAGAAACTGCGTTTCTCTGACCTGAAGCTTGTTTGTGTTCCTCAGATGAACCAGAACAATAAATAAACCAGAAGCCTGTGTGGTCTGGTGACAGCCGCCATGCGGTGCGGCTGCGGCTGCGGCTGCGGCTCACTAACCTGCACCTCACACTGAAACTACAAGCTGAACACCACGAGTAGGGAAGTATTCAGGTCCTTTACTGCAGTAAACGTACTAATACTGCACTGTGAAAATACTCCACTACGAGTACAAATCCTGCATTCAAAACATGAATGAAGTAAAAGTCTGTAAATGTAGTTTAAGGACAGGAAGGGGATAAAGAAGCGTCATCTGGAGAACCAGAGTTCTCTCTGACATGTAGTAAGTGTAAAGTCGTAGAAAAATGGAAATACTCAAGTAAAGTACTTGAATGTGTACTTAAGTACGGTACTTGAGTAAATGTAAACTCTTCTGCTGAGTTTTATCTGAAAGCTCAACTCCGAGGTTTAGTTCAGAAACTGCTGCAGGTTTCATTTCCTGTGTGTGTGTGTGTGTGTGTGTGTGTGTGTGTGTGTGTGTGTGTGTGTGTGTGTGTGTGTGTGTGTGTGTGTGGTGTGTGTGTGTGTCACCACTTTGTGGCCACAGGATGTTGTTAGAAGTGTGAGCTGTGGCTCTCTACGTTGAGAGAGATCAACGTCGCTGCAGGTTAAACCTTTTGATTTGTTATCAGACAATCAATGATTTGACAGCGTTCAGTGACTACGACTCCCATGAGGCCTTGCTGTTCTCTCCTCCAGTTCAGTCAGTAAATTATTCACGAGAGCAGTTTTAGTGAAACATTCAGACGAATCATGCAGCTGCTCACAACTGTGACTCATCGTATTTCAGCAGATCACCTTCAATAAATAAATATGTAATCAATCATATGTAATAATCATAATAATAACAATAATATGATCATAATCATTTCCAATTTCCAAAGAGTCTGAAAACACTAAAACGTACTTCCATTTATTCTACAACTAGACAGATCGACAGATGTAAACTTTATTCATCCCCAGCGGGAAATCCGTTTGTAGCGGCAGCAATTTACAGAAATACAACGTCTGCACAATATCTACAGGACAATAAAATACCAGAGCAGATATTGAACTGAAGGAATAGATTCATACAAAATAAGCTAGAATAGAATAGAAAATAGAAAAAAGGGTTTACTAACGTGTATTCAGGGTGTGTTTAGTGTGTATTAAGTGTACTCGTGGTGTACTCGTTGTGTACTCGTAGTGTACTCGTTGTGTACTCGTAGTGTACTCGTAGTGTACTCGTTGTGTACTCGTTGTGTACTCGTAGTGTACTCGTAGTGTACTCGTTGTGTACTCGTGGTGTACTCGTAGTGTACTCGTTGTGTACTCGTTGTGTACTCGTAGTGTACTCGTAGTGTACTCGTTGTGTACTCGTGGTGTACTCGTAGTGTACTCGTTGTGTACTCGTAGTGTACTCGTTGTGTACTCGTTGTGTACTCGTGGTGTACTCGTAGTGTACTCGTTGTGTACTCGTTGTGTACTCGTAGTGTACTCGTAGTGTACTCGTTGTGTACTCGTTGTGTACTCGTTGTGTACTCGTAGTGTACTCGTTGTGTACTCGTAGTGTACTCGTAGTGTACTCGTTGTGTACTCATAGTGTACTCGTTGTGTACTCGTTGTGTACTCGTAGTGTACTCGTTGTGTACTCGTTGTGTACTCATAGTGTACTCGTTGTGTACTCGTTGTGTACTCGTTGTGTACTCATAGTGTACTCGTTGTGTACTCGTTGTGTACTCGTAGTGTACTCGTTGTGTACTCGTTGTGTACTCGTAGTGTACTCGTTGTGTACTCGTTGTGTACTCGTAGTGTACTCGTTGTGTACTCGTTGTGTACTCGTTGTGTACTCGTAGTGTACTCGTTGTGTACTCGTAGTGTACTCGTAGTGTACTCGTTGTGTACTCGTTGTGTACTCGTAGTGTACTCGTTGTGTACTCGTAGTGTACTCGTAGTGTACTCGTTGTGTACTCGTAGTGTACTCGTAGTGTACTCGTTGTGTACTCGTTGTGTACTTGTAGTGTACTCGTTGTGTACTCGTTGTGTACTCGTAGTGTACTCGTTGTGTACTCGTAGTGTACTCGTAGTGTACTCGTTGTGTACTCGTTGTGTACTCGTAGTGTACTCGTTGTGTACTCGTAGTGTACTCGTTGTGTACTCGTTGTGTACTCGTAGTGTACTCGTAGTGTACTCGTTGTGTACTCGTTGTGTACTCGTAGTGTACTCGTAGTGTACTCGTTGTGTACTCGTAGTGTACTCGTAGTGTACTCGTTGTGTACTCGTAGTGTACTCGTTGTGTACTCGTTGTGTACTCGTAGTGTACTCGTTGTGTACTCGTAGTGTACTCGTAGTGTACTCGTTGTGTACTCGTAGTGTACTCGTTGTGTACTCGTTGTGTACTCGTAGTGTACTCGTTGTGTACTCGTTGTGTACTCGTAGTGTACTCGTAGTGTACTCGTTGTGTACTCGTGGTGTACTCGTAGTGTACTCGTTGTGTACTCGTTGTGTACTCGTTGTGTACTCGTAGTGTACTCGTGGTGTACTCGTTGTGTACTCGTGGTGTACTCGTAGTGTACTCGTGGTGTACTCGTTGTGTACTCGTAGTGTACTCGTAGTGTACTCGTTGTGTACTCGTAGTGTACTCGTTGTGTACTCGTGGTGTACTCGTAGTGTACTCGTGGTGTACTCGTAGTGTACTCGTAGTGTACTCGTAGTGTACTCGTTGTGTACTCGTTGTGTACTCGTAGTGTACTCGTTGTGTACTCGTGGTGTACTCGTAGTGTACTCGTGGTGTACTCGTAGTGTACTCGTAGTGTACTCGTGGTGTACTCGTAGTGTACTCGTAGTGTACTCGTTGTGTACTCGTTGTGTACTCGTTGTGTACTCATTGTGTACTCGTAGTGTACTCGTTGTGTACTCGTGGTGTACTCGTAGTGTACTCGTGGTGTACTCGTAGTGTACTCGTGGTGTACTCGTGGTGTACTCGTTGTGTACTCGTAGTGTACTCGTGGTGTACTCGTGGTGTACTCGCTGTGTACTCGTTGTGTACTCGTTGTGTACTCGTTGTGTATGAATCGTGTAGAGAAGCGTCCTGACAGCAGCTCTGTGTTGAGAGAACATTCGTTGTGTATTAATTGTGTACTCGTAGTGTACTCGTGGTGTACTCGTGGTGTACTCGTAGTGTACTCGTGGCGTACTCGTGGCGTACTCGTAGCGTACTCGTTGCGTACTCGTGGCGTACTCGTGGTGTACTCGTAGCGTACTCGTGGTGTATGAATTGTGTACTCGTGGTGTACTCGTAGCGTACTCGTGGTGTATGAATTGTGTACTCGTGGCGTACTCGTGGCGTACTCGTGGCGTACTCGTAGCGTACTCGTAGCGTACTCGTGGCGTACTCGTGGCGTACTCGTTGTGTACTCGTAGCGTACTCGTAGCGTACTCGTTGTGTACTCGTAGCGTACTCGTAGCGTACTCGTTGCGTACTCGTGGCGTACTCGTGGTGTACTCGTAGTGTACTCGTGGTGTACTCGTTGTGTACTCGTGGTGTACTCGTAGTGTACTCGTTGTGTACTCGTTGTGTACTCGTGGTGTATGAATCGTGTCGAGAAGCGTCCTGACAGCAGCTCTGTGTTGAGAGAACATTCGTTGTGTATTAATTGTGTACTCGTTGTGTACTCGTGGTGTACTCGTAGTGTACTCGTGGCGTACTCGTGGCGTACTCGTGGGGTACTCGTAGTGTACTCGTAGTGTACTCGTGGTGTACTCGTTGTGTACTCGTGGTGTACTCGTTGTGTACTCGTAGTGTACTCGTGGTGTATGAATCGTGTAGAGAAGCGTCCTGACAGCAGCTCTGTGTTGAGAGAACATTCGTTGTGTATTAATTGTGTACTCGTAGTGTACTCGTAGTGTACTCGTGGTGTACTCGTGGTGTACTCGTGGTGTACTCGTAGTGTACTCGTAGTGTACTCGTTGTGTACTCGTGGTGTACTCGTGGTGTATGAATTGTGTAGAGAAGCGTCCTGACAGCAGCTCTGTGTTGAGAGAACATTCGTGTGTCTCGGTCTCTGGAAGCTTTCAGTGCTGCAGTGTTTCCTGACGGAGACCACGCCTCCTCAGAGCTGTCATCACTCACACATTCCACCAAAATAAAACCAGGAGACACCGGATGTGTGCTTCAAAATAAAGGCACCAAAACACATCAACAAAAACAAGACAGCGTCGGTCTGTGAAGCTGTCGTTCAATGTAAAAACGTTTTTAAATGTTTTTTTGAAGATATATATTCCTATATGTGTAAGAAAAACATATGTATAAACTGTATTTTTATAATATTTTATCATTTAATTTTCTTATCAATAATAATAATAATAAAATAATAATATATAATAATAAAATAATAATAATAATGATGATAATAATATATAATTAAATTTATTTGTACAGTAGTTTTAAAATAAATAAAGAAATAAAGTAGACTTAACACAGAATGCATGGAACAAGATTCATAATAAAACTCACTGAATCATAGTAATATTAAAATCAGCAATAATCATAATAATATCAATATCAGCAAATTACACATTTGTAATTATCACGTTGGGTTACGAACTTTCTTCTTCTCTTTTGTGGAGCGCTGCCATTTTAAAACAGGCTTTAAAACATGTAAGTAAGTAAAGGTGGTAAAAGCTGAATTTGAGGACATTAAAGGACGTGAAGATGAAGCACTGAAAGGAGTTGAAGTGGTCGTTAAAAAAATAAGTTCTTTGAAAAACTTTCATTGTGAGTCAAACTGTCGAAGCGTCTTCAGCTGACGCCAGGCGACACATTTCTTTGCTGTCAAACGATTGTTATTTGACACCGTCAAGTTAAATAAAATGATTACTTTATAAATTCCAGATGATGTAAAGAAACATTCATAGATGCAGTATTTTCAAAGTACAATAATAACGTTGCGGCTGAAATAACAATATTTTCCTCACACAAATCTGATGTTATATAACCTGAAAGTGCAATACTGTTTATTATTATTATTAATAATGTTTATTTGACTTTTTTATCATTATATATGGATATAATATTTTATTTTATTTCCAAATGAAGTTTTGGAAGCAATCTAGTGAGTGTATTACTTTATTTATTTTTACAGACTTTAAATGTATCACTTAATTGATAAGAAAAAACTTTGAGATTGTCTTTTATTCTGAAACCTTATGCCGGAAGTCGCCGTGTTTTCCCGGTCTCTCTTGACACGGGTGTAACGCACCGACGGACGGGCCGTTACCAGTTCTGCTGCAGTTTTTTAACTCGTGTAAACATACTAAATATCCCCGAGCTGTTTACCGGAGCCGTCTACCGTTAAACATGTCGCACACCGTCATCACGACCACGACCACGACGACCAGGACGTCCGGTGACGGAGTCCTGAACCTGGGCTACACCCGGACCATCCCGGGACTGCTGAAGATCGGGCAGATGGTGAGAAACCGTAACCGGACGTTACCCGGGATAACGGAGCGGAACGCGGACTGTGTTCACACCGACTCACCGGGAGGTCGGAGCTCACGTTTACCGTTAAATTCACGGTTATTAGGATGGAGTCTGGTGTTTATTCATGTTTAACTTAAACCACGTGACACACTGACGTAAATAACGTTTCTGCTGTGCAGCGGTGGAGAGTAACGAAGTACATCAACTCAAGTACAAAACTTACTGTTGCACAATTACATATATGTATTTATATGTGTATATATATATATATATATATATATATAGTTATATATATATATATATAACTATATATATATATATATAGTTATAGTTATATATATATATAGTTATATATATATATATATATATAGTTATATATATATATATATATATATATATATATATATAGTTATAGTTATATATATATATAGTTATATATATATATATATATATATAACTATATATATATATAGTTATAGTTATATATATATAGTTATATATATATATAGTTATATATATATATATATAACTATATATATATATATAACTATATATATATAGTTATATATATATATATATATATATATAGTTATATATATATATAACTATATATATATATAGTTATATATATATATATATATATAACTATATATATATATATAATATATATATATATATATAATATATATATATATAACTATATATATATATATATATATATAACTATATATATATAATATATATATATATAACTATATATATATATATATATATATATATATAACTATATATATATATATATATATATATATAGTTACATTATCTTTACTCACGTAAAGCATTATATCCACATTACTCTTCATGATTCATTCCTCTCTATGAATATTTAGTGAAAGCACCAATAATCAACACTACAACATTGTTGCAGTGTATTGATATATAATATATAATATTGATTTATTCCGCGTCGCACAGCCCATAAATAAACATGAATCAAAGGAACAGAGTGTTTAATGAGCCTAAATAACATCCCATAATATTATCCTAAATCTATGTTACACTCCTAAATATGACACGCGTCCGAACTTTCACAAGATTAATTCAGATTGTTTGTATTCTAACGTCTGTTTTTACAGTTTAAATCCAGATTATTGAGAACATTCCACATGGTGAGTGTGTGTCGCTGTTGTGGAAGAAGACCTTTCTGAAGGTCTCTGATGGTTGAATGGACTCACCGTGTTCGAAGAGGTGAAACGTGATTGTGTCTCCTCAGATCGCCCTGCTCGTGGCCTTCCTCTGCGTCCACTGTGCTCGTGGTTGGCCCAGCTGGGCGGCGTTCCAATACTTCGAGGTGGTGACGCTGTGGTTCCTCATCGCCTTCCTCATCTTCTTCCTCATGCACCTGTTCAGGCTGCAGGCCAAGATGCCGTGCATCAACTGGCCGCTGACGGTGAGCGGGAATAAACACATTACAGCTCTTTATGAAACATGTTGATCTCCTTTACAATCTGACTTCTCTACCTGAACAGGACTCACGTACCTTTAGGGTTAAATAAAGAAGGAAGGAAGTATCACTTCCTGTTATTGGTCATTTAAATCTGAGGATATATCGACTCACATTGTGACTGTATGTGGGAGGGATTAAAGTGATTCACTCTGCCTCTGATTGGATGTACCCTTCCAGGCGTTGCTCCGTTAGAATATAATAGACTTTATACTGTCTTGATCCCTTTAAGGGGGAATGTGTCTCTGCATTTGACCCATCCCTGTACACAGGGAGCAGTGGGCTGCCGTTGATCGGCGCCCGGGGAGCCGTTAGGGGTTCAGTGTGTTGCTCAGGGACACGTGACACGTCCCAGTCGGGGATCGAACCGTTGACCTTCCGGTTCCCAGACGACCTCTTAAGTGCGTCATATTGCGCCACGGTCGCCCCCATCATAGCTTAGCTATGATGCTAACCGGCGCTATGAACTAGACCGGCCCAGGAGCAGAGTTTTCGTTGCCGTAGTCCGGGAATGGCCTTTTAAGCCTTTAAACACATTTATGTCTGAAGACTTCTTTTGATTTTAAAGATAAATATTGTATTGTTATTATATATCCGAGTCTCTCATTAAACCCTCGTCTGCTGTTTCAGGAGTTCTTTCATTACTCCGTCGGGACCGTCCTCATCGTCATCGCCTCCATCGTTGCTGCTGTGAAGAGTGGAGGAGTTTCAGCGCTGGTGGTCGGATCGGTACGTTAAAGAGACTCACGACGAGGGAAAGCTGCGTTCTCTCTAGTGTCCACCAGGGGGCGACTCCTCTGGTGGTATGAATATGTCCAAATACGGCCACCTCTCTTCATTTGTTACAAACAAAACAACATGGCGACGAAGAAGAGTGAAGTCACGACGACTACGTCCGCTTCTTATTAACAATCTGTTTATTTTAAGATTTTTCTCACACAAAAAGTAACTTCAGTTAAGTGTCCTTCCTTCCTTTCTCCCTTCCTTCTAATTTTCCCTCCAGCCTTCCTTCCATCCTTCTATCCTTCCTGCATCCTCCCTTTCTTCCCTCCATCTTTTATTTCTCCTTTCCCTCTCTCCCTCCTCCATTCATTCCTTCCTTCCCTCCTTCCCTTGCTCCTCCCTTCCTTCCCTCAGTCTAGAGTAGACGGTGATGATCATGCTAACATGCTAACATGCTAACCTGTTGTGTGTCTGCAGGTGTTTGGCTTCATAGCGACCTTCCTGATGGCCGTTAGTTTGTGGACGTCTTACAGTGTGACCTGCGGCTCCCATCAGACCGGTACGTCTGGTTTTATATGTATTTTATATTTAATGTGTTGAATGCTATCAATGCTAAAGCTAATCAGCCGTTAAAGAGACGGAGACAAACGAGTGAAAAGCAGAAAATCTGATTATCTGCGTTTCATAACAGGAAGTGATCATCAGACATGTGATTCACATGATGGAGATTATTTCTACTGCAGTGAAGAGAAGGACACTTTAGTGTCTCCTTCTCTTCTCGATCATTCCTTCATCACTTTTTCCTCTGTGATGTTTTTCCTCCCTCCATTCCTCCTTATCTCCTGCACCCTTCAACCCTTCAACCCTTCCTATCTCATTTTCCTTCCCTTCTCTCTTCCTTCCTACCTTCTATCTTTTCTTCCTCTATCCCTCCTTCCTTTCTATTTTCTTTCCATTCCTTCCTTCTTACCTTCTACCCATCCCTCCCTCCCTTCTTTCCCTCTCCCTTCCCTTCTCTTTTTTCCTGCCATTCTTCCCTCCATCCTTCTTTCCTTCGCTCCATCCTCCTTACATATTTCTATTCTTTGTCCCTCCATCCTTTCGGTCATCCTTCCTTTGTCCCTTCCCTTCCATCCTTACTACCTCCCTTCCATTCTTCCCTTCACCCTTCCTTATCGCCATCCTTTATTCTTTCCTTCCCTCCATCCTTCTGTCCTTCCTCCCTCTCTCCATTCTTCCCTCCTTCCTTCCCTCCCTCCATCCTTCATTTGTTTCTCCCTTCCTTTTCTCCATCCCTTCCTACCCTCCTTAACTCCTCCCTCTCTTCCATCCTTCCCTTGCCCCTTCCGTCCTTCCTTCCCTCCATCCATCCATTCTTCATTTCTCCTTTCCTCCTTCATTCCCTCCTCCCTCTCTTCCATCCATCCCTCATCCTCCCTTCCCTCCATTCCTCCCTCCATCCTTCCCTCCTTCCCTCCAGGTGCAGCAGTGTAAGAAGTGATCCTTCATGAAGGAGCCAGTTGTGCTGTGACGGCAGTTTGCTGTGTCCTGGTTTCTGCCTAGCAACCACCTGGATAATCGACCTGATTGGATTATAACTCACTCTACAGAGGTAATGGAACAGCTGATCCAGGACCAGCTGGTGCTTTACAGTAAACATTTACTTTCCCTCTCAGACTTCCAAAGTCACATTTAAACCATCAATGTATCAACAGATGATGTTTTGAATTTTCCTGCTTATCAAGTATTTAGAGAAGCTTTTTTAGACAAGTTGAAGCAGCGTGAGCTCTAAAAGAACAACGCCCTCTTCCTGTTGTGTGCCATAAAACAACAAAAATCAATCAAGAAGATTTTCCCGCCAAAATCAGCCGCAGTCGCGAGTCGCCTCTTCTTCGGTGGTTTACAGTTACTAGCTTGATTTGCTCGATTCCTGATCAAATATTTCATCCATTCCAACTTTTTTTATTCAACTTTTTAAATTCAGAAAGCTAAAAGCAGTCTGGACCACGGACGCTTTAATCTCTTTTTTAATAAAATCCCTTTTCTTAAATGCCCACCAATGACAAGATGCACAGTAAAGCCCTGTTAGCCTGCTATGCTAAATTCTGCTAGCGCACAAAAAATATTCTTGTCATTATTCTAGTGTGCTCACAAACATTACCAAGCTAATGTTTTTATAGGAGATAACTTGCATGCTAATGACATAACTCAGGGGCTAATGTGTGCTAAAAAAATATAAAACCAGTAGCATGCTAACGGATTCTGTGAATTGAAACAAAAGTCAACATTAGCATGCTAACAATGCAAACAAACACAAAAATCAAGGAAAAATGCAACATTTGTCTGTAATTAAAAGATAAGTCTGGTCATCAAATATATTTGTCCTATTTGTCAACAAATGTGCCGAACCAAACCAACAATTAATTAATCTGCGAACAGGTTTATACCTAAATACCCACTAGAGCACTAAATATGGATTAATCCGCTGCTGAAAATAGTCCCCAATAAAAAATGTGCTATTTCTTCCTGTTTGTCTGATTTGAAAACTCCAGCTGTTTTAGGAAATAACTGATGGAACTATTTATGTTTTTTAAAGATTTACGTCTTCAGTAGGAACCAATGGGCTTTGAGCTGAGACAGGAAGTCAAGACAGTAGTGAGGATTTTAATCTGCACATGAGATTTGTTGACAATAAAAATAAAAACACCAACAATATCCTTCAAACAGTAATTCCACGACGGGACATTCACGGCTGTCCTTGGTGCTTTAAAAAAAATGAAAATAACAAAAAACTGTTAAATGTTGAATTTAAATTCAATCTGAATTTTCAGAAAACACATCAGTAGAGTCCGCTTTGAACTAATAACGTGGTTATGATTTCTATGGAGCCTGTCGGGGGTCAAATGGTAAAAACAAAATACCGGAAATCTGTTTGCACGGATCAATACATTTCACGCTCATATTAACACAGGAACAGATTGATAAAGTTTATGAAAAGAAAGATCAATATTTATAAAGAAAACATGGATTTTGGATAGATTGATACGTACACATGGATTAATGATTTGTCAAACGCACATAGTTTCATCAAATGTATGTATTTATTGATAAAACGTACACAACGGTAAATACATGATAATGTACGGATTGATAAAAGTTTAACCCAGTTTAAAAAACATACATGTGGATTAAAAATGTACACACAGATCAATAAAACATTGTGCAGATTAACTATTAACAACATAAATCAAGATGAAGATACGATTAAGACATGCCTACGGATTAATAAGACCTAAGCATGAGTTAATAACACACATGTACTGATCAACAAAACCAACACACCGATTAGTAAATGTACAAATGGATTAATAAACCGTGAAAAAAGAATGAAATATATACGTATGAAACAATTATGGATGAATTTAAACATATGTGAATCATTTAATTGGATATAGGCCTACAGATTAATAAGAAATCTGCACAGATAATATATAAAATACTGAAGTATGCGTCTGGCATTCAGATTAAATGGCAAAACTGATTTGAAAAAATCTTTATTTAATTGTCATACCAGTTGAATGAAAGCACAATAACTAATAACTGGCGTCAGAAAAATAGTGAAAGACTTTAAATATCCAGCGTAGAAAATAGTTAAGAGTCACTTTGACTGTTAAAGCACAACATATCTCACTTCATCCTCACACGTTGATGTGATTTCCCCATTTGCCTGACTTTGATTTATCAATCTGTGCTCTTTATTTAGTGAGCGTTAACACTTTGTTCATCTATGTGCACAGATTTCCACATATGGTCCTCCAGCTCCGTAGATTTCTGACCAATCAGAGTATCTGAGCACAAATAGAACACAAATGGTTCAAAGTAGTGGATTAAAATGCAGTTTGTCTTTTAGTTCTACAAACATTGCTGATGGACTGAACATTTGATCGCTAAGTGACGAAGCGCACTGCTGCAGACTTTAAAATGAGGTGCTAACCATGTTACGTAACCTATAGCTAGCAGGTTAGCTATAGCTAGTTAGCTAACGAAATTGGCCATGTTAGCACACAATCAAATAAAAAATCTTAAAACCATAACTGCTAATTTAAGTTCTGTTGTAGCATGTAGCTAGCAAAGCTAATGCTAGCATAACTCGGCCTCCATTGTTGATAATATTATATCGTTTTCCCAAGTTTAGCTCACTAATTTAACTAGTTGACTTCAAATGAACAGGGAAGTTTCATCGATTGAAGATCGATAGTAAGGACTGATAAGGTCTTAACAAAGACAGAAGTTAATATGCTAACCTAGCAACAACTTTGAAACACTGAAATATGTGTTTAATATGATTCTGCTCATTTTAATTCTGTGCTAGCATTAGCTAACAAGCTAATTCTAGTGTAACATTGTTGATAATATCAACGCAGGCTTGTTTGTTAGCCACGATAACTACCAGTATTGTTACTTAATTTTCTTTTAAACGGAATTACTATTAAGTCAGCAGCTACTCATTTTAACATGTATCTAGTTCAGGGCGTTAGCTGACTCGTAAACATATTTAAATATTAATTAGACTTCTTTCATGCTCTTAAAGTTCACCAGTTAAAAGGAAAAGTTGTGGTTTAGCTCAACCAATCAAATTATTTCTGCAGCTGCAGTGGTTCTACCTCTTGAGTAATGTTTGTAGAATTAAAAGAATCGTGTTTAAATTAAATCGAGCGCGGCCTGTGATCGAGTGGGGAAACTTTCCTGCCATTTCTTCAAAAAAAACAACCTCTGGATGATTTGAAGCTGAACTCTGCTTTCACGTCAGAGACGTCCAACCCTCAGATTACTGCCTTACTATTCATCAGATGCTAAAACATATCTTAAGTGCGATTCTTTCGGATTTTTACACTGAATGTGTTCCGTTTCCTCTGGAGCAGCTCCGAGTGAAGAATTGAAGGATTCTTGTCCAATCTGATTACAATCGAATGTTTCACTCTGACTATAAACCGTGTGGAAGTTTCGGCTTACGGGACAAAAACGCGTTTAAATACAGATTATTGTCTTACTTCTGGTGCGTCTCTTAAAGCTCTACACACTGTGTGATAACGATAACGGCGGTCTATCAGCTTCACACTGAGCTACGTGGAATAAAAAGTTGTTGCACGTCAGATGAAAGTAGAACCAAAAAAATGCTAAAATATATTAAGTAATTTAAATAAATTACCAAAGCCTAAACTACGCTGTATAATTCTCTACAGAGAGTTGTCTCTGCTGCCAGTGATAAGCTTAAGTTATTTCACAACGTTTATATTTTACGTGAGCAGAAACTTACTTTTTTCTATTTTTTGAAAAGTTTTCCATCAATGGTGCTCAATCCAAAAATGTTTCCATGCCTTATTTTTAAGGGAGTTTAATTCAACAGAAATACGTGAAATGATCACGGCCTCTTAACAGCGCATTTAATGGTGATAGCACGTACGTAATAAAACTAGAGAAACAATTTATCGGCAACAAAATTACGTTTCTAGGGTTTAGCCAACAAAGCGACTTGGTTAGGAAAGAAAAGCTCATGGTTTTGGGTTAAAATAATTACATTTGTACATTTGTAGTCCACTAAATAAAAAATAACTCGACGTTGACTGTTGGTTTTTACGCGGGACACAAACACCGGTCTGCTGGGTGAAAGTTCCGTGTTTTGACCCGTTCGTCCACACTGACCTCCTCCCTACTCGGACTTCTATTAAACCTGAAAAAAGAATTGTGTCGACCACGACAAAAGGATCCAAATTGACTTCCCATTGGTTTTGTTTCCACGGTGCCGGCACAGAATTTTAACACACTACTTGTGCTTGGTGATAATTCAGTGTTATAATTTATCGTTTTACTATGGAATCTCCCGGATAATTGATTAATAATTGATAATAAACACATTCTAACTCAATATTCTCAGAAAATCACTTGTATTTAATTCACACAGGATTAATCAAATACATCCATGTGATCATTTCGTATAAACCATTTGTATATTGAACTAACAGAAACATGCTACATCTTGATTTGCATATAATATTACACCAGTAACACCTCCACTTGATACGGTGTTAAGAGTTTCGCTCATTTCACGTCTTTCTTTAAAATCAGGCTGGTTTGGTTACGTGATTGTCCGTTCGCCGCGGCTCGCTAGCTTACTATATTTAGCGTAATGAAGAGAAATGTTGGAAACTTGCTGACTATGATTTGGAACCGGTCGGGTCTTGTTTACCAGGTGTGTGGACCCGTGAAAGCTCACAGCAGCAGTCCTAAATATCTCAAACCGGCGGCTAGCGTCGGTGGACGTGTCTCGCAGTGTGATCTGAGAAACACCATCTTTGGATTAAAAGCCAAAGATTTCAACACGTCTTCTCATTGATTGCCAGCTTTCATCACACAGTGTATACGGCTTTCACATCTTATTATAGTCACAACTAATCAAAACAGTTTTCCTACACAGTGAAACATTGCTGCATTGTTTTTTGTCAACCTTGGTTTGTGGTGTTTCACATTATGCTGTTTGTATTTGCTGCTTCACTGTATTTGATCTTTTTGGTGTGGACCAGTTTGACATATGAAGGTTTTATTTCATGATCGATGCACTGATGATAAAAAGGTCTGCTGATAATTAAATGATCAAATCTAATGTAAATTTGGGAATTTGTTAAGTATTACTGGACACAAATAATCTTTTAGCTTCAGTCAGCGTGCTTTGATTTGTTTTCAGATTCTATTGATGAACATTTGATATACCGAGTTTTTCCATCAATATCTGCCCAGCATCCAGTTTCAGTATAGAATTTGGGTCATTTTTACATTGGTGCATCCTTTATTGTTTGACCCTATAGTTGGGTTTTATATTGCTGCCTGGACGGTTTTAGTGTGGAACCAAACAAACCAGACTGTTTACATTATATATTTTGCCGTGCATGGATTGTCTTATTCTCACCGTTGCAAAGTGACCTGATGTACGCCTGTAGGATGGTAACTGGTCTGTGGTTTGATGGCTAATACGTATTGATCCAGTACTGTCATGAGACACATTATGATCAGTGAAGGACGTGTCATGGAAATCTGCTCAGAGACTTTTCAGATAGATTAGAAGTAACAAAGAGAGACAAAGGTCACCGCCGTTAAAGTAACTTAAACCACGTTTAACCGAAGGCGACGTTGGATTTCTGTCTTGAGTCCATCTGGTTGGTATTGACTTTATTAGAACAGACAATTTGATGTTTCAGGGTTCATACAACACACATTTAAACCCGTAAAATGTCAACCTCAAGGTCTATTCAGTTGCTGTTCTGGACCTTTCGATTGGATCAAATAATCTTCCGATCTTTCCTGAAGACTGTGAGGACTTCAGGAACAGTTTGAATGGATAAAAGAATCAATCTGCTGCGAGAGATCCAGGTTTAAGGTCTAGACTGAACTTTGAAGCTCAACTTTGGGCGTGAAAATACAACAAAACAAACAAACCGAAAAAGGTCTCATTAAAGTCAATAAGAGCGATGTGGAACCAAGATTGATTTCATACACAGTAGTCTGTGTTGATGATAACCTTTCTTAGTCAGAGTATAACGTGCTTTTTGGTACTTTACACCCATCTAGCATCATTTCTAACACCTTAAAAATAACATCGTGTACCATTCGGTGAGTAAGCGATGGTGCAGATGATCAACAACCTCTCAGTGAGTTTGTATTTTCAACATTTTACCCACAACGGATTGTACAAACCTCAAAGTGGCTGAAATGTCAGAGTCCTGTGAGATGTCCATTCACGATTCTGGATCAGCGCTACTAGCTAATGAGCGAAAACATTTAAAAAAACCTCCAGTATCATTGTGAAAACAGGTGAACTCAAACGCCCTTATAGTTCCGATTATTTCGTTTTTCCTCCAAAGTGCCTTAATGTTGTGTTGACGTGTAGACCGGCCTACAGATTAATCTGCTATTTGCAAGCTAAATGGGTTGACTTGGTTTCAGTGAGTGAAATGAACTGAAGACAATGGAACCACATTCAAAATGGCGAGGTGTGTCTTAAGATTTGTGCTCAGGAGGTGGAGAAGTGCTTTTATTGTGTTTTAGTCCACAGTGGTATTATTATAAGTCACATCACAAAGAGCTCACATTGACTTGTTGTTTTTCTACATTTCTTTTAAAAAGTGTGTTTAATCTACAAGTTGTGATTTGTTGCATGTTGTAAATTAAAAGCTCATTGCACCATTTCTGTCTCTAATTTCAAATTTGTACTAAATGTGACCAAATGGGTTTATTTAGATTCTGGCATAAAACAACATACGTTTCCAAATGTACACAAAACCCGGGCGAAATAAATAACACAATCTGGCACAAGACAGAAAATATAAATAGAATAAAACAAACTATGAGTAGAATGTAACACAAGTCACCAAAAATGTAACAATAAAGACCGTTGCGTCTAAATTTAGGTGTTTAGGTTTAACTGTCTCAGATATTACACTTCATACAAAGAGTACATTTTCAAAAAAATATTTAATATCTTAATTTGATCTTCCCTTTCCGGCTGTCTGACTCTGGATGAGAGTCGACAGCATTTGCTGAAGCTTCAGTTCAGTTCAGATGGCATCCTGTCTCTCTCTCTGTCTCTCTGTCTCTGTCTCTCTCTCTGTCTCTCTCTCTGTCTCTCTGTCTCTGTCTCTCTGTCTCTGTCTCTGTCGCTCTCTCTGTCTCTGTCTCTCTGTCTCTCTGTCTCTGTCTCTCTCTCTGTCTCTCTGTCTCTCTCTCTGTCTCTCTCTCTCTGTCTCTGTCTCTCTGTCTCTCTGTCTCTGTCTCTCTCTCTGTCTCTGTCTCTCTGTCTCTGTCTCTCTCTGTCTCTGTCTCTCTGTCTCTGTCTCTCTCTCTCTCTGTCTCTGTCTCTCTGTCTCTGTCAGCGTACAGGAAAAACTCCCAATTTGTCATATTTACATACAAGTAGAAAGAACAAGGGTCCAAAGATTGAGCCCTGTGGAGCTCCACATGTGACGTAACATTTCTATCGAAACTAAATATTGAGGTCTCAAAGAAACTTCCCTTTTACGACAGTAGTTGTTGTTGAAGTTGTTGCTTCTGCATTTACCGTCACTCATGTTTGAACCAAACAGAAAGAATGAAGCAACGCTTTGTGTTTCATGACTTAAGTGGATTCATCAGGTAATTCAAATAGTTTTCCTGCAAAATCTTAAAAAGTCTTTAAATTTTATTTGAAATTGGATGTTCAATATGTCTTTAATGTATTACATTTAATGCCAGTAAGGTATTTAATTTGATCGTCGGAAGCTGAAATTAATTTATACCCTGTCTATTTTGTGGTCACTTTTTACATTTTGTTAAACTCAAAACTTTTTTGTTAAAAAAGGTTTTGAGTTGTTTTAACCCCAAATTCCACATTTTTTACAGCTACCTTCCATGAGACTAGAGTACAGTCTGATACTGACCACAGGTTTGAATATCTATATATATCTCTCCTTGTGTTCATGTGCAGAGTCAAATATCGATCGTCGTAGGGAGCCGAGGCCACACCCACATGTCACTCAAAGTGGCCACGCCCTCAATAGTGCATACATTAAAACAGGTTCTATAACATTTTTTATTTCACATCAATAATACCGTCATTATTTTATTACAGACTTAAGGCTTGTTAACTGACAGGCACACCTGTAAGTAACTAAATATAACAAATACAAAATCAAATAAAAGACAACAAGCTTGCAAATAATTGCAAATTAAATAAATAATAAAATAAGGAGCATGGCAGATATTGATATTTATTGTGATTATATAGATGCTTTATAGAGTGAATTATGATGTAGAAGTATGAAATAAATCACAAGTTTCAGAGGTGAGACTTTGTTAAAAGTAAATGTTCACTATTGAGACTTTACTGTGACACACACACACACACACACACACTACAGAGAGAGAGAGAGTGTGTGTGTGTGTGTGTGTTTGGCTGAAGGAGGGGAATGCATGATGGGAAGTATGAGTCATGGCTGCCTCTCCCTCGAGGCCGCTTCATCTCCTGAACTCAGCAGCTGGTCTGCTGCTCCCACATTCACTCAACAACACCTTTTAATATCAACTTGATATGATACGAATGTTTGTACAGATTGCAGACCTCATATATTTAAACACAACAGAAATAATTCTCCACCTGTCAATCAGCGTGTAGCCCCGCCCTAAAGCATCCCCTGCTTTTTTTCTATAGACTTCTATACAACCAGAGGAGTCGCCCCCTGGTGGACACTAGAGAGAATGCAGCACAAACGGTGAATCAGAAGATCAAATAGTGACACTGACTTTTTCCAAATCAAACCATCAGTTTGAATGAAAGTTAAAGAAAAGAGAACTAAAGTAATGAACTATGTAATAAATGGATTTCACTTCAAAGCAGAATGACTTAACTGTCCAGAGTGTAAATTGTGAGAAAATAATTTAAATGTTAATTTTTAAAAGTCGGTTTTGACTTTATGAGTCATAATGAAGAGATGAGTCCGAATGATGTTCTCATGAAGATTTAGGTCAAACATTTGAATTCATGTCTTGACGTCGTATCTCGTGATGTTTTGTCATCATCAGTTTTAATGCCATGATTGGGCTTCCATAGCTCCACAGCATAGAGTACTGTGTGTCTCAATTAAATAGTTCAGCATATTTAATGAGCTTCCTGGTCTTCCTGGTCTTACTAGTGTTACTGGTCTTCCTGGTGTTACTGGTCTTCCTGGTCTTCCTGGTGGTCTTCCTGGTGTTAGTGGTCTTCCTGGTCTTCCTGGTGTTACTGGTCTTCCTGGTCTTCCTGGTGGTCTTCCTGGTCTTCCTGGTGGTCTTCCTGGTCTTCCTGGTGTTACTGGTCTTCCTGGTCTTCCTGGTGGTCTTCCTGGTGTTAGTGGTCTTCCTGGTGTTACTGGTCTTCCTGGTCTTCCTGGTGGTCTTCCTGGTGTTACTGGTCTTCCTGGTCTTCCTGGTGGTCTTCCTGGTCTTCCTGGTCTTCCTGGTGTTACTGGTCTTCCTGGTCTTCCTGGTCTTCCTGCTGGTCTTCCTGGTGTTAGTGGTCTTCCTGGTCTTCCTGGTGTTACTGGTCTTCCTGGTCTTCCTGGTCTTCCTGCTGGTCTTCCTGGTGTTACTGGTCTTCCTGGTCTTCCTGGTCTTCCTGGTGGTCTTCCTGGTGTTTGAGTCTGTGTCTGCAGGTTTCCAGCCGCTCAGAAGAATCTGATCAGATGTAACGTCGTTACAACACATTTGTGATATACTTCATTTAAAAACACGTCAGCTATTCAAATGTTTATAAATGACATCTTATTAAAACAAGAAGATGAAGTTATGATGAACAAATATTAAACAGCGTTGAACAGGAGGGACAATCACTGAAAATATTAAAACGTTTTGTGTCGTAGCTTTCTGTGTGAAGGTGAAGTACAGTGAAATATTTCTTAAAGGGAAGTAAGAAGTTTGTAATATTCAACTGTGAAATGTTTGTGATTAACGACCAGATTAATCAATGATGACTTCTTATTATTGATCTTGATGTGTTTCCAGAAGACAGAAAGAAAATATCACATTGACATAATAATTATCGTCAGAAGGAAAATATTAAGAAATGTTCCTTTAAGTGTCTGCCTTGATATATAAGTTTCATGATATGTTTACATGTATATATATTGTATATGTATATATAAATACATATGATGTATCAGTCACGGTGACATGCTGGTGATGAGCATCGTTTGGAGGCAGCAGACTCAGTTCTCTGGTTTGTCTGCACTCAGCCACCAGGTGGCAGCATTGACCTGTCAACTCGCTGATCAATCAGACCTCGTTCAGCTGATCTGAGATCAGTGAGGCAGAATTCAAATGTAACAGACACGTGAATGCAGCCGTGATATGAATCCAGAAACATCAGATACAAACAGTAAAGTGGATATTTAGAGATCCAATGATCAGTCCATCATGTGTGTGTTTCATGAGGATTTCATTGACTTTTATAAATTATCTTTATTACTGAGCAACAACAATAATACGTGAAAAATATCAAGATCATTTATATCTTTAATTCACCAAAGACTTGATGAAATCTCTCCGTATGAACTATACACAGGTTCAATTCGTGTGAATTAAAGAATGAATTTACGTTGATTTGTTATTGTCCAATAAAGAAGTCACAGAATGTAATTATTGTCCAACAATGAATGTGTCTCACGCTAATGTAGAGGAGTAGAAACGTCACGATAATCCCTCCAGAGTGTTCTGGGTCTGTCTTAAAGCTGCATTCTCTCTAGTGTCCACCAGGGGGCGACTCCTCTGGTTGTATAGAAGTCTGTGAGAAAATGACTCTACTTCTCTCTTGATTTATTCCCTCAGCAAACAGTCTGGAAACATGTCAACAGCATCAGGTGACTGTTTAACACACACACACACACACACACACACACACACACACACACACACACACACACACACACACACACACACACACACACACACACACACACAGTGTGTTCCGGCTGTCTGACTCTGGATGAGAGTCGGCAGCATTTGCTGAAGCTTCAGTTAGAGATGACAACAGACGGCATCCTGTCTCTCTCTCTGTCTCTCTGTCTCTCTCTGTCTCTCTCTGTCTCTCTCTGCCTGTCTCTCTCTCTGCCTGTCTCTCTCTCTGTCTGTCTCTGTCTCTCTCTCTGTCTCTGTCTCTCTCTGTTTCTCTCTGTCTCTCTCTCTCTCTGCCTCTCTCTCTCGCTCTCTCTGTCTGTCTCTCTCTGTCTGTGTCTCACAGTATCACTGTGTATTAACCGAGTGTTGTATAAATATAAACGTCTCAGAGACAGTGTTTCGTGATGACATGAATGGATGAATGACTGAATGAATGAATTTTATTTATATAGCGCTTTTCACAGACAGTACTATCACAAAGTGCTTTACAGAGCAGACATTTAAAAGCATAAAAAACACAATGTGACCCTAGGGTCAATACATTATCTACACAGAGTGAATAAAAAATGTTAAAGAATAAAATTTAAATAAAATTAAAATAAAATTAAAATGTAAAACATATTTTAAGAGCAGGTCTAGGACATGAGTTTACTTTTACACAAACGCCAGCCTGAACAGGTGGGTTTTGAGCTGGTTCTTAAAAGTATCCACAGTATCTGCGAGGCGCAGAGTTGCAGGCAGAGCATTCCAGAGCCTCGGGGCCACTGCCTCAAAGGCTCGGTCACCACGGGGCCACTGCCTCAAAGGCTCGGTCACCACGGGGCCACTGCCTCAAAGGCTCGGTCACCACGGGGCCACTGCCTCAAAGGCTCGGTCACCACGGCTCTTACATCGTGTGCGTGGGACAGAAGACCTCGAGCATTATCCATCATCCAGTCATGTGACCCGTGATGAAGGTGAACTGAGCTCAGGTGTGTTTGCTCGATGGAACATCTGTCAGGAAGACAGACAGGAAGACAGACAGACAGGTGTTGTCAGAAAACAGACGGTGAGACATCGTGTCTGCCCTTTTCACCGTCTGACAGGTCTCAGCTAGTCGGTGACCCAAACAGAACTCAGAAACTCCACGAGAGGAAGTTTTATTGTGAAAAACAGCTGTTTCCTGTTTGGATGGTTGTTTCATTTTCAGTGACAGAAAGTATTAAGTGCAATTTTGAGGCACTTGTACTTTATTTTAAGTATTTCCAATTGATGATACTTTGTACTGCTACTATATCAGGTAAATATTTGTATTTATACTTTATAAATACTTTTAAATGATGATGTATTATCATAGATTAAACTTAGTATATCATGCTGTAGCTGCTCCGTGTTGATGATGATTCACAGAATATTCACAGACTCAGAGAGTTATGATTTGTCTTCTTCCTCAGAGTTTAGAACATTTAAATTAAAGAGCATCGCTGTGCTGCTCATGGAGGAAGTCTTGTGTACTTGTTGTGAAACACACCAAATGTGCTTTCATTTCATTTTACTCTTCTTTACTTTACTCTACTTTACTCTACTTTACTTTACTCTACTTTACTTTACTCTACTTTACTTTACTCTACTTTACTCTACTTTACTTTACTCTTCTTTACTTTACTCTA